>NC_091454.1:170167111-170482111 GCF_027789765.1 Dendropsophus ebraccatus
CAGGCATTTTCAATGTTTTTTCTACCATCTTATGCTGCAAACAGGCTTCAGGGGTGGACTTATTGAGGAACTGTATAATTCTGTTCAGAGTCCAGTCCACTATATACAATTGGTAGCACTATACAGTATGTACCAGTATGTGCTACTGAAATAGCATTAGGGCTCCAACCAGTGTTTTGCCAAGAGGCCTATGCAGACCTTGCTCCAGCTCTAGCTACATATGATCCAGTTATTTGACCAGTTGTTACAGTAGTCTGGAGTATCTGCTATAGGCCACTAAAACTATAGGGGTTAGCCTATTACTAGCCTTTATAACCTATCCACTGATGATTACTGGGGATAGGACAAACAGTGATCCCAAGAATGAAGGGCTCCGAGTGCACCATGTAAATGAAGCAGTGGTGCGCTCGCATGACCGCTGTTTCATTCACTCCTATTGGATTGAAAGCAATAACCAAGCATGCTTTCTTTTAGTCCCATAGCAGTAAATGGAGCAGTGGCACGCTACCACTCCATTTATAGGCAGAATTTAAAGTGGATGTACCATCAGGTACGGGTCACGGGATGCCGGTGCTGCGGTCCGTTTTTTGAACCGCAGCCCGATTCCTGTGTACGGCGCCGTTCTATCCACGGGTACCAGGCCGAATCTGAAGCACAGGAGGTGGGCCAGCCCGCCCCCAGTGGGCGGAATCCCCCGCCCCTGTATGATGCGTCTCCATTGATTCTAATGAAGCCACGTCATAGAGGGGAGGGAATTCCCTCCCACTGGGGACGGGCCGGCCCGCCTCCTGTGCTTCAGACCCGGCCCGGTACCCGTGGATAGAACAGCGCCGTACACGGGAACCGGGCTGCAGTTCAAAAAACGGACCACGGCACCTGCATCCCCGTGATGGTGCCGATCTATCCTTGGGTCAGATTAAAGAGGATGTACCTGATGGTACATCCTCTTTAAGGACCTCCTTTCTTGAGATCTCTGGAGTCATGGAAGTTGAAGCCACAGCAATATATTTGACCAGAAATATTCCAAAGGTAATAAAATGTTTTAGAAAATGTGTGACTAGTAGAAAGAAGAATTAACTCATTATAACCATAGGATTACATAGCAAGTACTAGGCTGTAAGCCAATTATCTAATGGACTGGGACATGTTGGATTTAAAATGTTTTTGGATAAATAAGTTACCAACAGTGCTGTCTGGTAGTTCTCCCCATTGAGAAAATGCATGAAAGTTGTCTTGGTTATCAAACCAACTGTGTATATGGTTGAGTGGTACGGCAGCTATACAGCAGTTTTACCTGCATTACCGAACGTCTATTAACAAACTGGAATCAAGTTGAAGACTGCTCTGATCAGAATGTTGCTGAAGTTGTAGATCACAGTCATATTACCTGAACTGAGCCTTACTACATAGTATCTGTAGATACAAAGCAGCCCAAATTATATACCTGCACTCATGGTTATAAGAAATTAATATTTTTTTTTTTTTTGCTATGTAAATGTATTAATTTCCAAAGACCAGCATGATGGGAGAAAAGTGCAGGTACTTGCATCCTACATGACTTATTGCTTAATTGCACAATATCCATAATCCTCTTCCACTGTCCAATGAAGTTTTTGACACTTTCTTTGACCTGCCTATCTGGCAGACTGAGGTCCAACAGCTGTTGTGTAGCATTGCCCGGATGAATCTGGATGAGTCTTACCCTTGTGAAGATGACACAAATCTTGCAGAGAATTTATGGAATGTGCTGGGAGCGAGGAAAATGGGATAATTATACTGAGGAATGGACAGTAATGTTTTCGTTTTAGAACAGGCTAGAAAAAACTGGAAAAAACAAGAATCATTAGAGAACTACTGGATTATAGAGATAAAAATCGCTGGAGAAAAGAGCTGAAAACCCCATCAATCACAAGCATCCTGATCAGAATTCCATCATCAATTCTAGAATGTTGTGTCAGTGTGATGGAGGGTGGACAGCACACCATGGCACAGGAGGTTTATGTAATGTCAAGATAAACCATTGCATGATAACTGTAATGGGGCACATATAGAGGCACATGGGGTTTTACGGTATATCTTCAATTTAATTTGGAACCATAGAGAATTTTTTTTCTATTGGATGAAATGTAAGTATGCTCCCCTAGAAGCATTCATTTTTTAGAGAAAAAGGGGACATTTTAATGGCAGAAAATAATGGCAGGCAGAAATACGATAACTACTCCACTGTGCAGCCAAATACCTATACACATTTGCAGCTTCTCTTCACAGGGAGGCATCAATAGTTAATAGTCCAACAGCTCTATAGACCTTACAGCCACAGGAATAGCATAAAAACAGTCCATCTGGAATTGTGGCCATCTTGTCAAAAGGTCCCAAAAACCTCTACAAGGACCCTTATACTTTAAATAGACTCAGATGTGTTTTTCCTGCCGACCTTCAGGTTCGTGTCACTCAGTCTTCTAATGGGCATCCTTGGTCATCTATACAGGTCCCAGACACCACCAAGCTCCACTCCCACCCATGGCGTCTGTAACCTTTCTTCCGCAGCTCTAAACATCACAGTCCTTCTCTTTATTATTATTATTATTATTATTGTTGTTATTATTGTTATTATTGTTATTATTATTATTGGCGGAGACCCCCCCCCCCCAATTTACACCTGACTTGGTATTTTTCAAGTTCTCTCTGGCAGGTATGGAGACTCCCCAGCTTGGTCAATGGCACATATGGGATAGACACTCCCCTTGCACAGTATCCTTTTCCTCCTAAGAGCTGCCTGTCAGTTCTCTAACTCCCCTACCTATGATATAGATAAAGAGTTCTAGGGTACTTTTCTTTCCTGCTGGATTAGCCATTACCTCAGGACCTACCAGCTGGAACCCTGAACAGGAAGATATCTGTTCTACATGCAGCTTATGCAACTTTAAGGTCAGGGGCGGTCTTGGCATTTCTGGGGCCCGAAGCAAAGTTATGTCTGGGCCCCCCCCTCGACACGCACTCCACAACAATAGACCACTGTGTGCTGCCCCCAGTAGTATATACTCCTTGTGTGCAGCGGCCAGTAGTATATACCCCTTGTGTGCTTCCCCTCAGTAGTATATACCCCTTGTGTGCTTCCCCTAATAGTGTATAGACGCCTGTGTGTTCCCCTAGTTATATATAGCCCCCCCGTGTGCTCCCCCAAAAGTATATAGACCCCCTGTGTGCTGTCCCAGTTGTATATAAACCCCCTGTGTGCTGCCCCCAGTTGTATATACCCCATGTGCTGCCCCCAGTTACATATACCACCTGTGTGCTCCCCCACTTGTATATAGCTCCCCTGTGTGCTCCCTCAGTGGTATATAGCCCTCCTGTGTGCTCCACCACTTGGATATAGACCTCCTGTGTGCTCCCCCACTTGGATATAGACCCCTGTGTGCTCCTCCAGTAGTATATAAACCCCCTGTGTGGTTCCCCCAGTAGTATATAGACCCCCCTGTGTGCTTCACCAGTATTATATAGATCCCTGTGTGCTCCCCCAGTAGTATATAGACCACTGTGTGCTCCTCCAGTAGTATATAGACCCCTTGTGTGCTGCCCCCAGTTATATATAGACCCCCTGTGTGCTCCCCCAGTTATATATAGAATCCCTGTGTGCTCCCCGTTATATATAGACCCCCTGTGTGCTGCCCCCTGTAGTATATAGACCCCCTGTGTGCCCCACCAGTAGTATATAGACCCTCTGTGTGTTCCCCCAGTAGTATATAGTACCCCTGTGTGCCCCACCAGTAGTATATAGACCTCTGTGTGCTCCTCCAATAGTATATAGACCCCCTGTGTGCTGCCCCAGTAGTATATAGACCCCTGTGTGCCCCGCCAGTTATATATAGACCCCCTGTGTGCTGCCTCAGCAGTATATAGACCCCCTGTGTGCCCCACCAGTAGTATATAGACTCCTGTGTGTTCCCCCAGTAGTATATAGACCCCCTGTGTGCCCCACCAGTGGTATATAGACCCCCTGTGTGCTACCCCAGTAGTATACAGACCCCTCTGTGTGCTCCCCCAGTAGTATATAGCCCCCCTGTGTGCTCCCCCACTTGGATATAGACCTCCTGTGTGCTCCCCCAATTGTATTTAGACCCTATTCTGCTGCCCCAAGTAGTATATAGACCCCCTGTGTGCTGGCCCAAGTAGTATATAGACCCCTCTGTAAAGCCTCAGTAGTCTATAGCCCCCCTGTGTGCTCCCCCAGTTATATATAGCCCCCCTGTGTCCTCCCCGTTATATAGCCCCACTGTGTGCTCCCCCAGTTACACAGGCCCCTGTGTGCTCCCCCTCCTATATAGTATATAACACAATAAAACAAACACTTATACTCACCTGGGTCCGGGTGTCTCCTCTTCTCTTGACTCTTGTGGCCGCAGGAAGGGTTTTCCCTAGGGTCACAAGAGGCCGCGCTCCCCTTGTCCTCGCGCCGATGCTCCAGTGATGTCACTGGAGCACCGACACCACAAGGACAGAGCGGCCACTTGTGACCGCAGGGAAAACACTACCTGCGGCCACAAGAGGGACTGACAGCGCTCATTACGAGTGCTCATAGTTACAGTTCAGATCACAGCAGCGAGCGGGGCAGCGGCCCTGTCTAGCGGTCTTGAGCACAAGAGAAGAGCAGGCGTGGGGGCCCCCCTGGATCTTGGGGTGCTTGGGGTGCTTGGTGCCAAAGACCGCTACTGTTTAAGGTACAGGTACTTTTTAATGTTATAATCCAATGAGACACAGCGTAATCTTCATTCAATCTTTTCTTTGTTAATTTTTCTTATGCATTACAAAAATGTTTACAAAAATGAAAATGTATAACGAAAAACATCACCACAGTGCTCAGGAATCGGGAGATAAAGATGGTCATGCCAAATTGCTAGCAAGCTCCATTCCTTCTTGAGACTCTCACTCTCAGCAAGATGTTGAAAAATGACGACCAAATGTGCTGCTACGTTTCGGGTCTGCCCCCTTTCCCCAGCAGGTTTTTTGTTACGTAAACATGCCCAATTTTTTATTAACTCTACCCCATTGTCTTTAAACTCCTGGTTCCTCTTTCTTAAGCCTTAGTAACAGGTCTTACTTTGAGCTGTCATTTGGGGCTTTCTTGAGTTCTTTAGATTTTGGTGCAGCGGAATTCTGAACAAATCCATTCTGATCTGGCACATTATCCATAGTAAACACCTTGAATATATTATGAGATATTATGAAGTTGAAGTTTTTTCTATCTATATTGCCAGACACAGTGGCGGATTAAATGTACCCTGGGCCCCGGGCTGTCCACCCAACGTGGCCCCCCCCCAGTCAATCCGCCCAAACCGCCCACATTATAATCCGCTACTGCCCCCCCACGCTGTCCCCAATAAACACTGCCTGCCTCCCCTCCCTGCTGGCCCCAATAAACATAATGTTTGGTCCCTTGCTGCTACCCTCAGTAAGCATTGTCTACCCCACCTCTGCTGCCCCCAATAAACATATTGCCACTTGTTCACCCGCTGTTGCCCCCAATAAACATATTGCCACCTGGTTTCCTGCTGTTGCCCCCCCCCCAGGTCACAGCTGCACAGAGGTTGTCAGGAGAGGAGGGGGCTGATCTTATAGGGGAGGTCACAGGGTCACAGCAGCACAAAGGATTTCAGGAGAGGAGGGTGCTGATCTTATAGGGGAGGTCACAGCAGCACAGAGGATCTCAGGAGAGGAGGGTGCTAATCCTATAGGAGAGGTCCCAGCAGCACAGGGGATGTCAGGAGAAGAGGGTGCTGATCTATAGGAAAGGTCCGAGCAGCACATAGGATGTCAGGAGAGGAGGGCGCTGATCTTATAAGGGAGGTCACAGGGTCACAGCAGTACAGAGGATGTCAGGAGAGGAAGGTGCTGATCTTATAGGGGAAGTTGCAGGGTCACAGCAGCACAGAGGATGTCAGGAGAGGAGGGTGCCGATCTTATAGGGGAAGTCGCAGGGTCTCAGCAGCACAGAGGATGTCAGGAGAGGAGGGTGCTGATCTATAGGGGAGGTCACAGCAGCACAGAGGATGTCAGCTGGCCCCCTCTTCCCCCTTATAGATGGCCCCCCCTCCCCCCCCCCTTATAGATGGTCCCCCTCTTCCCCCCTCATAGCTGGCCCCTTCATAGATGGTCCCCCTCTTTCGTCTCCCCCCCTTATAGATGGTCCCCCTCTTCCCCCCTCATAGATGGTGCCCCTCTTCCCTCTCCCCCCCTTATAGATGGACCCCCTCTCCCCCCCATAGCTGGCCCCCTCATAGATGGTCGCCCTCTTCGCTCCCCCCCTTATAGATGGTCCCCCTCTCCCCCCCCCCCCCCCCGTGCACAGCAGATAAAACAAAAAAACAACACAACTCACCTGCCATCCGTTCCCCCGTCGAGCCTCTTGCCTCCTTGTCTGTCCCCGTCTGATGTGCGGCTGCCGGGGGTGTCCCGTCCTATCCCCAGCAGCGCGCGCATCAGAGAGCTCCCCATGTGCTGGAAGTCACAGCCACAGGCGCACGGGGAGCTCTCTGATACGCGCGCTGCGGGGGATAGGAAGGGACACCCCCGGCAGCCACGCATCAGCCGGGGACAGTATTCTTATCGAGAATACAATCTCCCATTCATATACAAAAGAGGTATTGATACAAAAAAAGTGTAATAGCATAATAATAAGATCCCCTCCCCTCCCCCCAGTCCCTTCCTATCCCAAACTCATTTCAACTAAATAGAAATTCTTTGGTTCATCAACAAAGATAAGGATGATACACATTATATAAAACACCACTAGTTGGTAAGGTGTATGTACATAATAACCCTGGGGTATATCAGATATTTTTCCATAGATACTTCTTCAACCCTTGGTTCCTGTTGTAACCTTATGCAGCACACACAGCTGCATTTCCATCACTTCTTCCGCCTTCCAGTCCAGCAGTGGCTCATTGACAGTCAAGAACAGGCCTACCCCCTCTATCCCTTTTAGGAACCTGAAGTGTATCAGCTGCTCCAATGACTGTCCTCAGAGAACTTCCCATAGCCCCCTTCTACCAGAGCAGCATTTCAGCATCACAACCTTTTTACCATATGACGACCATTTCAGAATTAACATATTATACAATGCAGAAAATATGACAATTACATAAAACGTTTGTAAAGAATTATATACAGGGTGTGTAACGGTGCGCTGGGCTAACCCACAGAACATTTCACAGACACTTTATGGTGCAAACAAAACCTTTATTTTTTTACATAGAGACAAAACACAATTGATGATTACTATAACTTCATGTGGTCCACAAGTGTAATGGTTACAGTGTCTAGAAGAAATATACAGCTTTTCAGTTTATCTCAGATGCCAATTGCTGCTGGCTTGAAGTCTTGACTTCTTCTTGAAACATCAATCCCAGTCAGATGGCTTCACGGTTATGGGTTCCTCATCCATCCCTGTTAGGATTTGGACATTCAATCTTCTAGTCTTCTCTTGATGATCTTCATACTATTTAGACACAAGATATGCACTGATGACATTACTGAACGCTATTTTACGGAAAAAAGAAAAATCCGGCCTTCTCCACCCCAATAATCATTCCATGTAATTGCAGAGAAATCGTTTGTGTGTCTTTGATCATTCATTTAGATTTGACCCTAAAATCGTTTATCGTTTGCTAATCATTCAGTGTAAATACATATCATACATATCGTTAATTCTTTTGCTGGAATAAGATGGAATAAAGAATTGTAATATTGATCGTTACTAATGACTATTGTTCTGTGTAATATGGTGATCAATCAATTATCGTTAATCGTTAAAAATCGCTACGTCTAATAGGACCCTAAGTGTGAAATGTTCAGTACATACCTATGATTTGTAGCGCAAATGTTACAGTGCTTTTACTTACCGCCAGCTGCTGGGTGGATCTCCTGGTGTTTTCTCTTGTCTTCTTCTGTCGTCTTTTGCTCTTGTTGACTTCCGTCCAAGTCAGGTGTAGAATGTCAGACATCTGATCTTCTGGTCTTCTCTTGATGGTCTTCTGGAGACTCAGGTAGACCGCATTCTCTGATGACACTATCATGTCTGAAAGAAATAAAAATCCGGCCTCCTCCACCCCTTAATAGCCGGCCAACTCACTCATTTTTCCTGATCCCCTTGACAGGGTTGTCATAAGGATGAGGAAATACTACCAGTAATATGATCAAAGGTATGTCATAGATGTTATATATGTATTTCCACAACGCCCAGGACAGCATAAAGCTGGTGCCATCTTGAGCTTGGGGAATTCCATTAACTGGTCAGAATAAAATGTCTTATACATGCCTATGACTTGTAGTGCAGATGTTACAGCGCTTATACTTACCGCCAGCTGCTGGATGGTTCTGCAGGTGTCTTCTTTTGTTTTCATCTGGTTTCTTCTGTCTTAGTCAGGTGTCTTTAGAGTAAAGGGGATTCTCATCCATATAGGGGTTCCTCCTGGTGTATTGTGGACATTTGATCTTTTGGTCTTCTCTTGATGGTCTTCTGGAGACATTTATTTGGTGCCCTAGGAAGAGAGAGAAAAAAAAAAAAAAAAAAGATCCGGCCTCCTCCACCCCTTAATAGCCGGCCAACTCGCTCCTTTTTCCTGATCCCCATGACAGGATTGTCATAAGGATGAGGAAATATTACCGGTAATATGGTCATAGGCATGTGATAGATATTATATATATATTTCCACAATGCCCAGGACAGCATAAAGCTGGTGCCATCTTGAGCTTGGGGAATCAAATTAACCGGTCAGAATGAGATGTTATATACATGCCTATTACTTGTAGTGCTGATGTTACAGCACTTATACTTACCGCCAGCTGCTGGGTGCATCTGCTTGTGTCTTCTCTTGTTTTTAT
Organism: Dendropsophus ebraccatus; assembly: GCF_027789765.1. Lineage (NCBI taxonomy): Eukaryota > Metazoa > Chordata > Amphibia > Anura > Hylidae > Dendropsophus > Dendropsophus ebraccatus. The sequence goes on from NC_091454.1 coordinate 170,175,992, forward strand.
CTTCAGTCTCAGTCAGGTGTCTTTAGAGTAAAGGGGATTCTCATCCATATAGGGGTCCCTCCTGTTGTATTGTGGACATCTGATCTTCTGGTCTTCTCTTGATGGTCTTCTGGAGACATTTAACTGTTGCCCTAGGAAGAGAGAAAAAAAAAAAGATCCGGCCTCCTCCACCCCTTAATAGCCGGCCAACTCACACCTTTTTCCTGATCCCCATGACAGGATTGTCATAAGGATGAGGAAATCTTACTGGTAATATGTCATAGGCATGTGATAGATGTTATATTCTCCACCCGTTAATAGCCGGGCACTACTTTGTATTTCCACAATGCCCAGGACAGTACAAAGCTTGTGCCGTCTTGAGCATTTGAAAATACATTTATTGATGAGAATTAATTAAGTATATGCCTATGACTTAGCGCAGATGGTACAGCACTTATACTTACCTCCAGCTGCTGGTGGATCTACTGGCATCGCCTTTGATCTTACCTTGGCGTCTTCATCCATGCAGGGGTCCCTCGGGAATGCTGGTCTTCTGCTCTTCAGGTCGCTTCGTTCTTGCTCGCTCTTCTGGAGGCTCAGGTACACAGCTTGCTCTGATCACTCTGGAGCTGGTGTCTTGTTCAGGGTTTCTGAGATGACAAAAGAAAACCCTGTGAACTTGGCCTGGGCGGCTGGTGTTATTGATGACGTGGCCTCTGCAGCTTCGATCTTGTCTAGCTTGAAAGGTCGGAAGCGAGGAGTAATCTCAGTTGGCTAAAAGATAAAGGAGCATGATATGATCATTAGAATGACTTACGACAGTACTGACTTTTAATAATTATTTGCATAATATTAAATAAATGTTTACAAGGATTAAAATATTAATATTATAATATTAATATTATGGCAATAAAAAAGGGCCCAAAACTTGGGCCTTCTGCACACATTAGTAAGGTTTTGTGGTCTGCAAAACCATGGGCCACAAAATGCACTGACAGGCCATGGAGTATTATGCGTGGACTGCCTGTAATGTGAATGCAATTCTAAGAAAAGTCTATGGAGCCTGGACTGCAATATGGTCAGTATAATGGAATGTCCTATTTGTTTGTGGTCTGGGCTCTGAGCAAGTACACAGACCATTATCATGTGCATTGGCCTATAGACTAGAATATGTCTGCAATTGTTAAATGTATATGGACCCTGTATTACGGATGTGTCATGGGGCCTAAATGTTGAAGCCCCAGTGTACGTGTGCTCAAAACATCTCTCTTTCATCCTGCATTGTAAATGCAGAATCAGACACTTGTTAGCATACTAGCAGTGGCATAGCTACCGCGGTCACGTCCCGCCGCGATCAATCACTCTTGTGACCGCAAGCATTGTTTTGCTTGCGGTCACAAGAGTCCGGCTCCGTCTTCCCCCGGCTGCTGCGCGGCTGCCGGTGGTGTCGCATCTTATCCCCGGCAGCGCGCATCCCAGAGCTCCCTGCGCGCCTTGGGCCCTGACTTCCGGTTCCGGCGCGCAGGGAGCTCTCGGATGCGCACGCTGCCGGGGATAAGACGCAACACCACCGGCAGCCGCGCAGCAGCTGGGGACAGACCAGGAGGAGTGAGGATCAACGTGGGAGCGCGTTGTCAGGTGAGTTAAGTTTTGTTTTGTTTTGTTTTTTATCAGCCTGCAGGGTGGGGGGGAAAGAGGGGGGCATCTATGAGGGTGGGGGGAAAGAGGGGGCATCTATGAGGGTGGGGGGGAAAGGGGGGGCATCTATGAGGGGGGGGAAAGGGGGGCATCTATGAGGGTGGGGGAAAGAGGGGGGGCATCTATGAGGGTGGGGGGAAAGAGGAGGGGCATCTATGAGGGTGGGGGGAAGAGGGGGACATCTATGAGGGTGGGGGGAAGAGGGGGGCATCTATGAGGGTGGGGGGAAGGAGGGGGGCATCTATGAGGGTGGGGGGAAGGAGGGGGGCATCTATGAGGGTGGGGGGAAGGAGGGCGACATCTATGAGGGTGGGGGGAAAGGGGGGCATCTATAAGGGTGGGGGGAAAGAGGACCATCTATGAGTGTGGGGGGGGGAAGAGGGGCCATCTATGAGGGTGGGGGGGAAAGAGGGACCATCTATAAGGGAGGGGGAAAGGGGACCATCTATAAGGGAGGGGGAAAGGGGAACATCTATAAGGGAGGGGGGGAAAGGGGACCATCTATAAGGGAGGGGGAAAGGGGACCATCTATAAGGGAGGGGGGGGGGAAAGGGGACCACCTATAAGGGAGGGGGAAAGGGGACCATCTATAAGGGGGGAAGGGGACCATCTATAAGGGAGGGTGGGGGGAGAGGGGGCCATCTATAAGGGAGGGTGGGGGGAGGGGGGACCATTCATAAGGGAGGGTGAGGAGAGAGGGGGCCATCTATAAGGGAGGGGGAGAGGAGGCCATCTATAAGGGAGGGGGTAGTGGAGGCCATCTATATGGAGGGGGCAGAGGAGGCCATCTATAAGGAGGGGGGAGAGGGGGCCATCTATAAGGGAGGGGGTAGAGGGGGCCATCTATAAGGAGGGGGAGAGGAGGCCATCTATAAGGGAGGGGGTAGAGGGGGCCATCTATATGGAGTGGGGAGAGGAGGCCATCTATAAGGGAAGGTGGGGGGAGAGGGGGCCATCTATAGGGAGAGCAACATGGGGGAAGAGGGGCCATCTATTTGGGGGGGCAACATAGGGGGAGAGGGAATACAAAGAAGGGGGCATATATTATTAGGGGGTCACATAGAGTCAGGGCTACCCACTAAATCAGGGTGTAAAGGGGCCAATACAGAAGTGCAGTTTGTAGAGAGATGAGGATGGTGCCAGTGTGAAGAGACTAATATGTCTGTCTGGCAGATTCCGTGGATTCGTGGCTCAGAGAAGTTCTCATAACGGCCCAGGACGGATGGAGAAGATGAAAAGGAGAGAACTCCGATCAGAGAAGACGTCTCCAGTAAGTCACCTGATATAACTGCACTGTAATGTATATGGTGTATAGAACCTGTGTAGAGCTGGGGCCACCTCTGTATGACTGGATGAGGTGATTTAGTATACTGGATTTGGTCAGTAACAATATGGTGGTGATGGTGGTAGTGGTTGTGGTGTGGCGGTAACATTTCCTTCCTATACACTGGTATTACTGGTAATATTGGTCTCAGTATACAGGATTTGGTCGGTAACAGTATGGCGGTAATATGTACGGTGATAATACTTTCTCTTCCAATATGCTGGTGTTATTGGTAAAATCTGTCTTATATCTGTATATATATATACACACCAATAGCATCACTTGGTTGTGAAAGGAGGGGGGGGCCCAAGTTGGCCTCTCGCACCAGGGCCCAGGAGACATTAGCTATGCCCCTGCATACTAGTAGAGCTTAGCTGTTCTTCAAAAAAGAAGGGATATAAATGTAGTAAATATAATTGTCCTTATAACTCAGGGTAAAAAGCACCTGGACCTATGGGAAGGCGCAGTACCAATTAGGCCAAGTAAACTCAGTGTTATTTTGTGTATAATTTTAGTATAATCATTTTATTTCAGGCCCAAATCAGAAGTGGAGTCTATAATGTGGAGAAGTAACGTGACAAGTTCTGTACTTTTATCCTGTAGATCCACATCAAAGTGGTGTGAGATGAACCTGGTGCATTGGGGCTATGTGATGTGATTCTATAAATTTACTTACTTCAGGGATGACTGGTGGAGTCAGTTTCAGGGCTTCCACAGAGATCCAATTCATGCGCTGGAAGAAGCGATGTCCTCTGATGTTCCCATGGACTCCTAAGCGCTTGGCCGGATGTTTCTGAAGAAGCTGAAATTAGAAACGTATTAATTGGTAACTGAGACCTATCATCTCGGTATAAGACAAGAATATGACCAGAAAATCCAATAAAATATCTGTGATGTCCCCACTAGCCTCCTCACCACCAATTACCCAGTCACTGCCATTTTAATTTGATTACCCTGGCTAACACTGTGTAACCCCTAATACTAGACCAGTAGAGCAGGAAGATACTTACTAGTTGAATGATGTTCTTGGCGCCAGAGGAAGCTTCATCGAAGAACGTTGGGTCGAATTCACGTTCACTGGTCAACATCTCGTTTAAGATGACACCAAACGAGTACCAGTCGACTCCGGCGCTGTACTTCTTCTGGGCCAGCATCTCAGGAGCCATGTAGTCCAACGTTCCAGCGCAGCTGGTGGCTGTTCGGTCTCCGTGCATGTTGTCAATTGCGAGACCGAAATCCGTGATCTTAACATGGCCCGTATCAGCCACCAGGATGTTGTCGGGCTTTAGGTCTCTGCGAGAAAGAAAAACATGGATATACGGTCAGTGCTCATCTTATTCTATTAGCTAATAATGGTGATTTAGTTCTTAGCCGCACAAAATATGACGATCTTCCAATGTACCTCAATTTACACAGAGATATTTATCTGACAGATTTCTGAAGCCAAAGTCAGGAATGGATTTGAGAAGAGGAGAAATCTCAGTCTTTCCTTTATGACCTGTTCTCTGTTTATAGTCTGTTCCTGGCTTTGGCTCCAAAAATCTTTCAGATAAATCTCTGTATAAACACACCATTAGAAGCTAGAATCATACATGAATCTGACCACACAATGCCCTAAGAAGAGTATAACAAGTGATCACCTGTGGATGACGCCCTTGGAGTGCAGGAATTGGATTCCGCACACTATTTCAGCGGCATAGAATCTGGCAGAGAGAAAATGAATTAGTAAAATATCCAACAGATAACACATGAACTATTAAAGGAGACTCTAGAGAAAGAAGGATTTTTTTGTGCTACTACATTGCATTAATAAAGTTACATTACTTTGTAATATAACTTTCTTTTTTTTTTAATAATTTTTTAAAGGGAACCTATTACCCTGGGCAGCCCCCCTCCCCGAAACCCACCCGACCCCTGGAAAGGGCCCCGCATACATACCGTCTCCTGTGATTACCGCTCCCGGTGCCGGTCCCACCACTGAGATCTAGATCTGCACGCTCATTTTGTAAATGAGCAGAGATAAGTCCAATGACCATAGGAAATTACTGCTCCAGTGATTTCCTATGGCCATCGGACTCATTTCCGATGAGTTTATTAAATAATAAATAATATAGTTAGAATTGTATGTTATAGTATATTGCTGAAACCACCAAGTGTGATATATATCTGGGGAATAAAGTATATGTGAGATAAGCAAATTACATTGGATTGTACTTGCCTCCTTTGCTCCATCCTACCTTCCTTGCAGAGTGGTCAACGTCCCAACCCGGGTCTTCTATCACTCCTATATCCTGACACCTCTAATAGTAGAACTAACAGGTTTACATAGCTTCTTATATATGCTCTATGAAGTTTTACATTTTACTTGACACTTTACCTGGCGTCGGTGATGTCAAGCGGCCCCCTCAGCTGTAGAAGTTGGTTGAAGTCCCCGCAGGTCATGTATTGCATCCCGAATAGAACGTGCATCTGTATCATAGAACAGTTATTAAACCATCATTTACACATACTGTATATTACATAGTATACACAATACAGTAATTTAATGCTTAAATGGACACTGTTATTACAAACTACTTTGTTGCTTGTAAAGATGATAAAGAGTGTTACTGTTTCTGGAAGAAAGCGGCCAGGTTTTTCTAATGGTCCTTTTACACAGGCCAATTGTTGTGTAGGAGCGTCGCTAGAAATGCTCCTGCAGCCGATAATCAGCAGTGTAGAAATCACAGTGATCAGCTGAAGACAAGGCAAATGCCTGATTATTGGCTGATCGCATCTTTTCAGCCTCCACCCTTTATTGGCTGCACATCCCCTTGTATAATAGGGATTTGTGGGCCAGAAAGATAAAGGGAAACTGACAGCACAGTGTTTGTGCTGTCAGCTTCCAGATCACAAAAAGCAGTCTATACTTACCAGCCACGCTGCATCTGGTTCTCTGATCCTACATCCGCTGCTATAACTTTAGGCCCTGTCTCCTCCAGAATGAGTGATAGCTGGAGGAGTTGGGGCCTGAAGATACACTCTGTGAAGGACCATAGAGCCAGATAGTGGATCAATAGCAGCGTAGCTGGTAAGTATAGACTGCTTCTTGTGATCTGGGAACAGACAGCATGGATATATGCATATCTGTGCTGTCAGTTTCCAGGACTGCATGTGTGACACAAGCATCAGTCATGCAGCCCATCCTCTTCATTTCTTGTGCCGTGTAAAGACACAGCCAAGAGGCCGCCAATCTTGCTGATCGGCACTCGTTTGCAGCCCCCACCACCAAGAAACCTTTCTGTCTAAAAGGACACTTAGCCTGGATGAAGACTTTAGTTTACTCCAAACAGTTTACTACAATTTTGGAGCTTGAAGTTGTACACAAGCCCTTGTCTGGTAAGCCCCACTCATGTGCAAAAGTAGTAGAAAAAGTGTAAAACAAATGTGGTGCAATGAATGTTGGAGCCAATTTTTGGTGCAAGGTACTCCAGAATTCTGGCACACTTGCAATATTAATTTTGCCCCATTCTGTTCAAAATAACTGTATCCAGCTTCTACAGCCACCAGTATTTAAATGCTGAACGATCGGACTAAAGTTGTGTTCATCTCTACTTATGAATAAAAAAACACTTGAATCCAGATAAGCTCTTCAAAGGAGTTTTTGCACTATAAGCAAATGACACTATAAAGTGTGCTGCTAGTAGCTGATCTGTGGGCTCTGACTGCAAGGACACTCACCAATTGATTGATAGCTATGTCTACTTATTTTCTCTGTGCAAAACCACCTGCAATACTATTCACATCCATTTGCCACTTAATTTCTGTTAAGCCCCAAAGCCCAATTTACTTGCAGTTCTCTGGCCGGCAGCTGGAATTGTGCACAGAATATGCAAAAAAAGCCTTGACCCCTTTACCCTCAGGATCGGTGGTGGTCCTAATAGCCAGACCTCCACAATCGGTAAGTTATAGAGTATCCTTGCTGTCACTTGTTGTGATGAAACAATCCTTATTATGATCCATAGCCCAGGGGTCCACAGTAATAAGTCATACATGATTATTACACTAATGGGATTACACATATTGTATTCCTATAGGGTGACATGAAACCATCTGTGTATATGATGTTATGTATGTAATCATTGTTGCTGGATTTTTTTTTTTCATTCTTGCACACAGTATTCTCCCTTTAAGTTATTTTGGAAAACCACGGCTGCAGTTATTGAGCCAAAGCCAGAAGTGGATCATCAGGAAGCAGAAGCATACAGTATGTCCTTCCTCTATAGTTCCCAATTCTTTTGAGTCCCCTCTTAGTTTTGGCTCACAAACTGTAGTGGTAGTTTGAAGAAGAAAACTGCTGTGTGTGACTGCAACCTAAAGGTTTCTAGGAGATACCTTAGTGGGGGATTACAGCTGCGGGGATCTCCACAACTCTGGGAAATCATATTAACAACGAGTCATTTATTGTAAATCTCATCAAAATAATCGTTTGATCTGTCACAGATACATCAGAGTTAAAGCAAATGTACCAGTTCCAGTAGTGAATTTTCTTTTCCCAGTACTTGGCGGGGAGTTCCCGGTAGAGCGGTCCATTTTTTATAACTCTGCCTGGTTTCCACACAGCATAAAAGGAGAATATGGCAGCTCACCCTTGAAAGCCACAATTAGCGCAGGTGTGTGTGGACCTCCTGGAAGTGAAGCACGTTCTGGCTGTATTGCGGGCCGCAACCCGGAAAGTCCATGAAACGAAAAATTCCATCCACGGCTTCAATAAAATTATGGTAGCTTTATTGGGACATCACAAAACAGAAAACAAAAAAAAAAAAAAAGATAAAAACACGCCGACGCGTTGCAGGGTTAGAACCCCTTAATCATGGCCAATCATGGTTTCCACACACAATGCCATTTTCCTCTTGTGCACTGGTCCGCTCTATGCACTGTAAGCGGGCCTGTCGCCACCAGTGTAATGATATCCTCTTCCATCTGTGACGTGCCTCCATTAGGATTGAGCCTAGGGGATAGATATCATTACACTCGGGGTTCCGGGCCCACCTTCAGTACCTAGAACAAGCTGGTGCACGTGAAGAAAATGGTGCTGATCATGGGAGTTGAGTGACGGTTTGAAAAATGGACTGCGACACCGCCACCGCTGTGCCGGCGCCAGCCAGGTAGTGAAAAAAAGTCACTACTGGAACTGGCACATATGCTTTCATTACTTTTATGAAATCTATGATTTTTGGTGTTCCCTGATTTCCTGAATGAGGAGAAATATAAATCACTCAAACCGCATCGAATCCAACATTCTATACAAAGAGATAGATACTGTAGATAGTAGATGTGTAATAGATAGATAGATAGATAGATAGATAGATAGATAGATAGATAGATAGATGTGCGATTGATTGATTGATTGATTGATTGATTGATTGATTGATTGATAGATAGATAGTGTATGTACAATGCTTGTAAAGCTACAAAACCCAGAATGCATATAAGTAAAATTCACCTTTATTGGTACATAATCATAACCACATAATCTTAAGGAACATGATAAAAATAAATTTATGATGTGGATTACATAAAACATTTGTCATGTATCAATATAATAACATGGGTATACACAACAATTACAATACATAATGCAAGCATAAAAGGCTCCAATACATTTTTTGTACACAGAGAAAAATTACAACAAATCATAAAAAGTAATGTCACATGATCCTTCTAAATCTAAAAGTAACGGTTTATTCATTATATACAGAGATTACAATAAAATACAGGTGAAAAAAGTAACATCACATGATCCTCCAAATACAGAAGAATAAAAATACAGATACAGGTGTGTACTGACCAATAAAAGCAAGACATAATAATAATAATAATAATAATAATAATAATAATAATAATAATAATAATAATAATAATAATAGTAATAATAATAATAAATTAATTAATAAATAATAATAACAGCTTCATGGCTGGGTCTTATCACATTCCAAAGCAAGTTTTGGTTTTGGTCACATTCACTCATGTACTTGCTGTTTTATGACAGTAGCCATTTTTGCAAAAGTGACAACAGGAAGTGCCGCCATTGTGGTTGTTATTTTTAAATTAGCGTCTTGGTAATTTGCCACTATGTTACCATATAAATAGGCTAGCAAAATGTAAAGGTGACTACCAATATGGCTGCACTTTCTGTTGTCACTCTTGCAAACTTTGTTGCTAGAAGAAAACACAGAAATGCCAACATCTCCATTGCCATTGTAATGTGCATAGTTTGGCTATAGCTCTCACTTCTAATATAACGGGGGATAGTGATTCTAAAAAGTTAGGTGGATGCATTTTCTTCATAAACATGTATTGCATATTCACAGGTATGATAGGTATGGGTTCCACCTCTAAGACCCCCACCTACGTGGAGAAAGCCCCATGGCCTCCAATTATCTATTAAGACCAGTCACTCTACCTATAGAAGTCAGTGGAGAGGTGACCATGTTGTTTTAGCCCCTCTATTAAAGTCTATGGAAGTTATGGAAAGAACCAACTAAAACTTGCTCAACTCCTTCCAGAACTCCCATAGAGTTAGTGTTTTATGTTTTGTGATGAGCACTGTGCAAAATTGTCTCACTACCAAAAATAACAAAACAAAACAAAAATTGTCTTAAGGGAATCTTGGAGGCTATGGTAATTTTTTCCATATAGTGGAGGCCTGTGATTTCTCTATGTACCCCTGCCACTGCTATTCTACATACGGTTGTGACATCTCTTAATACTAGGTGGTCACAATTCTACCTTCGTCTGCAATGCGAACTCTGCGTGGACAAGGAAGGGGCTTCCAGACGCCAGCAGCAGCACACGCTTCTCCACCATCATGTACTCCTCGCTTCCGGTTAGCAGGTCACTCTTCCTTATGAGCTTCACAGCATACTGTCGATGGGATACAGTATCTTCTGCCATCATGACCGTCCCGTAACTTCCCTGGCCCAACACATGGTGGAACAATAATCTCTCCTTGATGGAACCGGAGATTGTGCCTGGGCCGGTTGGCCGAACACCGCTGCATCCTAGCAAGAGAAGAAAAGGTGATATAGTAAAGCTAAGCATATGTTCATGTTCAAGGGGGCGTATGTTCACTGTATGTGCTATTAAAGGGGTTGTCCAGTGAAATTCTTTTTCTTTCAAATCAACTGGTTTGAGAAAGTTATATAGATTTGTAATTTACTTCTATTTAAAATTCTCCTGTCTTTCCATACTTATCAGCTGCTGTATGTCCTGCAGGAAATGTTTTCTTTTCAGTCGGACACAGTGCTCTCTGCTGCCACCTCTGGCTGAGACAGGAACTGTCCAGATCAGTAGCAAATTTCCATAGAAAACCTCTCCTGCTCTGGACCGTTCCTCTCATCAGAGAGCATCAGAGAAAAGAATATGCCTCTTCCTGTAGGACATACATCAGCTGATAAGTACTGGAAGACTAGAGATTTTTTAATTGAAGTAAATTAAAAATCTTTATAACTTTCTGACAGAAATTGATTTGAAAGAAAAAGATTTTCGCTGGACAACCCCTTTAAAGCTCTTGGTACAAATGGCAAGTATATTCATAGGCGCCCATCAGCCCCCAAGAGAAAAGATTGTCCTTTTAAATCCTGTTTGGCTGTTTGGTATGTTAGTATTATTTTATTGTATGTATTTCTTTCCTTTTTTTAAATCGAAAATCATATTAGAGTAAAGGTTCCTATATGGTTACCTTAAAGAATAGAAACTGCATGGTATTCTTTTTTAAAGATTGGCACCCATGGGCATCACATGCCACTGTATGGCTATATACTAGAGATGAGGGAATCGCCCAAATATTTTTGTTTTGTTTTGTTTTGTTTCAGTTAAATTATCATCTCTACTACTCAGACTATGTTCACACACAGTAAAATAAAAGCAAAATAAAACAGCAAAATATGTATAAAATACAGCTGTATTTTGAATCTAATAATATGCTACTTTATTGTCTATGAAAAAAATTGTCAGTCTGTACAATGTAGCACATATATTAGATTCAAAATACAGCTGCATTTTATACATATTTTGCTGTTGTATTTGGCTTTTATTTTACTGTTTGTGAACAGAGCTTTAAAAAAGAAAAATACTACAAGAGAAAAAGAAGGTATAAAATGGGGCTTATTTTGAATCCAATACTGTGGTACATTAAAGCAAATGTACCATTAAGTTCAACACTTTGGGTTTTTACATACTGACTGCACTAGCGCGGGGATGTCGGTGCCGTGATCCTTTTTTTGAACCCTAGCTCAGTTCCCGCGCACAGCAGCCATCTATTCCCGGGCATTGACCCAGCCTGAAGCACTGGAGGTGAGCTCACCGTCCCCCACTGTGAAAAAAAACCCTCTTACACGGCTCCATTGATTCTAATGGAGCCGCGTCACAGAGGAGACTGTCACACTGGGTGCAGAAGGGACGCCTCCAATGCTTCAGGCTAGGCCAATGCCTGGGAATAGACCGATGCCTTGCACGGGAACCGGACCGGGCTTCAAAACCAGGATTGCAGCACCGGCATCCCTGCGTCTGTGCTGGTCTGTTAATGTAAAGATCTTAAAGCGATGTACCGGATGGTATGGGCACTTTAAAGTCTATGAAAAAATGTCAGTCTAAGCAGACATTTAAAAAAAAAATATTTTTTTTTAATAATGTGTGCACAGGTGGCTGTTTTTCCCTAGACTTTAAAGGGAAACAATCAGCACGATTGTAGTGATATGGTTACCAGCTGAACAGTATAGATCAGCCATGTCAAACTCTGGCCCGCGGGCCAAATCTGGCCCGTGGTGCCATTATTTTTGCCCCCCACGCTTTTCCATTGCTGTGTTAAATCTGACCCTCCTGACGTTGCAGCAGATTATAATATCAGTGGTCCGGATTGGCGCTCAGACTGCCCAAATTATAATCTCGTAGGCCGCCGGCTACTATGTAAGAGACTATTTTAGGGACTGGCCTCTATATAAGACACTATTAGGGAGGGCTGGCCACTATAGAAAACTATTGGGGAGGGCTCACTACTATATAAAAGATTATTTTAGGGACTGGCTTCTATATATATTAGAGACTACTTCTATATATATAAGAGACTATTTGGAGGGCTGATTACTATATAAGACACTTTTGGGAGGGCTGGTTAGTATATTGGGCACTATTGGAAGGGCTGGCTACTCTATAAAACACTATTGGAAGGGCTGGCTACTATATAAAACACTATTGGGAGGGCTGGCTACTGTATAAGACACTATTGGGAGGGCTGGCTACTATATAAGACACTATTGGGGGCTGGCTACTATATGGGACACTATCGGGGGCAGGCTACTATTTTGGGCACTATTGGGTGTGCTGGCTACTATATGGGTCACTATTGGGAGGGCTGGCTACTATGTGGGGCTCTAATAGTAGGCCTTGCTAATATGTAGGGCACTATTGGGAGGGGGGCTACTACATGGGGCACACTTATGGGATTACCTTCAGCTTGAGGGATATAATGGGTAACTACCATGTGGGGACAATTACTTTAGGATAGGCAGTGCCAGGAACGCTGCACGCTGCTCTGACAGTGCCAGAAACGATGCATGCACTCTTCATTAAATATTAAGGTTGGCCTGTGACTTTGTCCAATTTTTTAATTTTGGGTCACTGTGTATTTGAGTTTGACACCCCTGGTATAGATCTACTGTGCAGCTTGTGGAGCATAGAAGCTGCGGTTGCAGCAGTAGCTTTACAAAGGGGAAAAAGATGTTCTAATACACCGCACAGGGCCGAGATAGGGGTGTCAACTAGTCATCTGGACAGGGAGCCGTCCATGACTAGTCACGGCTCTCTGCCTGTCAGGACGCAGTGCTGGGACAATTGACAGGGAGGGAGACCTATTAGTGCCTCTCTGCCTGTCTATCATTCCCGCACTGCGCGCTGACAGTCAGAGAGCCATGACTCGTCACAGACGGCTTCCCGCCCAGATGACTAGTTGCCGCCCCTTTCCCGGTCTCATACGATGTCTTTTTCCCCTGTGTAAAGCTACTGCTGTAGCCACAGCTGGTATGTCCTGCTGTATAGTAGATCTATACTGTCCTGATCCCTTTAATGTAGCACATTATTAGATTCAAAATATGGTCACCTTTTATACCTATTTTACTGCTGTATTTTTATGTTACAGTTAAAATGTTTCTAATACATTTTACTGTCACACTATCCCAGACAGTTATACCATTCTGGAGTATTTATGGCATATCCACAGAATATGCCATAAGTGTCCCCTATATGCCAGTCCCACTACTCAAACTAGCTCCTATCCGATCAAGAGGTCCTGGTCCCCCTCCACTGTGATTGTGCTCGCCAGAGGTGGTCTGGATGCTAAAACAGTTAAATCTAGCAAAACGCATAAGCAATTTGCATAACTCCCATTGACGTTAAAGGGAGTTGTGCAAATGTCATAGCCCATGAGTTGCTTATATGACTCTGGGAGTTACATAAACAACATACCTCGAGGGGTTACATCGTTTGGCCAAAATTCATTAAAGTCAAAGGGAGTTACGCACTTTGTGTAACTTGCAAAGGAGGACCAAGGAGCCCTCAATCTAAAGGTAGGTGTTGGTCCCAGAGGTGGGACCTGCATCTAAAAGACATTTATGGAATGTCCTGTGATCAAGCCTTAAAGTGTCACTGACATTTGGGAAAACCTTTGACATGTCATAGAGACATGTCAAAAGTTTTAATTGGTCTTGGTCTAAATGTGTTCAGACCTGTACCGATCGGGAGAATGAACTGGGAGAAGATGCACTGCAGCGCATCCTCTTCCCGCTCTGTGTAAGAAAAAAAGAGTTAAGGCCCTATTCCACCAACAGATCTGACGACAGATTATCTGCCAAAGACTTGAAGCCAAACCCAGGAGTGGATTTGAAAAGAGGAGAAATCCAGTCTTTCCTTTATGACCTGTTCTCTGATTATAGTCTGTTCCTGGGTTTGGCTTCAAATCTTTGGCAGATAATCTGTCGTCAGATCTGTTGGTGGAATAGGGCCTTTAGGCTCCACATACTTACATTATAAGCCGGACTCTTTCTGCTAACAGAGAGGGGAGAGCATGCGCTGCATCGAAAAGTCCAACAGCACCTTGGAGATACTCCAGTAATGGCCAATAATGTAGATGCAGGATACACGCAGGTAGGCCCACAATCCTCGGTGTGAGCACTGTGAACTTCAAAAAAGAGGGGTTCCCACAGCAATTCATTTCTGCTGTTCCCTGATGTCTGAATAAACACACTTGCTTCTATTTTGGATGCTGTGGGAGCCCCTCTTTTTTGATGTCTCTATGACATGTCAAAAGTTTTCCCAAATGGCAGTAACACTCTAAAAGTTCCAGATGGGTATACCCCTTTAAGATTGACAGAAGGCTCACACAGCTAACACAGCTTCACATAGTAAAGTACAGTAAAATGGCCACTGGAAGCCAATTTATAAACATTGTTCATTGGTTATAGAAATTATCATGTAATTGTTCCTTTAATAAATCACAGGATTGTGTATGTCAGTAAGGGCACGCAGTACAATGCTTAGGTCTCTGTTACACATGTGTCTGTGGTGAGGTTAGACAGGATTATTTTTTTTAGCAATTCCTTACAATTTATCTAAAATATCTATACATTTTTCATCCCTATGGCATTCCTAGAAATATAAATGACAAAGACATGGCAATGACACTGTAAATACTGATTCTGAGAAGTACCAGTAGAGACTGAACAGTATCAGGATGTAAAGGGGTTATCCTAGGTTAGAAAAAATGCAGCTACTTTCTTGAAAAACAGTGCCACCCCTGTCCTCAGGTTGTGTGTGGTATTACAATCCAGCTCAACTCACTGTATTGAAACTGAGTACTGGAGGGCTGTTGTTTCACTTGTCCTAAATGATGGAACCCACTAACATCCAGGTGTCATAAAGATCAGGGTAACATGTCCCTAGTATCTGTTTGGGCCATACACTTTCTCTTTCTGTGCAGCTAATGTTACTAGAGGCCAGTTTATATTGTGTTGCTAAGCAACAGCTGGGGCACTGTAGATAACATGGGGGAAATCTCAGCAGGACTGACCCTGGACCGTATACAATATCTGTGTATTAAAGACTTCATCATGTAATCCAGAAAACTCAATTACATGTGAAGGTATAAAACATATGTGGAGAGCAGTAACCAGACCCATTGCCTACTCACCTGAGCCTCCTGGGTCCTCCTGCAGGTCTTTGTTCTTCTGCCCGTCGGTCTTCATCGATGGCTTCTTCTCATCCTCTGAGCAGTCTCTGGTCCTCCTCTTCTTGGGTCCTCTCCCCTGGGTGATGACGTCTTCATTCTCCGCTGGGTCCATCCCTTGGATGTCAGACGTCTTCCCTCCGGGGTCCGGTCTCTTCCTCTTACCTCCGCTCCTTTTGGCCTTCTTGATTGAAGCCTTCTCATCTGATGATGAGTCCAAAAGATGTTTCCTCTTCTCCACTCTCTTCCTCCCCACGAAAACCTCCTTCTCTTCCTCCATAATCGCTTTTCGCTCGCCGTCCGTAGACATCTCCTCCACCGTCGCCTGTCAACTCCAACTGTCACTTTCCTCGAGGGTCAGTTGTTGTTTACCAAGATTCAATTGGTCATGTGACCAGTAGCTGACCAATGAGATGCCGTTGTTTACATTTGAAAATATCAGCTTTATGTATAGGCTGTAATACTAATAAGCCATCTCTATAATCTAATCTTATATAACCAAATATAGCTAGATTTCTATTCTTAATATTGTGAGAAACAAACTTTGTAAATTCTCAGCAGCTGTATTACTATAATACAGGCCGCCATAAGCAGCATCTCTATCCAGCTGCTGGTGCAGTGCCCTAATATAAATTTCTAAAGGCACCAAATAAAAAAATGGAAGTGCATCTTTAATATAGATATACATAGTTTATAATGTTATATATTGATTTTAGTTATTTCTTCTAGATCCAGTTAGTAGCCAATGCTCACTGTATATACCATATATCTGGAGCCAAAACATAGAAACAAATACACATATGTACATACACACTTTATGATTGGATTATAACTAGAAATTTGACTGAGGAAGAAATTCTGAGTTTGCACCAGAGTCCGATAACATATAATGTATGCCCACGAGCTAGGATGTGCGAGGTGAGGATAATTAGGCTACGGTATGCAGCATAGGGGTGCAAAAAGCCATGTAGAGATACAAGGATAATCCAAAAACGGAGATAAAGAAGCTTTCACTCACCAAAACTGCTGCGGTATAAGTCCGTTTTATTCCGTCTTGATAGACATGAGTGGGGAGGGGAAGTGAAGGCAGGGGCGTCCAGTGGCTTCAGCCGTTTCACGTGACTAATCACGCATCTTCTGGCCCGAGAAGAAGATGCGTGATTAGTCACGTGAAACTGCTGTAGCCACTGGACGCCCCTGCCTTCACTTCCCCTCCCCACTCATGTCTATCAAGACGGAATAAAACGGACTTATACCGCAGCGGTTTTGGTGAGTGCAAGCTTCTTTATCTCCGTTTTTGGATAACTAGAAATTTATTTCAATTAGAAGCAAGTAAAGGGCCCAGTGCAATACCAAAATGTACGATGCTTTAACTTTATTCAGGCTGGCTTGAGAAAGACCATTGTGATTGAAACGTCGCTATATGTGCCATGTTGAAATAAAAGTTTTCTTTTTTCCATCTATATCCGCCTCTGTGGGATGCTGTTACCTTTTCGAGACTTGGCTTTATACAGTATGAGCATCTACATGGCTATAACTTTCAGATATTAACTATGTGTAATACTTGCATTGCTTTCTGCTATAGAAAGTAAAAAAAACATCTGGTAGTTATGTTCTTCTTTTTCTTTGCCATAGATACAAGGAAGTCTTTCTCAACTGGGGAAGCACACAAGGGCTATATACTACTGGGGAACACACAAGGGGTCTATACTACTGGCGGAGTACACAGGAGGTCTAAATTCATCTAGGGGAGCACACAAGGGGTCTATATACAACTGAGAACACACAGGGGGCCTATATACAACTGGGGGAGTACACAAGGGGTCTATATTCAACTGGGTGAGCACACAAGGGGTATATATTAATGGGGAGAACACAAGGGGTCTATATACAAATGGGGGAGCACACAAGGGGTCTCTATTAATAGGGGAACACACAAGGGGTATATACTACTGGGGGTAGCACACAAGTGGTATATACTACTGGGTGAGCACACAAGGGGTATATACTACTGGGGCAGCACATAAGAGGTATATACTACTGCAGGGGCACACAAGTGGTCTATATACTACTGGGGCAGCACACAAGGGGTCTATATTATTGGGGGAGCACACAAGGGGTATATACTACTGGGGGAAGCACACAAGTGGTATATACTACTGGGGGAGCAAACAAGGAGTATATACTGGGGGTGGTACACATGGAGTATATACTAATGGGGGCTGCACACAAGGGCATATACTGGGGAGCCCACAAAGGGTATATACTACTAAGGGGCAGCAAACAATGGGTCTATACTTCTGGGGCAGCTCACAGTGGTCTATACTACTGGGGAGGGGGCCTGACACTATATGGGGGACTGCATAGAGGAGCCTGATACTATATGGGGGACTGCACAGAGGGGCCCGATACAATATAGGGGACTGCAAAGAGGGGCCTGATACTATATGGGGGACTGCACAGGGGGGCCTGATAATATATGGGGGACTGCACAGAGGGGCTTGATACCATATGGGGACTGCACAGAGGGGCCTATATTATATAGGGACTTTGCTACTATATTAGGGCACAGAGCATATCTAATTATTATGTGGGGGCACAGGGACACCTTAAGACTATGGGGGCACAGAGGGACGTAACTACTATATAGGGGTACAGGGGACCTAACTACTTTATGTGTTGGAGCCATTCCATTCTTTCCACAGACTGGAAAGAATATTCCACTTCCTGCAGGACATACAGCAGCAGATAAGTACTGCAGGCTTGATATTTTTTAAATAGAAGTAAAATACAAATCTATATAACTTTCTGATACCAGTTGATTGAAAAGAAAAAAAAATCGCCCTTTAAGGGCCCCATGATGAAAAAATATATCATGGATATTAATGCACAACATGCCTAGCAATTTCATTATAAAAACTTATGCTTACCATGGTTTTTGCATTCTTGGGTATTGTCAATATTAAAGGGGTTGTCCAGCGAAAATCTTTTTCTTTCAAATCAACTGGTGTCAGAAAGTTATATAGATTTGTAATTTACTTCTATTAAAAATTCTCAACTCTTCCCATACTTATTAGCTGCTATATGTCATGCAGGAAATGTTGTTTTATTTTCGGTCTGACACATTGCTCTCTGCTGACATCTCTGGCCAAGACAGGAACAGACAGACAGAGCAGAAGAGGTTTTTTATGGGGATTCATAGAAAACCAAGACAGAGTTCCTGTCTCAGCCAGAGATGTCAGCAAGGAGCAATGTCAGACTGAAAATAAAACAACATATCCTGCATGACATACAGCAGCTGATAAGTATGGAAAGACTTGAGATTTTTTAATAGAAGTAAATTATAAAATAGTAAAATAGAAGTAAACAATTGTTCTCCAGAGTACCCTACCCAAAATCCGAACTCCACCACTTAAACTGAAAGGTACTATAAATTGATAAGCTCTTGTAAGCAGGACCATCACTCCTTTTGTTTGGTTTAATGTTCGTTTGGTGTAATAGCTCATGATACAAGACCAAGATCAGCCAACATGTAGTATGTCGGCTGATCATAGTCCTTCAATATGTTGAAAAGTCATGATCGCGATAGTGACGGTCTGCTGCACATCACTGCATGTAATAGGAGTGGCGGCAGCAGACCGCTGCTGACTTCAATGGGCTGTCTAGTTATTCTAAGGATCGTCCAGGCAGTCATTCCCACAGCTCCCACAGAGCAGGTGTAGATTTCTATTATGGTTCCCCGCCTTGACGCATCCCTCCCCTCTCATCAGGTGAGCAGGGCTTAGTCCTGACATACAGCACAGAAAAAGAGTCTCTGCCTTTTTTCCATGGCATATGACAGGGGTGCATATTGATAAATCTGCCCAAATGTGTATGTAAAACTATTCTGCAGATGCCCTTTAAAGCGGTAGTTCCCAAAAAAAAAAAAAAAAACATTTTTCGAATTAACTTTCTATGGGGATTTCCCAGTGTTCTGGAAGTTCCTGTTACAGACAGAGGTGGCAGAAGAGAGCACTGTATCAGACTGGAGAGAATACACCACTTCCTGCAGGACATACAGCAGCTGATTAATACTGAAAGACATGAAATTTTTTAATAGAAGTAAATTATAAGTCTCTGGTACTTTCTGGTACTAGTTGATTTGAAAGAATTTTTTTTGTAAACTACCCCCTTAAGTGCACGTGAAGATTTGTTCACTAATGTATGTGCAATATTCTTTATGTCAGACAGCACATAATAAAAGTTCATTACCCTCCATGTATAATTCATTGGATTATTAGTCAAAGTTTGCTCCTTACAAGCATGCATCTAATGTGTCTATTTCCAGGACATGATACTGGCTCAGCAGGATGCTTTCAAGAAAAGCTCTGTAGTTAAGCCAGTGGTGACATTTTCTAGTCAGCCTGTTCAATACTATGAATAGTGATGATGATGATGATGATGATGATGATGATGACAATAATAATAATTATAATAAAGTCACTGACTCCCTTCTCTATGTATTTCAGCACATGAAATAATGAAGTAATATTGATAAATGAATAATACATGAAATAATTATCAGCGTACATTCTGAATACACCCACAAGTATTTTATATGCGCTGACAATTTCTTATTCTCTTATTATTCATGAATTAACATACAAGTCTGAAGAAGAGAAGGGAAAGGAAGGGGGTATGATTGAAACAAATTAAGTAAGGTATAAGAAGGAAGTGTTTTTGAAAAGAAGATAAACATATAAGGAAGGGGGCGCTTATTAAATCTTCTAGCTACTGTAGTGACACGCAAAGATTTAAACAGTTTCTGAGCTCCCGATATCATCATTCATGAAGATGCCAGGAGCTCAGAAACTGTTTAAATCTTCTGAATTTGGTTCCGTAGCACAGCGGCCATATTCACAGAACCCGTGAATGCAGACCAGATATAAACCAGATATAAGGTCCGACCAGAAGGATCAGGTGGCCTTTTTTTCTGATAATCTTCTAAGTTTCTTTATAAGCGCTCTCCTTATTGTTCAGTCTTCATGTGTTTGTGGGCAGGATGGAACATTTCTCTTACTTGTTGGAAAAAAACGTCTTCTGGATGTTGGACAGTGTTCTGTGTAGATTAAAGGGGTTTTCCAGTGCTACAAAAACATGGCCACTTTCTTCCAGAGACAGCACCACTCTTGTCTCCAGCTTGGGCGGGGTTTTGCTGCTCAGTTCCATTGAAGTGGATGGAGCTTAATTGCAAACCGCACCTGAACTAGAGACAAGAGTCATGTTGTCTCTGAAAGAAAGTAGCCATGTTTTTGTAGCACTGGATAACCCCTTTAAGGTCTTCTTGTGGACGTTGACCTGATTCTTTGTAAAAATGCCACTGCAGTTTTTGAACCAATGCCAGAAGTGCATCCAGCAGGAAGCAGAAGAATACGACCTTCCCTTTTAGTTACCATTACTTTTGACACCACTCTTAGTTTTGGCTTAAAAACTGCAGTGACAGTTTTAAAAAAAAATTCTGTGTGTATGCCAGCAGCATTAAAACTCCTGGTTGCTATGGGAAAATAAGTCCAGTTTAAGGCCATGTTCACACTGCGTATGTTTCCGTCCGTAGTGCGAACCGCGAATATACGCACGTAGTTTTGAGGTTGATGCGTTTGCTTGAAAGTATACGATATACGCCCGCACAGTGCACACTACGTATGAGCTTACGGCCGGATCGTAAACGTCGCCGTGAAAAATGAACAAGACCATTGTTTGAGGACGGAAATGTTGAAACTCACGGACGTGGATTTCAGTGCGGTCCCGTACGAAGTACTTATTTCAGCCAAATTGAACTTGATTTTTCGATCCAAAAGTTTCTGTGAGTTTTATTGGGCTGGGCGAAGATTTCCAAGTAAATGACCTGTTTCAGATCGCTTCGAAACAAGCTAGGGAAGCATAACTGTACTACGGGCGTATGTTCATGTTGTAGTTTCAGCCCCACATGTATGGCGGCGTACGAACTACGGCCGTAAACATACGTAGTGTGAACATAGCCTAAGATTGTTAAATATAGGCTACAGTGTCTGACCGCTGGCATATTGCATTGGTGGTCCAGTTGCCCGCTAACATTGTACAGTGGCAGAGTAAGTGGGGGAACTCCTGAGGGTCAGAATACAGGTCTTACTATACGAGACTTGTTCCAGAACAAGGAAAACTTTCCAAATGTTCCTGACCTCTAACCTAAGTCACTGTACCAGCAATGGTGCCCCTGGTTACAGAGTGGTCAATAGGACTTTGTAATGATGTCTAGAGGCCAATGGGTTCCAATTTAGGTAATGGTTTCCAAAGCAGTGCCCTTTTTTTCTTTTTATTTCCTCCTCTGCTCCTCTTTTTATTTCCTCCTCTGCTCCTCTTTTTATTTCCTCCTCTGCTCCTCTTTTTATTTCCTCCTCTGCTCCTCTTTTTATTTCCTCCTCTGCTCCGATCACTGATGATCAGTTTCCAGCGGCACGGCTTCATTCCAGTGTTGCAGCGATGTTTGGGTCCTGTTAATGACCATGTGACCTTTTCTCATTATCTGCGGGCCAGCAGGCAGCCGGAAGTAAGACTCTTCAATGCATCTCTATAACAGCGCTCTCATAGAGATGCATTGGAGACCCTGATTTCTCATCTTAAAAATCAATGGGTAAAAAAGAGGGTCAGAAGAGCAGCGACATCAACATAAGTGGGACCCGAATGGCGCCGTACAACCGGAAAGAAGCCATGCCGCTAGAAACTGATTGTCAATGGTAAGTGTACATATCAGCAGGAGAGGAAATAAAAAAAATTGTGCACTGCTTCTTTAAGACATTAGGATAATGTCACACTGGAGTCATAGTCATCCTTATGCAGAAATCCTTTTGACGCAAAAAATAGAAGATAAAAAATATAAATACTCTAGGACAGCACAGTGCAGGTTCCTCACTGCAAACCTGGTTCCAAAAACACGAAGTGGCATTCACCTTTAAATTTACTAACGTTATTAGTTTTCAGCACATAAAAAACCCTGTTCTGCCATGTGGATGTGACTTAGACACCATGCCAATTGCCTTCAGTGGCTGTAGAAGAGGAAGCTACAGAAGCCTATTGTGTCTGTTCTAGTGGCCAGAATAAAAACTGTTAATATTCAAGAACTCTATTTTACATGTTTAAAAAAACGTAATGTGTCATGTTCTGATGATACTTTCCCTTTAAAGAGATTTTCTGTGTTCTGTTGAGAGGAATATATTAGAAATATTAGCACATTTTGTACAGAAATTGAAGGAAATAAACAAAAAGCAGAACAGTTCTTCCTAATGTTTATTGAGGAAAACATTGCTAATTTTTATTTATTTTTCTCAGTTGTTGGCTTCATAGTGATACAAGCGTGTTTTCATTTATCATTATTTATCATAGTGCTAACCATTTCATAACTTAATAGATATGTATGTTTGAACCCACAAATAGTTTTTGGTACCAAATAGAAGCTAAAAAATACAATAATGATTTATAGAATGAAAATCATATAAAAAGAATAGAGTAATATAGCTGTTCCATCCCCTAATATTAACCCTATAGGTTGATGTCCAACATTCTAAGCAGTACACAGTACAGGTATATTATTTATCATTTGCATTACATGAGTAGAATTAGCATTACATATCAAGGATTTACATATGGTGATTATCACATATGGTGATTAAGGCCAGAACATCATGACTTACTTTCAGCGCAGAGAATCGGCCCATTGCAGTGGTATATGTTATCATTAGAGATGAGTGAACCTCAAGCATGCTTGAGTCCATCAGGACCCGAACTTTCAGCATTTGATTAGCGGTGGCTGCTGAAGCTGGGTAAAGCCCTAAGGCTATGTGGAAATCATGGATATAGTCATTGGCTGTATCCATGTTTTCCAGACAACCTTAGAGCTATATCCAACTTCAGCAGCCACCACTAATCAAATGCCGAACAATCGGGTTTGGATGGACTCGAACCCGAACCCGGTTCGCTCATCTCTAGTTATCATCCCATTTTCTTGACAGGATGCCAACATAAACTTTGATCAACCTGCATTAGGGTCCTTTTACACGCCCTGATATGGGGTCAAGCAGGGACGCAAATGAGCACACAACTAATTGTTGGTTGTTTGCAGTGCATTCAGAAGGCACAATCAACTGTGATGCTGGGCAGCTTGAACCATCACACTGTATTGTTCATGTGTCCATTTAAAGGGGAACCCCAGGTAAAGGTTAAAAAAATTGAAACTTCTGCAGAAGCAAATAGCATTACTTACCTATCTATCCCAGTTTTGAAACTACCAAAAATCCATTTGTTTTAGGGGGTTTTGTTCTGTATTGTGTGGCTGTACTTCCTGGTTGAGCAGTTCTACACAGAACTACAGGTTCCAAAATGCAATGCTTTCCCTCAGCTGTTCATCACACTCCCTCACCCTGCCCATTCCCCTCCCAAAGCTGTTGCAGAACATCTAGGCTGTGTTCACACATTGCAGTTTCATTGTGTTACTGAATTATTTGTAGTACTTTATCATTTTATTGTGTTCCCACCCACACAGCACACAGTTACTACCTATAACACCACACAACACGCTGTATTCTCTACCTGTAACACCACACAACACGCTGTATTCTCTACCTGTAACACCACACAGCACGCTGTATTCTCTACCTGTAACACCACACAGCACGCTGTATTCTCTACCTATAAGACCACACAGCATGTTGTATTCTCTACCTGTAACACCACACAGCACACTGTATTCTCTACCTGTAACACCACACAGCACGCTGTATTCTTTACCTGTAACACTGTTACGGCCGCGGCGGCGTCCCGTGCTCCGGGCCGCCGCCGCGACTCCCCACTGCCCCATGCAGCAGCCGGTGTCCGTAGGCAGGGACCCGGCGCTGCTGTCACTTCGGCCCCGGGGGGCGCCTTACCTCTCCACGCTCCTGTCCGTCGCTGTGCCGGCCGGCGCGCGCGTCCCCGCCTCCTAGGGCGCGCGCGCGCCGGCTGTCTCAGATTTAAAGGGGCTGTGCGTCCCTAATTGGTTAGTTGCACCAATCACTCCCCTATAAATCCCAGCATGCCCTGTCCCTTGTGTTGGAGCCTCTACATGCTTCCCATAGCGTTTGGCCCAGCTCCCTGTTGTTCCTGATTCCTGTCCGCTACCTGGTCCCCAGTCCTTGTTCCTGATTCCTGCCCGCTACCTGGTCCCTAGTCCTTGTTCCTGGTTCCTGCTTCCCCGTTACTCAATTGCTCCTGTCTTCAGCCTGTCTCCTGCGGTCACGACTACAGACCTCTGCCACTACCATCTCCTGCCTACTGCTCCTGCCACGCCTCGCCTGCCATCACCAGCAACCAAGCCAGGGGTAGCGACCTGGGGGTCGCCTGCCGCAGCAAGTCCATCCCGCCTTGCGGCGGGCTCTGGTGAAAACCAGCGGCCCCTTAGACTCCGCTCCCTGGTGAGGTTAGTGCCATCGCTGGTGACGGTCCAGTGGATCCACTACTCCAGGCGTTACAGTAGGCTCCAACCATGGATCCCGGCGAGGTGCCTGATCTCCGTGACGTCGCCAGAGTGGTCGCGCAACAGGCTCAACAAATCCAGCAACAGTCGCAGCAAATCCAGCAATTGACTGCCGCCCTACAGCAGCATGCTACAGCCCAGCGCTCACCACCACCAGCAGCCACCTCGAGACTTCGACTGGCCCTCCCGACTAAATATGGAGGCGATCCCAAGTTGTGCAGGGGATTCCTGGCGCAGTGCACCATGCATATTGAACTTTTAAGTAGTCAGTTTCCCACCGAGCGCTCTAAAGTGGCTTTCATCATTAGCCTATTGGAGGGTAGAGCTCTGGCCTGGGCCACGCCGCTGTGGGACCGAGATGACCCTGTTGCTGCCAATCTCCGAACCTTCCTGGCCGAGTTTCGCTCCGTCTTTGAGGAACCTGCCCGTGCTACTTCAGCTGAGACAGCTCTCCTCAACCTCTCTCAAGGGAGCTCCTCTGTTGGTGACTATGCCATCCAGTTCCGCACCCTGGCAGCTGAATTGGACTGGAACGAGGCCGCCCTATTAGCCACCTTCAAGAAGGGCCTTTCTACTCGAGTGGAAGATGTGCTCGCTGCCCGAGACCTTCCTACCTCCTTGAACGAACTCATCCTACTGGCTACCAGAGTCGACACCAGGTTTTCCGAGAGAGAGGAGGAGGTCCGACAAGAACGGCGTCTGAGCCTGCCCCGTCGCCATCCTCGGTTGGCACCGGTATTCCAAAATCCCGTTGCTCCTATGCCCCAGTCGTCTCCAGAAGTTCCTATGCAGGTGGATCGAGCTCGCTTGACGACTGAAGAAAGGGCCCGTCGACTAGAGCTGAATCTCTGCCTATACTGCGGTGGCGCTGATCACTTTCGGCAGAGATGTCCCCAACGTCCTCAGCGTCCGGGAAACGCTCGCACCTAGGTCCAGTGGGAGAGGTCTCCCTAGGTGTGAATGCCACCTCTCCAAGATTGACTATACCAGTCTCCATCCAGACACCCTCAGGGCAAGTTCTCCAGACTACTGCCCTCATCGACTCTGGCGCTGCTGGCAGTTTCATTTCTGCTTCGTTGGTCCAAAGATGGCGGCTACCCGTGATACAGCTAGCCCAACCCCGGTCTATCTCTTCGATCACGGGCGAGATTCTTACCGAAGCTGTGCACTGCCAGACTGAACCCCTAGTCCTCCAGGTGGGCGCCTTACATCAGGAGAGGATCTCCTTCTACGTCTTGCGCCATTCCTCTTCCGCCATCTTGCTGGGTCTTCCTTGGCTGCAATTACATACCCCTAAGCTGGACTGGAGAACTGGGGAGGTTCTCAGCTGGGGCCAGGACTGTCCAAATAGGTGTCTGAGACCTCCTCAACCCAAGTGCTCTACGAGGTCACCTGCTAATGCCAAGCCTTTGTCTGGTCTACCGCACGAATACCAAGACTTTATGGATGTCTTCTCGGCCAAGGAGGCAGACTCTCTACCACCTCATCGGTCCTATGATTGCCCTATAGACCTTCTTCCTGGAACTTCTCCCCCACGAGGTCGAGTATACCCTCTCTCTGTGCCCGAGACGGAAGCCATGTCCTCCTACATCCGGGAGAACTTACAGAAGGGCTTCATCCGTAAATCCACGTCTCCCGCTGGCGCTGGATTTTTCTTTGTGCAGAAGAAGGACGGTTCCCTCCGCCCATGCATAGACTACCGGGGCTTAAATAAGGTGACTGTCAAGAACCGCTATCCTCTTCCGCTAATCCCAGAACTATTCGACCGTCTCCGTGGAGCTAGGATCTTCTCCAAGTTGGATCTCAGGGGAGCGTATAACCTGATCCGTATTCGTGAAGGAGACGAATGGAAGACCGCTTTCAACACCAGAGATGGGCACTACGAATATCTGGTCATGCCATTCGGCCTATGCAACGCCCCAGCGGTCTTCCAGGAATTCGTGAATGATTTATTCCGCGATCTCCTCTATGTCTGCGTCATAGTCCATCTTGACGACATCCTGGTCTTCTCCCACGACCAGCAGACCCACGTGTCCCATGTACGACAGGTTCTACGGAGACTACGGGCCAACCGTTTGTATGCCAAGCTGGAGAAGTGCGTTTTCCATCAGCGCAGCCTGCCGTTTCTTGGATACATTGTCTCCGACCAGGGCCTACAGATGGATCCTGCCAAGCTCTAAGCTGTTCTCCAGTGGCCTCGTCCTGAGGGACTTAGAGCTATCCAACGATTCCTTGGATTTGCCAACTACTATCGGCAATTCATCCCTCACTTCTCTACCCTGGTTGCACCCATAGTGGCTCTCACAAAGAAGAAGGCGGATCCTAGACGCTGGCCTCCCGAGGCCGAACATGCCTTCAATAGCCTAAAGTCTGCCTTTGCCTCCGCTCCTGCTCTAGTTCGCCCGGATATCTCCAAGCCGTTTTCTCTTGAAGTTGATGCTCCCTCTGTGGGCGCCGGAGCAGTCCTCTCGCAAAGGGACACATCAGGCAAGACCAGAACCTGCGGGTTCTTTTCTAAGACTTTTTCCCCTGCCGAGAGGAACTATACGATAGGAGATCGGGAACTCCTGGCTATTAAGCTGGCACTGGAGGAGTGGCGTCATCTCCTAGAGGGGGCTAAACATCCCGTTAACATATACACGGACCACAAGAACCTCCTCTACCTCCAATCGGCTCAACGCCTCAATCCCCGGCAGGCCAGGTGGTCCCTCTTCTTCTCTCGGTTCAACTTCACCATTCATTTCCGTCCAGCCGAGAGGAATATCAAGGCCGATGCGTTATCCCGAGCATCCGATGTTATGGGGCAAGAGGAATCTCCTCGACACATAATACCTCCTGATCGCCTAGTACCAGTTGCCACTTCTACTCTGCAGCAGTTGCCTCCCGGTAAGACTTATGTGCGCCCCGCACTCCGTAAACGCATCTTGAAATGGGGTCATTCCTCTATGGTGGCCGGGCATCCGGGAGTTCTAAAGACCGGGCAACTGATCTCCCGCCACTACTGGTGGCCTAGCCTACTCCTGGATGTCAAAGACTTTGTGGCGTCCTGTACCATCTGTGCCAGAAACAAGTCCTCTCATCAAAGACCTGCCGGCCTACTTCAGCCCTTGCCAGTCCCAGACCGCCCCTGGTGCCATATAGGCATGGACTTTGTCACAGACTTACCTCCATCTGCGGGTAACACAGTCATCTGGGTTGTCACGGACCGCTTCTCCAAGATGTCCCACTTCGTGGCTCTTCCTGGATTACCATCAGCCCCTCGCCTGGCCCAGCTGTTCTTTCAGCATATCTTCCGCCTCCATGGTCTTCCTCTTCATATAGTCTCTGACCGAGGCTCACAATTTGTCTCCAGATTCTGGCGTGCTCTCTGCTCTCAACTCCAAGTGAAGCTGGACTTCTCTTCGGCCTATCATCCCCAGACCAATGGGCAAGTGGAGAGGGTCAATCAGGTCCTTGGCAATTATCTTCGACATTTCGTCTCCGCTCGCCAGAACAACTGGTCCAGTCTGCTTCCTTGGGCAGAGTTTTCCTACAATCATCTGGACTCAAGCTCCACAGGCAAGTCACCCTTCTATGTGGTCTATGGACGTCACCCTCGTCCTCCTCTGCCTCTCTCTCCATCCTCTGAGGTCCCAGCCGTGGAGGAGTTGTTATCTGACCTGCAGTCAATCTGGGAACAGACTCGACAATCTCTGCTCAAGGCATCTGTCCGCATGAAGGACCAGGCGGATAAGAGAAGAAGACCCGCCATGAATTTTCTCCCTGGTGACAAAGTCTGGCTCTCGGCCAAATATGTCCGACTCAAGATTCCCAGCTACAAGTTGGGTCCTCGATTCCTCGGTCCTTTCTCGGTGCTAAAACGCCTCAACCCTGTCACCTACAAACTCCGCCTACCCCCTACGATGCGGATTCCAAACGCCTTCCATGTCTCCCTCTTAAAGCCAGTGGTCCTCAACCGGTTCTCCGATAAGGCTTCGCTCTCTGCTCCACAAGCCGTCTCTGATGACGTTTACATTGTCAAAGACATTCTGGCTATGAAAACTGTCAGAGGAAGACGATCCTTCCTAGTGGACTGGAAAGGATTTGGTCCTGAGGAGAGGTCCTGGGAACCCGAGGCTAACATCCTGGACCAAGACCTCATCAAGAGGTTCCTACAGGCCAGAAAGAGGGGGGGGCCAAAGGGGGGGGGTACTGTTACAGCCGCGGCGGCGTCCCGTGCTCCGGGCCGCCCCCGCGACTCCCCACTGCCCCATGCAGCAGCCGGTGTCCGTAGGCAGGGACCCGGCGCTGCTGTCACTTCGGCCCCGGGGGGCGCCTTACCTCTCCACGCTTCTGTCCGTCGCTGTGCCGGCCGGCGCGCGCGTCCCCGCCTCCTAGGGCGCGCGCGCGCCGGCTGTCTCAGATTTAAAGGGGCAGTGCGTCCCTAATTGGTTAGTTGCACCAATCACTCCCCTATAAATCCCAGCATGCCCTGTCCCTTGTGTTGGAGCCTCTACATGCTTCCCATAGCGTTTGGCCCAGCTCCCTGTTGTTCCTGATTCCTGTCCGCTACCTGGTCCCCAGTCCTTGTTCCTGATTCCTGCCCGCTACCTGGTCCCTAGTCCTTGTTCCTGGTTCCTGCTTCCCCGTTACTCAATTGCTCCTGTCTTCAGCCTGTCTCCTGCGGTCACGACTACAGACCTCTGCCACTACCATCTCCTGCCTACTGCTCCTGCCACGCCTCGCCTGCCATCACCAGCAACCAAGCCAGGGGTAGCGACCTGGGGGTCGCCTGCCGCAGCAAGTCCATCCCGCCTTGCGGCGGGCTCTGGTGAAAACCAGCGGCCCCTTAGACTCCGCTCCCTGGTGAGGTTAGTGCCATCGCTGGTGACGGTCCAGTGGATCCACTACTCCAGGCGTTACAAACACCACACAGCACGCTGTATTCTCTACCTGTAACACCACACAGCAGGCTGTATTCTCTACCTGTAACACCACACCGTACGCTGTATTCTCTACCTGTAACACCACACAGCACGCTGTATTCTCTACCTGTAACACCACACAGCACGCTGTATTCTCTACCTGTAACACCACACAGCACGCTGTATTCTCTACCTGTAACACCACACAGCACGCTGTATTCTCTACCCGTAACACCACACAGCACGCTGTATTCTCTACCTGTAACACCACGCAGCACGCTGTATTCTCTACCTGTAACACCACACAGCACACAGTTACTACCTATAACACCACACAACACGCTGTATTCTCTACCTGTAACACCACACAGCACGCTGTATTCTCTACCTGTAACACCACACAGCACGCTGTATTCTCTACCTGTAACACCACACAGCACGCTGTATTCTCTACCTGTAACATCACACAGCACGCTGTATTCTCTACCTGTAACATCACACAGCACGCTGTATTCTCTACCTGTAACACCACACAGTACGCTGTATTCTCTACCTGTAACACCACACAGCGCTGTATTCTCTACCTGTAACACCACACAGCACGCTGTATGCCCTACCTGTAACACCACACAGCACGCTGTATTCTCTACCTGTAACACCACACAGCACGCTGTATTCTCTACCTGTAACACCACACAGCACGCTGTATTCTCTACCTGTAACACCACACAGCACGCTGTATTCTCTACCTGTAACACCACACAGTACGCTGTATTCTCTACCTGTAACACCACACAGCGCTGTATTCTCTATCTATAACACCACACAGCACGCTGTATTCTCTACCTGTAATGCCACACAGCACTGTATTCTCTACCTGTAACACCACACAGCATGCTGTATTCTCTACCTGTAATACCACACAGCACATTGTATTCTCTACCTGTAACACCACACAGCACACAGTAACTACCTGTAACATCACACAGCACGCTGTATTCTCTACCTGTAACATCACACAGCACGCTGTATTCTCTACCTCTATCTTTTTTACCTTGAAATGACATTGGCATTAATAAACTTTCTATGTTGTTCTAGAAAGTGTCTGGTTTCATACTTTATAATAGAAACTTTCATATTATTCCATCATGTGGTGCAGGTTGGATCCTAAAAATTGTTATATTCAGATGAATATTGTGTCATTATGGCCCCTTTCACACATTCTCTCACACATGCAGTTCATATGGCCCCATACACACATCTGTTGGTGTTACGGATCAGTTTTGGGGACATAATCCATGCCACAAAAAAATTATTAAGCCATTGTGTGTCCGTGTTATCTAGAGATGAGCGAACCTTGAGCATGCCCGAGTCCATCCGAACCCGATCGTTCGGCATTTGATTAGCTGGGGCTGCTAAAGTTGGAAAAAGCTCTAAGGTTGTCTGGAAAACATGGATACAGCCAATGACTATATCCATGTCTTTCACATAGCCTTAGGGCTTTATCCAACTTCAGCAGCCACCGCTAATCAAATGCTGAATGATCGAGTTCAGATGGACTCGATCATGCTCAAGGTTCACTCATCTCTAGTGTCATCTATTTAACAGTGACTGGCTGAAAATGCGGACGGTTACTGAAACACATTGGTAATCCTGTCTGCAGTTGTCCCTCTTTGGCCGTCCAAAAAGTTGGGAGGTGTGCCTTAAGTCAACTTCACACAATGTATGTTTAGCATAAATCACGGCCATTGTTGCAATTTGCAAAAACTGCTGTGATTTATGCTAAACATTCTTTCTATTGAAATGAATGGAATCCCAGCCAGAGCGTATACACATAGGGGGAGATTTATCAAACATGGTGTAAAGTGAAACTGGCTCAGTTGTCCCTAGCAACCAATCAGATTACACCTTTCATTTTCCAAAGAGTCTGTGAGATCTGATTGGTTGCTGGGGGCAACTGAGCCAGTTTCACTTTATACCATGTTTGATAGATCTCCCCCATAATATACACTCCGGACGGGATTCCATCCGGCCGCATGAAAAACTGGCATGTCAGTTCACACAATGGATCATGCGGCTCCAGCTGCACGCTCCATTGAGTGCAGCGGCGACTTGGGATGCGGGCGCACAGGGATGCGCCCGCATCCGAA
Organism: Dendropsophus ebraccatus; assembly: GCF_027789765.1. Classification (NCBI taxonomy): domain Eukaryota; kingdom Metazoa; phylum Chordata; class Amphibia; order Anura; family Hylidae; genus Dendropsophus; species Dendropsophus ebraccatus. The sequence continues at coordinate 170,207,829 of NC_091454.1, forward strand.
TTCACCAGAAATAAAGATCCTCCGGCCGGTACTGTGCCCATTTGTTGCTATATTTGCATGGTTTCCCAATGAATCCTTTTTATCTAAATAAAGTTATTATTGTATTGGCTAGTATTGAGATGTGCCTTCTACATGACTCTGTGTGTTTGTCTATAGCTCCTGCTCACCTCATCTATCAGGGAAGGGTCTGCCTTGTGTAGCTTCAGTGGCTGAAATGGCTGTAATGTTCACCTGTGATCCACGGGACCTGTAACAGGCAGCACGATTGCTGCATCATGTGGGCCTGATGCAACCTACTGTAACATACAAGGGAGCAGGGAGGAAACCATGGAGGGTGGTGGTAAATAATAGTCACGTCAGACACAAGAATCCCATTCTATGTTCATGCAGAAATCTTCTTTCCTCTAATCATAGAGGATGTCTTCTTGTTATAGATATGGTCTTGGGTACAAATAGATGGCAGAGGTCTCTGTATTATTAATATATATATATATATATATATATATATATATATATATATATACACTCAGTCCGAGAGAAACACAGTCACCGGCACTGCTCTATTCCGGCTTCTGATGTAGGATCCCCACAGGTGGAATGGGATTGGGGAGTAGATCACTGGTTGGTGCTCACTACCAAGAGGGGATACATAGCGATTTCAAATATCATAGCAAAGAGAAAAGACGAGGGCACTCACCATGTAACGTGATCTTCTTTCTTTATTGTAACTTTATGCGTGCATTACAAGTGCTAACCGCACTGGGCTTGACTTGGACGCCAGACACCACCCACCAGACCAGGTAACAGCTGTTTCACGCGCATGCGCGCTTCTACAGACACCGCCCTTCGCCCAAGTCCGGGGCTAAATAGCCTCTTTCCGTGACGTGTGCGAATGGGCGTTTACAACCAGTGAATTAAAAACAAAAATATTAGGATCTAATCATCCAAACTGTGATTTACAAGAACATATTTAATTCTAGTCTGTCATTTAGACCTAGGCTCCCTTCTGCGCCCGTTGCTAGAATAAGTCGGGCTTCTTTCTGGAGTAGGACTTTATTTGTGTCTACGCCTATTCTGCTATAAACTCTTTCTAAACCCACAAATTTGAGGCATTCAGTATTACCCTGATGTTTTTCTTGTACATGCTTTATGAGTCTCGTCGCCCCTTTATTTGTTCTACATGAATAAATATGTTCATAAAAATGTTCATAAAAACCTCTTGGCTTTGGTGCTAGAGCAAAATGAGAAAGAATATGAAAAGATAACAGAAGATCTTTGCAAAGCAAAAATTGAACTACGCACCAGGACAATAGAAAAAGATTTCAAGATGTTTATAAATAAATTGAATGGCAAATTAGCCACTCTACAAAAAGAAATTAAAACACAGAAAAAAGATAAATTTATAAGAGATAAAACTGATTACGACACGGGAAAAGCTTTTATACGTAAACCATCCCAAGAAAAAAGATACTACAAGAGACTATACAATAACAACAAAAGCAACACAGTACAACAAGGAAAGGTTCAAAAGCGCAAAAAGACAACTGACTTCTGGACCACAGAGTCAGATTCGTCCTCAACAGAAGAAAAAGGAAACAGACAGTTTCAAAAGAAACCTCAACAGAAACAGAGACAAGAACAGAGTGCGTCAAAGAAATACTTACCACACCAGCAACATGAAGTAAAGGGACAGCCCCTCCAGAGCGAGGAGACGGGGATGCGCGGATCTGAAAGAGGAGAAGAAAAAAACACCTCGGGTCAATCGTTCCCTTTAGACATAAGACGATCCGCAGAGGTAGAGGAAAAAAGAGACGACAGCAAAGCAGCAGTAGTAAGGAGAAAGCAAGTTACGTGGAGACAGGACTTGGAGACCCTCCGGCCGTAGTGAATCTCACTGATTTTGAACTAGATGCTGACGTTTATAGCTTGCTTAATAAAGGTCTAAACTTTTGCATTTCAGAGCCGTTCAACTTAGTGGACTTCGAGATCGATTTACATAAATCGATACGTAAATTGAGCCTGAAAAAATTCTTTGCACAAGGTCCAGGGAAGATAGAGAAAAAGCCAGAAGGAGAAAGACCTATCACTTCAAACACTCTAGGATTTTATTTAGCAGGAGCAGAAACAGAAATGGACTATCAATGTTTAAGCACATTAGCAGAGTTGATTGGCCATACAGATGATAAAGACCCTACGTCTGAGCACGCGTTCTTTACAGGTGGCATTAAGTCAAGCTTTACCCCCCCGGTCCAGCCAGGCAGTAATTTAGATTTGTTTCGCATCAAAGTATTGGAAGATGTTAAAGCCCTGGTATATCCAAAGGCACCCTCCAATCTGACTATAGCCGAGCAAAAAGCCCTAAAATGGCTAAAGGAGAATGATGAAATTATAGTAAAAAAAGCAGACAAGGGGGGTAATGCTGTGATAATGACAAAAAAATACTACTTAGAAGAGGCTGCACGACAACTAAATGACACACGAAATTATAAAAAATTAAGAGAAAATCCCACACACAAACTTAAGGGAAAATTACAAACCTTATTGCGCACCTATGTAGAAAAGGGAGTCCTTACACAAGCAAAAGCAGAAAAACTCTTGCCACCCAACCCTAAGGAACCATGTTGGTACCTCGTTCCGAAAATCCACAAAACCTTAATAGCACCCCCCGGAAGACCTATTGTCTCCGGTATAGGATCGCTAACTGAGCCCCTTTCACAATATATTGATTGGTTACTTAGACCTCTTTTAAACGAGGTACCAACATTGGTTAAAGATACCAACGAGTTTTTGGCATCTATAGAAGACACACAGTGGGAAGAGGGGGCTTGGCTAGCGTCAATTGACGTAGAGAGCTTATACACTAGGATCCCACAAGAGCAAGGTGTACAAATAATACGTTCGCTCTTAATGAAAACTGAAGTAAGCACTGATTGTATAGACTTTGTGTGTGACAGCCTCAGCTTCATCCTGGAAAACAATACTTTTACTTTTAATGGTACCTGGTATGCCCAATACGGTGGCACAGCGATGGGCACGCCGGTGGCTTGCACCCTGGCAAATCTGTTTTTGGCAGACCTAGAGAGAGAAATGATTTTTAATGCAAAAAATCCTTTTTCCAGATTCATAAGATGTTACAGACGGTTTGTCGACGACGTCTTTATGATCTGGTTAGGGACGAGGGAGGAGTTTAAAGAATTTATGAACTACTTACGGAAAAACATCTATAACATGTCCTTCACGAGCAAGCTAGAAAAACAAGCCATAGAATACCTAGACGTCTCAGTACAAATAAAAGATAACACACTAATCACTACGAGCTATAGAAAACCCACGGCCTCCAATACGTTGTTGCACTATAACAGTTATCATCCTAAACATGTTAAGGCCGCAGTCCCTTATGGTCAATATCTCAGATTAAGACGCATCAACAGTACTAACGAGTCCTTTTTACAGAAAGCAGAAGAACTTACCCAGAGGTTGCTGTTGAGGGGATACCCTGAGAGTGAGCTTAGGGCGGCACAAGAGAAGGCCCTGAAAAAGGAAAGAAAACATTTACTGTCTAAAAGAAATAGCGCTAAACAACAAAAAACACAAAAAACTAAGTTTGCTTTTGCCTTCAAGTATAGCCCCTTAGCAGATCTAATACGTAACACCATTTGTAGTAACTGGTATCTGATAGGCAATGACCCCGTGCTCTCTGAAATATATGCAGAAAAACCTCTTATAACTTTTAAAACTTTTTAAAAGGTGCAGGAATCTGAAAGATGTCCTTGTGCGTAGCCGTTTTGAAGAAAAGAAAAAGGCAAACTGGATCCGCGCAGCGGCTCCAAAAGGTATGTTTAAGTGCGGCAATTGCACATGGTGTGAACAATGTCTAGACACCAAGACAGTTACGCTGGGAGGTGTAGCCTGCACTATAAAAGATTTTATATGTTGCGGCACAAAAGGAGTGGTGTACGCCATAGTATGCTGCTGCGGCGTACACTACATTGGAAAAACTATAAGAAAATTAAACCGCCGTTTTTATGAACATATTTATTCATGTAGAACAAATAAAGGGGCGACAAGACTCATAAAACATGTACAAGAAAAACATCAGGGTAATACTGAATGCCTCAAATTTGTGGGTTTAGAAAGAGTTTACAGCAGAATAGGCATAGACACAAATAAAGTCTTACTCCAGAAAGAAGCCCGACTTATTCTAGCAACGGGCGCAGAAGGGAGCCTAGGTCTAAATGATAGACTAGAATTAAATATGTTCTTGTAAATCACAGCTTGGATGATTGGATCTTAACATTTTTGTTTTTAATTCACTGGTTGTAAACGCCCACTCACACACGTCACGGAAAGAGGCTATTTAGCCCCGGACTTGGGCGAAGGGCGGTGTCTGTAGAAGCGCGCATGCGCGTGAAACAGCTGTTACCTGGTCTGGTGGGTGTCTGGCGTCCGAGTCAAGCCCGGTGTGTTCAGCACTTGTAATGCACGCATAAAGTTGTAATAAAGAAAGAAGATCACGTTACATGGTGAGTGCCCTCGTCTTTTCTCTTTGCTATGATATATATATACAGCGGTACCTTGGTTTAAGAGTAACTTGGTTTAAGAGCGTTTTGGTCTAAGAGCTCATAGTTTTTTAAAATTGTGACTTGGTTTGAGAGCGTTGCTTTGGTGTAAGAGCTCCCTTACTGGGTGGGAGCGGGAGTGGGGGAGGGGCATGGTCTGCATAGTGGGGTCTACAGCCCTGTACTCTGACCCAGGAAGTCTCCCTCACCTTCCAAATCATAGCAGATCCACTTCAGGCTGGGGCTTGCATCAGGGGACAGGACTGTGGAGGTAATCTTTCCATAGCTGTAACCCCTCTCTCCTCAGACAGAGAGTGCTGCATGTATGTGCCCACATATGCTCTGCTCATACCTTCCTGCAGTCTCTGTCCGCCCTTGTGTTTCCCATCCTCTCCATTACTGTACAGTAACTTATAATATGACATATTCTGCTGTTTCTGAATGTTTGTTTCATCTGTCTTACATCTTATTCAGAATAATAAATCATTATTTTTGGGGTGTGGAACCAATTGTTTGCATATCAGTGATTTCTTATGGGAAAATTTGCTTTGGTTTAAGAGTAGATTTGAATTACAAGCACGGTCCCGGAACGATTTGTGCTCGTAATCCAAGGCACCACTATATATACAGTATATATACAGTATATATATATATATATATATATATATATATATATATATGTGTCATCAACAGAAGTCTTTCTTTTTTCTAAACTTAATAACCCTAGTTTTGATCCTCTTATCTCACATAATATGGATATCAGAACTCTTTCCAATTGACTCTCACAGTCAGCATGCTTCCTCCTCCTGTCATTCCCCCCCCCCCCAAACTAACACATTAGCATTGACTGTGAAACTCTACCGATACTCTGCATAGAAGAAGTTATAACACTGTATTATAACCTTGCACCATTCATTTATACATGATAGCATTAACATAATCGTCATGTTTTTTCATACATTTTCAATGTTTTATCATAATTAATATAATTATATTCCACTTATCAAAGTTTCCTGGGTCTTAACAGCAAATCACAATACAGCTGTGTCAGTAACAATTATTATATGATATAGACAAGTTGCATACTAAATAAACCACATACAGTTGTAGCACATAGCCGCTGGGAATATTCTTCTGTCATGTGTCCCACAGCTCAGTGTGAACACTTGTCTGGCGGACAGAGACGTAACCGCTATTCGGTTGCCTTAGCTAATCAGTGCAGTCAGACTGAAATGTCTCTGTCTCTATCGCTCCCAATGGATACCTTAAGAAATAGACAGCATTAGTGTAATGTCAGTCGTGATAGGATGCAGAAACACAGCAGCTGCCAGTGGAGATTAGCACTGTATCACTAATACAAGCCTAATTACTCGAACAGGGCAGAAATCATGTATATTTGCCAATTTTACACTGACATATAGCGCAATAACTTGGCCCGGAGAAACATGTATGGCTAATGTGCCTTTCTGCCATATATAGAGCTATATACCATCATGTAAATCATGGAACTTAATGTAGAACACATGTATAAATCAGTGTATGTGCATAAAACCAGCCTGATAACTGATGTTCTTCCAGATGAAACCAGTTTAACAGCTTTAATGGTACATTTAAAGGGTTTGTACAGGATTAAAAAGCATGTCTGCTTTCTTTCTAAACCATTTCCGCATCTGTCTATAGGTTGTGTGTAGAGATGAGCGAACGGGGTTCGGGTTCAAGTTGATCCGAACCCGAACGTTCGCTATTTGATTAGCTGGGGCTGCTGAACTTGGATAAAGCTCTTAGCTTGTCTGGAAAACATGGATACAGCCAATGACTATATCCATGTTTTCCACATAGCCTTAGGGCTTTATCCAACTTCAGCAGCCACCGCTAATCAAATGCTGAAAGTTCGGGTTCGGATCGACTCGAGCATGCTCAAGGTTCACTCATCTCTAGTGGCGTGTAATATTGCAACTCAGACCCACTCACTTCAAGGAAGCTGAACTGCAATTCCAGATTGGTGTGGTGCTGTTTTGGGGAAAAATCAGCCACGGTTTTATTATTACATACAACCCCATAAACTTTACTAATAAACCTGATAAACTGGTATCATGTGCAAGTTGATCACAGGTATCGGGTTGGTTTTATGTATAGAAGCTGGTTTATACTTGTGTCTACATGACTCCATCTCACAAATCTGCAGCAAATTAAATGGATGTTGTTCTTTGAAAAAACTGTGCATAAATTTAAAAGTACAAGGGAATGTAAAAAAACAACAACTTTATAACATATCTTATGAGAGCAAAATGCTTCTTCCTCCTCTTCTCATCTTAAAAAGCTTCTTTCTTTCCTTCCTACTAAACCTTTATTCACTCTGAAAACACAACACAACTCCATTGCGTGTATTCAAGATGGACTAGCAGCACACTGAGAGATGAGGTTACCTACTACCTATACAAGTGTGTGGAAAGGAGAGGAGTGATAGATTAGTGGGGGATGGAGTTCAGAGAGCAGAGGCACAGACAGAGACTGAAAAAAAAAAAAAAAACACAATATAACTAAAAGTACTTTATCTCACCCCAGGGCAATGTTCACACTAAGTAAAAAAGAGAACAGGCGTCCGTAATTGCTGAATTATAACTGAAGCCAAGTCAATGCATTGAAGTCAGTTGAATGACGGCCGCCCAATGCACACAGTGTGTTAAATATCGGACATTGTTAGTTTGGACATCAAAATAATGAGCATGACAATTATTAGTGGACATCTTTTGCAAACAACGGATGTTATTTTTTAGATGTTCACACACAGTTTTTCTTTTTTCACCTTCTTTACTATTAAATTGAATGGACTTTTCCATTAACCACACACCCGAAGGGCAATCAGTTCACCTGAATTAGAATAATGTACCAACAACCATCATTGTAATGACAGGCATTCAAAACACAACATTGAACTCAAATGATGTAATTACTAAATTAAAAAATAATAAATGTAAAGGAAAAAATGTAATGTGAACACAGCCCAGGGCTTCATTCACAGCTTAGACTGCTGACTACTACTCTATAATGCCCTCCTTGCTGCTGCTGCTGCTGTTGCTTCATCTTCATCTTAGGGTATGTATAGAAAAAAAGGCAGGATTCCTCTTCTGTGTATGCAAAATGGTGCCAAAATGGCAGCCATAAATCGGAAAAAAAGGAGTTGTGGGAACGTAGTCTAAAGATCACAGATCATCAACCATTTATTGTGAAACATAGACAATAGCTGACCAAACACTCTTTGGCATCACACTACATACAACACAATGTGTGGGAAGTATGACTATAACAAGGAACATAAGTAACTTTTATTGTGACCAGAAGGGGTTATTCAGTTTAAGATTTGACCTATTTTCATTTTTAGTTGTTATTTCTTATGTAGATTGTAATTGGCCATAAAACATTTGGGCTTGGAAAGGATCCTTTTACATTTTACATGATTGCGAAACACACAAGTAAAGTGAGTCAAAACCACTTGTTTCAATAGCTTTGGAAAAATACTGTTCTTACAATTTTCTGCAGTGCTGCTCTATAAGACAAATACGTATGTAGTAACCGTTAAAAAAAGGCATAGAAATCGGCACTACCTTTATATATGGCCTGGCCCACTGATGGGTGTGTGCATCAAGGTACAGTGAATATAATGTCTCTTACGGTGGTGCTCTCACAGTGAGTGGAACAAATCGTCTATTCACAGTTGCAATAGTAGAAATAAATCGTGGGCACTCACCATTAAGTAAACTTGCTTTATTACTTCTTACAAAACATCAAAGTGGCAGGTAAAAATGGGAGACGCTATGCCCATGCATGACAGCTGTTTCACGCGCCTCCTCAAAAGTGAGGATTCCTTCAGCCAGCTCACTGTCTGCTTCTCAGTGACGTTCTTCATTCCATGCCCCTAAGAAAACTCTATGTCAAGATACTGCATCTCCACAGTGTCATGGCTGCAGCGCTGATCCGTGCTCCTCCCGCTCCCAGTCACCGGTCGCTGTTTCTTTAGCCCCGCAGGGCGCCTCACCTGTCTGCGCACCAAAATCCTTCCTATAAATTCCAGCCCTGCCCTGGTCCTAGTGTTGGAGCCTCTGCATGCTTCCCTAGCATGTGGTCCCAGCTCTTCGTTGTTCCTGCCCATGGTTCTTGCCGTCTGCAGTTCCAGCCGCTAACCCTGCTGTGTTCCTGCTGCCTGCGTTTCCAGCCGTGAGTCCTGCTGCGTTCCTGCCTGTCCACGTGTCTCCAGCTGCACCTCGCCTTCCCCTGTTAGCAAGCCTAGCCAGAGGTAGCGACAAGCTGGTCGCCAGCCGCAGCAAGCCCATCCCACCTTGTGGCAGGCACTGGTAAAGACTAGTGGCCCTTTAGACTCCGCTCTATGGTAAGGCTTACGCCATTGCTAGCGGTAGTACAGCGGATCCACGACTCCAGTTGTTACACACATGCACTTCATCCTTTTTCCAGGCCTTCAGCTCACTGTGCTTCTCACAATAGATAAGTTGGGCCAAACAGTTGCAGAGGGCACCAGGTTCTCCATATGGGCAGGGGTTGTACTGACAAAATGTCTTATTAGGAAATACATTAAAGACGCTTTGTAGTTTCTTCATACCCCATAAAACCTTATCATTGTATACTAAACAACAATTAGCAAGACTTTGCACATCTTTAAATATACATTGCTACATAGTTGAGGCCTTAGTTGCCTATCTATTGATGCAGAATGCGCTCTCCAATGCTCGGATGATGTGGATGTTGTCCTCAAATGTTCTAGATTCCTTATGCTAGCTATCGTGGGGTTTGTGTTGTATAGTGCACTCCACAATGCATTTTTCCCAAATTAAATGTTTTTTTCTTCTTTTATATAAAATGGTAGAAAAATAGATGTTATTCCTGGATACGAGTGATTTCCGATTAGCTATTCTCTGGTGAATCCCTTATACCCCCCTTTTTTTTCCTCCCTAAGTCATGAACTGACCTTAGCTGGGACTGCCTGGTCCGGCACTTTTTAGGATGTTTTTCTGGGATCTTTTGCAACTTCTCAAGAAAGTACACTCCTTTAGAGCAACTTTAGCAGGTTAAACACTGCTACAAAGACTCCCTGCTGATTCTTCTAATCTAGAGATAAAGGTTTTCATTGTGGTTTGATAGAGTTCAGGAACCATAAGACTTATTTATATAGTATACTGTGCTACAGCGCCAGGCTTCAAATATGCAACATAATCAGTGTATGTGATACTGTGTATTGCAGATGCTATTGTAGATTGCTTTACAATAAGTGAAGTTTTCTGGAAAAAGCCACAAAAGGTATTTTATGAAATTTTTGGCAATTGGGGTATTCTAAAAAACCATTTCCCTATATACTACTTGTTGTAGTTTGTACTTTGTTACAGAATTTTTATTCATATTCGTGTTTTGATTAAAATGTGTGAAACATTAAAAAAAACAGGTTGTATATAAAGAGCATGTTCATTATTTTTATTTTATCATTTATTATTATTTTATTTTTACGTCCGTACTCAATTACGGACGTTTTTCTCTACTGTGTTTGCACTGATGGTCAATGCCCCATAGACTACATCATTACATTGAAACAATTCTTTACATTACTGGACCTATCATATGTCTTTACATTACTGGACCCATCATATGTCTTTATGTTACTGGACCCATCATATATGTTTGCATTACTGGTCCCATCACATGTCTTTACATTACTGGCCCCATCGTGTGTCTTTACATTACTGGCCCCATCGTGGGTCTTTACATTACTGGAAACCATCATATGTCTTTACATGACTGGGCTCATCACATGTCTTTACATTACTGGACCCATCATATGTCTTTACATTACTGGCCCCATCGTGGGTCTTTACGTTATTGGCCCCATCGTGGGTCTTTACATTACTGGTCCCATCATATGTCTTTACATTACTGGTCCCATCATATGTCTTTAAATTACTGGTCCCATCACATGTCTTTACATTACTGGTCCCATCATATATCTTTACATTACTGGTCCCATCATATGTCTTTACATTACTGGACCCATCATATCTGCTAGGGGATTTCTTGGTCATTGAGATAATAGAGTTTTTGGTCTCCTCTCTCTTATAGTGGTGTGCAGACATGTGTGTATACTGTCAGCTAAAGATCCAGTAAATCTTTGTGACCTTATTCTCCCCTTCCAGTGCAGAAGACCATGGAGGGGTCTGCGTCAGCATTGCTGAGCATCCTGTTTGTTTTAGAAGTTGAACTTTGATAGACCATCTGAGCTTTTCTCTTTCATTAAATGTCACACGGAAACATTTCCAGCATTCGGTTTTACACTTGGTCCAAGATGACATTTCTGCTTTACAGTTGCCACAGCAACTGGATTTATATTGTGGTCAAATCCCCCGGCAGACAAAAAGGACGGGACAAAGTAGGAGCCTTCCTGTAGAAATCATCACTTCATGACGTTATCACCCACTGTGTCATTAAATAAGGAAATGACTTATGTCTCCCATGAGAGTGAAGTTACTTTAAAGCTGGCACTGCTGGCGGTAAAGCCTATTTACCCCACATCCAGCCAGAAGTAAAAGTAAATCCTTCGTCATTAAACCCGACATTCTATTTTTTTAAGAAAAAAAAAATATTACCTTTCCAGTAAATGTGTTGACATATGTCTTGTTGCCACGTCCTGACCTAAATTGTGTTTTGTTCTGGTGAAGATACCCACAGCTACTGCAGGGATCCAATTCGCAACCATAAATTTATCCAGTGATGGAACTACAACTATATTCTCATATATTCAGCATATTCTCACAGCCTGGAGACAGCTAAGGGCTTACTGGCATCATATCTGTGTCCTAGGTGGCATGAATACCTTGGAAAATTGGAAATTATTTTTATTAATAATATTATTACAGAGGCAATATTTATGTAGTGCCAACATAATATTAATAATGTAATATTAATTCTGTTTGATCATTTAGTTTATTCAGGTACTATCTAAGAAAAAACTGAAAATGGGTTCGGATTGGACAGCTAAATTCATCAGTACATTTTTATGTTATATATACATATATATCCCATACATATACACTCACCGGCCACTTTAACAAGGTGCTGGAAGCATTCCTCCGAGATTTTGGTCCATATTGACATGATGGCATCACACAGTTGCCGCAGATTTGTCGGCTGCACATCCATGATGCGAATCTCCCGTTCCACCACATCCCAAAGATGCTCTATTGGATTGAGATCTGGTGACTGTGGAGGCCATTTGAGTACAGTGAACTCATTGTCATGTTCAAGCAGAAATCGAGACTCATCAGACCAGGCAACGTTTTTCCAATCTTCTACTGTCCAATTTCGATGAGCTTGTGCAAATTGTAGCCTCAGTTTCCTGTTCTTAGCTGAAAGGAGTGGCACCCGGTGTGGTCTTCTGCTGCTGTAGCCCATCTGCCTCAAAGTTCGACATACTGTGCGTTCAGAGATGCTCTTCTGCCTACCTTGGTTGTAACGGTTGGCTATTTGAGTCACTGTTGCCTTTCTATCAGCTGGAACCAGTCTGCCCATTCTCCTCTGACCTCTGGCATCAACAAGGCATTTCCGCCCACAGAACTGCCACTCACTGGATGTTTTTTCTTTTTCGGACCATTCTCTGTAAACCCTAGAGATGGTTGTGCGTGAAAATCCCAGTAGATCAGCAGTTTCTAAAATACTCAGACCAGCCCTTCTGGCACCAACAACCATGCCACGTTCAAAGGCACTCAAATCACCTTTCTTCCCCATACTGATGCTCGGTTTGAACTGCAGGAGATTGTATTGACCATGTCTACATGCCTAAATGCACTGAGTTGCCGCCATGTGATTGGCTGATTAGAAATTAAGTGGTAACGTGCAGTTGGACAGGTGTACCTAATAAAGTGGCCGGAGAGTGTATATCCTAATAATATACCAAATAAACTATGAAGGTCCAGGATCCCTCTGTTATGTTCTTCCACATGCCTAACTACGGTTCTATAACATCTGTCGATTATTAGCTGAACAGGAAGATAAGGTGCAGTGTAGAGATCAGCCAACAAACGTGCAAATGCTTGTTTATTGGGTAATTGGGATGATCTGTCCAGTTACATATCTCCCCCTACAATAAGGGATGTGTGCAGGGGCCTAACTACCACTGTAGCAGACATAGCAGGTGCTACAGGGCCCATTGAATTAGGGAGCCCCGTGGCCTGCTCCTGCAATACACTGAGCCCTCTAAGCTGTCATCACTTACAGCACCCCAGGTTCTGCAAATGTCCCTTTAATTGCAGGCACTCCTGATCAGCGCTTACAGTTATGCAGTTATGACTACACTTGACGGCTAAGTGGTCAGTTGGGGGGGGGGGGGAGGGATGAAAATTTGCTATGGGGCCCAGCTATTTCTACTTACGCCCCTGGATGTTTGGATGACAGCTGATTGCAGCAAAGAATCAAATTAACAATCCAGCAAAGACTCGATGCATCGATGATTGAGATCAGCACATGTTTACAGACAGGCTTAGTCCTCTGTCTGATAGGCCCTTTCTATAGTTAGAAAGAGGAGGGCATTTTACGTGACTGCTGAATCAGACTACACAGTGTATGTATGTAGTCTGTTACCATGGAGACACATAGGCCTGCACATAGAAGCTGTAGAAGAGAAGCTGCAAAATGGTGAAATATTATTTATTTTATATCCCTGTTCATGATTCTGTCTGTGAATCTCATTAAAATTGATGAGTAGATTGCTGTTTATTTTTTGTGAGGCCCTTGCTGTGTGGCCACACTATTCCTCATCATGTGAACATACCCCAAGGATAAATAGTAGTAAAGAAAATTTCCTTCTGTTCACAAAGTGTTAAAATGGAAAATAGGAACAGTTGGGAGTCCATGGCTGTAGTCATAACTGTGCGCAGTTATTGTATTGTGAGCTTCATTATCCAAATAAACATCCGGACTGTGTGTGCTCAGCAGGCTTTATATCGTAGAATGCCAAATAATCAGATAGTAATATTACAAACCCTGAGCCCCCACACAGCTTCACCCACATGTCACAGTTTCCAATTACAACACTTAATATGTAAGCAAATACATGTAGAACATGGACCCTTCCTAGGCCATACCAGATCCCTGCTGTGAATTATAGCCATCTTTAAGGTGTGTGTTATGAGAAATTGTCATAGAAATAACATTATTTTAACAGAACGTTTATGTTTTAGAAGTTATCTACATCTGGTAACCCCAATAACATGATGCATACAGCCTTAATCCTATGACACGATATTCCCTTTTAAGGTCAAAGCTTTAGTTCATATCTTTAAGCTCTATGGGCAATACCCTTTTTTTTTTGTTACAATGGTCACCTTTTCAGTTTTCAGTCGTAAGGTAACCTGCTATTTAGACATAAAGGGGTAGATTTATGAAAGGGTGTAAATATACACCAGGTGTAAACTGCCTACAGCAACCAATCACAGCTCAGCTTTCAGCTCTAGTAAAATATAAGAGCAGCTGAGATTGGTTGCTATGTGAAGTTTACACCAGGCGTATATTTACACCCTTTCATAAATCTCTCCCGAATCTGTAATCTGGGGGAGAATCTGGCATCAAGATTTCAACTCTCCATCAGTGCCCCCCACAGGTGCAATAAAGCATTACAAAGTTATCATTGAAGTTGACCTGTTCATGTTACCCATGGGTGAGTCAGAGGTCATGAATAAGAGACACTTTTTAAATTCACTTTTTAATTTTAATGACTATTCTATTAAAATACTCTATGATATTTAAAGTGTTACTGTAACTTAAATTAACTTTTTACTTGTTACACAGATATGTCTAAAGTTAAAGGGGTACTCTAGTGATTTTTTTTTTATTCTGAATTAACTGGTACAGGAAAGTTATAAAGATTTCTAAATTACTTCTATTTAAAAATCTTAAATCTTCAATTCCTTTTCAGCTGCTGTACATCCTGCAGGAAGTGGTATATTCTTTCCACTCTGACACAGTGCTCTCTGCTGCCACCACTGTCCATGTCAGGAACTGGCCAAAGTAAAAGATCTTTTCTATGGGGATTTGCTACTGCTCTTGACAGTTCCTGTCACAGAGATGGCAGATGGGAAAGAATGCAGCACTCCCTGCAGCTAAGTACTGGAACACTAGAGTACCCCTTTAAGATTGGTTGGGGTCTCAGCGGATGAAGTGACTGCGAATGTATGATGCAAGTTGTAGTCTTGCAAAGGCTAGAAAAACACAAGTTGAAAACCACTGCCTTACATTGCTGAGGAGACAGTTTGGATTGGGAAATAAATTCACTCATCATCACCATGTCAGTGGTTACTGAAGAGATCCAGCAAGGGCCATTCTTCGACTACAATTCCATCAATGTATACATATAGCAAATGATATGAGTCTAGTTTTGGTGTGCCAACATATTTTGAGTTACTAAGAAGCTGTTTGCACTTATAATAGGGGCCAAGGAAATCTAAACTCCAAACTACTGCTCACCTCCCTCCAGCTGCAGTACACAAACAGGAAAAGGCCATCAGGTTCATCTCTATAATGGATGTGAGATAGGGGTGGTACTTGCTGTCTCGGATCATTTGCGCCCCCCCATTAATCAGGTTACATTTTTACATCAAATATTTACCGTTATAAATGAAAACAACGAGTTGCTAAATGTTCCTGAAATAACCAGTGTTATGCAAGGAGGAATCCATCTTCACACAGATAAACAGCTTGCTGAGCACATTGTGTACTAACATAGCACAGCCACATATCCTCCAAACCATTTCTGCTCCTTCCATGACAGAGCAGAGCCCATCTCAACACAATTCGTGTGCCATAAATGACTGCAGGCCAATAGTGGGATGGAATTCCAAGGCTGAATTTTATTTCTGTATCCGGCCCAATATTGTCATATGCAAAACAAACACATAGCAAACAGAACAAACCAAACACCGTCTGCATAGACAGCAGTAGCCTATTTATGTAGTTATGCAGAGTACAAAGGGTACCAAGAACAAGAGTCATAACCAATTCACATGAAAACAGGTTTCTATCTACAGCAGCCAGCTCATCCTTGGTTGTGTGCGTGGGTGACACATCTACTTTCGGAAATATCCCCTACTTGCAGGCTATTTATTCATAGCGGATACAATATTCATGTGAAGCTCTGATTCTTGTTCCAAAAATGCATTCAGTCCCAACAGAACACATATAAAAGGCTATTAAAAGAACCTGGTCCGACATTTTTCATATAATTTCTTCATTTCAAAGTCTTCTTTGTCATATTTTTCCAAGTTGTCTTCACAGAGGCAATTCCACAGTGTCCCAGCCCGTTCATTGAGTGTTAGAGGACAAAGTCTTTCTGAGACTCTAGGGGAGCTGTACAGACCAGTGTGAGAGTGAACTGGAGCTTTAGGCTTTACCCCAGTAACAGTCAGGGGTATAGCAGGTATATTGTACATGCTAAGGGTCCATTTACACAGAAAGACTATTTGACAGATTGTCTGCCAAAGACTTGAAGCCAAAGCCAGAAATAGATTTGAAACGAGGAAAACTCTCAGGCTTTCCTTTATGACCCGATCTCTGTTTATAGTCTGTTTCTGGCTTTGGCTTCAAATCTTTGGCAGATAACCTTTCTGTGTAAACGGACCCTAAAGGAGGCCCAAACGGTTCCTCTTCCCAGTATGAGGAAACCAGCACTATAGATGATGCATGATAATTGTGGGGGCCCTGCTACAGGTTTCGCACTGGGGCTCAGGAGCTTTAAGTTACACCTCTGTTAATAATAGCAAGCAAGTTACAATGTTCAGACTGCAAAATACAAAAAGCAAGTCCATTGTTATGGCCACAATTTGTCTTGCAGGTATGATACCTTTCCATTCTGGTAACATGGCCTCTGGTGGGAAAAAAATGTTTAAAAACCAACAGGTGCCAGGAAGTTATAGAGATTTGTAAATCACTTCTATTTAAACATTTCTAGTTTTCTAATACATATCAGCTGCTGTATGTCCTACAAGAAGTGCTTTCTTTCTAGTCTGACACAGTGATCTCTGCTGCCACCTCTGTCAATGACAGGAACTGTCCAGAGCAGGATAAGTTTTCTATGGGAATTTGCTGCTGCCCTGCACAGTTCCTGTCATGGACAGAGGGGTGGCATCAGTGAGCAATGTACAGACTACAAAGGAAACGCCACAGCAGCAGCTGATAAGTACTGAAAGACATGAGACTTTTACATAGAAGTAATCTACAAATCTGTATAACTTCCTGCCGCTAGTTGATTAGAAAACCTTTTTTTTCTTTCTAGAGTACCCCTTTAACATACATAAGAATAAATTCTAGACACTTTGCCTATTCTCAGTGTATACAGATAATGCACATAGATCTATGCAGAGCAATTCCAGCGCACAGTAATAAATACATAGTAAACGCATTATTTTAATTCCTATAGTTATCGGGGTGGGGTAATGATGACATCTCACTGTTTTATCATCTGAATGAATGAATGATGAGATTTATGACTATAAAGTATGATTTTCAATAACTTTTATGAGAGTTTTAGGAAGTCTTTATTTAATAACCTACGTGTAAGTGCATTATTACCTTCCTATGACTGGACACTTCTGTTTTATTACTTCAGTCACTGGATTTTCGTAGCCTAAATTGGTCATTCAGTTAACTGGATTTAACATGCATTATACTAAGCGATGATTCAGATTTACTGGCACGCGATACTTTACTATGCTGCTTTTATTTGTATTATCTTAGCAATCCTTACAGCCTGCTGGCTTATACTTACACTAAAAAGTAAACTACGTGATCAAGACTATATACATGTGACATCAATATATCTATATATAAAGGTTTAAGAATGTTTTAATTTTCAGTATGTTAGATTTTGTAAATGTGTATATGATGTGATGTAATGTACAGTATATATAAGGTGTTTGTATTTTACCCTTCACTGAACACACTGACCACTCGGAAAGTCCAGTAGTTTTTCTTTAGTAGCTCACATCCTGTCCACTGGTTGGAGGACATATGGACTGACCATGATGCAGTGTAGTTCCAAAGGTTAGAAATATGACATTAGGATACACTTATAATAGAATGATATCACCCTGCGTATTAGAGCTAGCTCAATAAGTCGGCTGATCAGGCTGTTCGGTTCTGCTAAAACACCATTGAACGGTCAGCCACACCTCACCCAGTGTAATCTAGGATGTGTGGCTAATAGCAGGAGTCTTGCTTCCTTGTGAAAGCTGTGTAAATGAGTGCTGATCACCTATCTACTGTACTACAAGAATAAGAAGATCATATAATATATAGTGTTGAGCAAACCTGTCCAACTGTTTGGCAACGTTTTCTGAACCCGAACGCACGGCATTTGACTCCCAGTGGCTGGAGAAGTTGAATGCCACCTTAAGGAAGCCAGGAAAACATGAATACAACCATAGGCTATGTTCACACTCAGTGTAACAACGGCCGTTGTTAAACAGACTGTTGAACACGGATGAACAGACTGCATCCGTGTGTGCAAAGATTAATATGAAATGACATGATGATTCGTTTGCACGGCTGCTGTTGGTGCGGTGTGTACATAGAACCGGCACTGATTTCAATGCATTGACGCCCAGGCTGAAAAGAACGTCCTCTTTTAAAGAAAAAGTACACTATGAACATACCTTCAGGCTGTATTACTGTTTGCTCAATAGTAATAATATATGTAATATACTATATAATATATGTATCCTAGCTAAATTGCTAAAAAATAATTTCATGCCAAACCCCTTGTTGTTGTTGTATTTCTCAGAAACCAGTCTTGTTCTGGATCGTGCAGTTCATGTACAATTGTTTCCTGTTGATCTGTGCACTCATTCTGGGACACATATGGGTTATACCGACGGCCTGACTGTTCAGTGTTCTTTGATTGTAAAAAACAAAATGAATTGTTTGCACAGTGGAAAATCATTAGGGTCTGGAAAACCCAATCTAATCTAAATTTGGATGTAAAACTTCATGAGGACTATGCCCATCTTGCTTCGGTTTAACACTGGCATGAAATGAATTTAACTGCTCTGACTTCCAGCCATTTCTAGAGAAGCACATCTGTCTGGCTGCACTTACCCAGCGTAATGAGTTAATCCTATATGCTCGGTATGTGAGCATCTCCAAGGAAACCCATCACAATAAGAAAACGGGGGGAGTCTTTCATGGTGTTAGAAAACTAATCAAAAGACTACAAATTCTCCAGAGCAGAAGATGTCAAGGAATATAAAGAGCCACTCAGCACATTACTCTCTTGCTTGTTTTGTTAATGAGGGAACATAATGCTTGCCATACCCAGAGAAACTTTTCATCAGCTAAAGGACCCAATGTTTTATCTTAATGAGCAAGTGAATTATGTACAAGATTTGAAGGTACTTTAAGTAAGTTTGTTGTTTCTTTCCACAGTGAAGAATTTTGGAGCTGGACATATATTTTTTCTCTTTATCAAGGGAGACATCCTTGCTTGTTAGATTAGTTGGCTCCTATCTGCCCAGTTGTAGGCTTACTGTTAGCCCAGGAGAGGCCTTTGCTAGTGTGGGAATGCTAGAGTCGGGACCATGTCTCTAAAGACGCCTTAACATGGTGACATGGAACACTCTGTTTGATATCGTTTGCAGTCATCCTCATTTTTTAATTTAATATCTACAGAGCAGGTTTTTGGCAAAAAGGCAGAAGATGCAACAGCAACCCACAGGTGCAAGGTCTTACCATATATATACTCCTCCCAGCATACACACGATAAACACCTGCTCTGTATATATTAAAATGTAGGATCTTAGCAAACTATTTGATCAGAGTGTACTATGTCACCAACGTTAAGGTGTCCTCAGAGACATGGTCCCTACTCTGGCATTTTCACACTAGCAATGGCCTCTCCTGCGCTGAATAAGCCTACAACTGGGCAGATAAGCCAAATGATCTTTTTATAGCACCCTTGGGACATGGGTGAAGTGTAAGCCAACAGGAGGTAGCCACACCCTCCACATTCAACAGGAAAAATTGGCAACACATCTATGGTTTTTATTGTGTGTACATCAGGGGAAGTATATACGGTAACCACTTGCACCTGTAGGTTGCTGTTGCACATCTTGTTTTTTTGTCTGTACAGCAAAAGTTTTGTTCTCTAGAAAGAGCCAGGGGAAGCAGGAGGCTAAGCACTTCACTCTCTGGCTCACTGCAATCTCTACCTCACTGCACGAGAAAAGCTCTATGTATCCTGTTAAGATTCAGTTTATCCCCTATTCTCAAAACAGGAATGGACACCTTAGCATAGAATCGTCAGTTTCTCGGCATACTGGATTAGCCCTTGTGTTTCTTGAGAAGGCTGTTTTTTTTTTCTCTTCATTTTGGCTATTTTTAAAACTTTAGAAATGCCAGTGCACTTTTATAGAACAATATAATGCTGCGTTTACACGAAACGATAATTGGCCCGATCATACGATTAACAATGTCGGAGTAACGATTTTTTTTTCATAACGATCAGCGTTTAGACGGTACGATATATCGTACGGAAAAATCGTTTTGCGATCGCAGCCCGGCCCGCTCGCAGCCCAGCCCTCCGCTCGCAGCCCGGTCGC
Source organism: Dendropsophus ebraccatus (assembly GCF_027789765.1). Taxonomy (NCBI): domain Eukaryota; kingdom Metazoa; phylum Chordata; class Amphibia; order Anura; family Hylidae; genus Dendropsophus; species Dendropsophus ebraccatus. The sequence goes on from NC_091454.1 coordinate 170,228,026, forward strand.
CCGCTCATTCGCAGCCCGGCCCCACGGTCAACCGCAGCCCCCTGCACCCACCCGATCGCCACCCCCTCCGCTCTGATCGCCACTCTGATCGCCACCCCCCGCTGCTCCACTCACCACCACCACCCCCGCCGCCCCGATCGCCAAACCCCTCCCCCCCCGCCGCCGCTCTGATTTCCCCCGCCGGCCCGGCCGCTAGCATATGTTACCTGCTCCGCGTAGCAGGTCTTCGACATGCCCGGCTCCGCTCTTCAGTGCACTGATTGGCTGAAGAGGGCAGCCGGGAATTTCAAACGGCTCCTCTTCAGCCAATCAGTGCTGCATTGGATTGATTGGCTGAAGAGGGGAGCCTAGAATTTCAAACGGCTCTTCTTCAACCAATCAGTGCTGAAGAGGGGCACTGATTGGCTGAAGAGGAGCCGTTTGAAATTCCCGGCACCCCCCTTCAGCCAATCAGTGCACTGAAGAGGGGAGCCGGGAATGTCGAAGACCTGCTACGCGGAGCAGGTAACGTATGGTCGCGGCGGGGGCGCTCAGAGCGGCGGCGCCGGGGGGGCAATCGGAGGGGCGGCGGCAGGGGTGGCGATCCGAGCGGCGGCGGGGGTGGCGATCACAGCGGCGGCGGGGGTGGCGATCAGAGCAGCGGCGGCGGGGGTGGCGATCGAGCCGGCGCAGGGGGCTTCGGATGAGCGGGGGGCCGGGCTGCGAGTGGGGGGCCGGGGCGGCGGGACTATCGCGCGACGACTGTTTACATAGAACGATTGGCGAATTTTTTGTGAATGACGAACGACGATTTGATAACATTCGTTCGTCGTTTGATCATTCGCTGCGTTTACTCATACGATTATCGTTTAAATTCGATCGTTATCGCCAAAATTCGCACGATAATCGTTACGTGTAAACGCACCATAAGGCAATCTACTTGCTTTACTGAATAATATACCTTTGTAGGTTGTGCGGACACAATTACATTGGTTTTATCTAATAATTAAACGGATTTTAGACAAAAGTCATACAGAGTGAACATGTACTGTGAAGACACGGAGTGAGTTATACTTTATGATTTAGTCATTGGAAGCAGCATTCGTCAACTGTAACATTATTAACATCTTAACTACACTCACCGGCCACTTTATTAGGTACACCTGTCCAACTGCACGTTACCACTTAATTTCTAATCAGCCAATCACATGGCGGCAACTCAGTGCATTTAGGCATGCAGACATGGTCAAGACAATCTCCTGCAGTTCAAACCCAGCATCAGTATGGGGAAGAAAGGTGATTTGAGGGCCTTTGAACGTGGCATGGTTGTTGGTGCCAGAAGGGCTGGTCTGAGTATTTCAGAAACTGCTGATCTACTGGGATTTTCACACACAACCATCTCTAGGGTTTACAGAGAATGGTCCGAAAAAGAAAAAACATCCAGTGAGCGGCAGTTCTGTGGGCGGAAATGCCTTGTTGATGCCAGAGGTCAGAGGAGAATGGGCAGACTGGTTCAAGCTGATAGAAAGGCAACAGTGACTCAAATAGCCAACCGTTAAAACCAAGGTAGGCAGATCTGAACGCACAGTACGTCCAACTTTAAAGCAGATGGGCTACAGCAGCAGAAGACCACACCGGGTGCCACTACTTTCAGCTAAGAACAGGAAACTGTGGCTACAATTTGCACAAGCTCATCGAAATTGGCTAGTAGAAGATTGGAAAAACGTTGCCTGGTCTGATGAGTCTCGGTTTCTGCTGCGACATTCGGATGGTAGGGTCAGAATTTGGCGTCAACAACATGAAAGCATGGATCCATCCTGCCTTGTATCAACGGTTCAGGCTGGTGGTGGTGGTGTCATGGTGTGGGGAATATTTTCTTGGCACTCTTTGGGCCCCTTGGTACCAATTGAGCATCGTTGCAACGCCACAGCCTACCTGAGTATTGTTGCTGACCATGTCCATCCCTTATGACCACAATGTACCCAACATCTGATGGCTACTTTCAGCAGGATAATGCGCCATGTCATAAAGCTAGAATCATCTCAGACTGGTTTCTTGAACATGACAATGAGTTCACTGTACTCAAATGGCCTCCACAGTCACCAGATGTGGTGGAACGGGAGATTCGCATCATGGATGTGCAGCCGACAAATCTTCGGCAACTGTGTGATGCCATCATGTCAATATGGACCAAAATCTCTGAGGAATGCTTCCAGCACCTTGTTGAATCTATGCCACGAAGAATTGAGGCAGTTCTGAAGGCAAAAGGGGGTCCAACCCGTTACTAGCATGGTGTACCTAATAAAGTGGCCGGTGAGTGTATATTTGGGAGATAACATAATAGTCAGCTTTATGTCATTGGTCAATATCTGATTGGTGGGAACTAGATTTCGTCACATCCACAGCAATCTTCTAAGCTACTTGGCTACTTGTAGACATGAAGCTATAAAGCTGAAGCAACACTATTTGGGTAATTGTCTATTGATGTCTATTGCAGTTCCTACTGTGAAAATCCAACTGGCTCCAAAAAGAATAGTACCGCCAGTGCTCTGTCCATTCTCTATACTTATATTGCAAAGCCTAAACACTTTTTGAAAAAGAATTACCCCTTTAACATTGATTTATAGAACACATCAAGTAAAAATAATAAATTATTACATTATCACTTGACCAGTTGATACTGGGTCCCCCAAAATACTGTGTGTGCATTTATATATATATATATATATCTTAGTTTCAGTGGTAAGGTCAGTCTTTTGTTACCATTTAACATTCCATAGTTATGAATAGAACAGTTGTGTATGGTACATTCTGTTTTACCGTCTGGTACAATGTATTGGAACAATATGAACACACTGAGAAATGAGTTTAACAAAAAACGAACCACATGACAACATTCAGGTGATTCATCACCTGGTATTTTAGCTATACACCTAGGAGTGTTTAACATTGACACTTATATTATGGATGAGCTGCTTATGAGGAAGAGGTAATGTATACATTGTACCACAGTCAAGAGACTTTTCAATGGATAAAGGCAGGAGAGGGAGCCACTATTGCATAACTTATTATTTATGAGTCTAAAAAAAGGAAAAAGAATATTTGTAATGTGGTCAGTAGTAGACTACTTTGGCTTATTAAAGTCAATGGGCCTGCCATGGTATGTAGCAGTATATCTTGGGATACCTTTTGCAAGTAGCACAACATATACTAGTGAAATACTCTAAAAATGTCTTATTAATAGGTAACAAGCTGAACTAGATTTAACTGGAAGCAGTAACCTTATAACTAAATGATGTACTGATCGAAATACACTAACTGTCTGGATACGCCAAAATGGCAAAACTATTAAATTTAAAGTGAATCTGTACCAGCTGCTGCCCACCCCAACGTGCCAGTACCGTTCTCTAGTTTTCACTACGCTGTGTCCGGTCCAGGGCTTGGCCTTCCTTCTGAGGCCGGTATTATAGTTAAAAAAAAGTTTTATTTCTGCGGCGCAGCAAGGAAAGAAGTCATTGAGGAGGAGCCTGGAGCATCTGTGCCCTAGGGCTGCCTAGGCCTCCATCTCTCCTCCTCCATCCAGCCCAGGGGCGTGCTGAAAAAGGAGAGAGGTGCTGCAGGCCCAGGGCTCCAGTCCCTGCCTCCCCATAACATTGGAATAAAACTTGTTTTTTAACCATAATACCGGTCCTTGGAGGAAGATCAGCCCTGGGACCAGACATGGTGTAGTGAGGACTAGAGAATGGTACCAGCAGTTTGGGGTGGGTGGTGGGCAGTATGGATTCGCTTTAATCTGCTCCAGTAATATCTCCAAATGCGGAACTAGTGCTGGTTTACGTCACTGGTGCAAGTAGGAGGTTTAATGGAACCACTAGGCTGCTGGACCATTTCCCAAGTTACCAATCTCTTAACCCACATGTGACAAAGATTTCTTACTGTACAAGTGTGAACCTTATGTTAAGAACCTCACATAATATTATGCAATACTCCTCCACACCAAGGTTTATAAAGTCATTGACTCACTGATGTGTGGTATATGTCTTGTATTTCTTTTCCGTTTTCTCAATGTAAGCTTCCTGGAAAAATATTACTGTTATTTATTAGCAAGATGATTTTTCACATGAGGGTGTAGAAAGGAAAACACTCCCTAAGTGCACCTTGGGGACCGGATTACATATGCCTATCTGTAGAGCAGAACAGTAACCTAAGTCAGCACCAGGAATCGGATATAAAATGGAACAATGGATTTCATGAAGAAACGTTCCAGACAGAAAACATGACTCAGTTCCAGCTAATTGTCCCCTTATAGGATCACATAGTATCAATAGGCTGACATAACAATGGAGTGCTGCTTTACCTCACTGCGGTGTTACATTCGTAATTCATGGCTTGAAGGAAAACAACATTTGTTGTTCCACTGGAGAACGTTCCAAATCCTATCTGGAAGGGTTCAGGAACCCAAAAACAATCCTTGCTGAGAGGAAGAAGGAGGACATAGCTAACAGGTTGCTTGTTCTCTTGTGTCCATGTAATGACTAATATTGTGCATGTGTTTACACAGCTGGTATGATGCTCGGCGGCTACTGGTCCAGGCTCAATAAAGTGATCTAAGCTCTATGCTTTGGTTCAATATGTTTTGCATTGGACCATTCTAGAACATCCAATCTTTATCTTTCCAAAATATTTGTTTTCTCTCACGTCTCTTATTTATATGATGTTTTATACAAGATCCATGTATATTATTAGCTGATGACAGGTTGTATATCTATATATCTGCAAACTGCTTAGTCAGGCTGAAAAATAAACAACGGAATTGAGCAATTTGCGCATTCCTTGTATACTTGAGATGAGTGAATCTACATATTTGAGGTTAACCCTTTGCAATGTGGGAATATCAGCTTCCAAAATCTCAAATATTGGCTTGAGTACATGCACCAAGTACAAGTGTTGTCTGCGTTCATTACACATTAGACACAGTAGATAATGTGCAGAATGATCAGGTTAAACCAGGGGATGAAGGTTAATGTTTAATTTCAGAACCATGCTTCCTCCTTTTTATCCTAAGGAAAAGAAAAACCAAACACAAGGGCATTTTTGCCCTTATCCAATGGTGACCAGACTGGGTCAGTAGTCATATTTCTCATCTACACAGTACAAAAGCCCAATCCACTACTTAGAAAGTTAAAGCCAACCAAAAAATATAGTTGTGTTGGTATTGTGTTTAATAAGAAACTATACCCATGCTTCCTTTAACACAACTATCTGCCAATTGGTTTGTAACTCAGATGGGGAGGGGACTGCGGCGCCATAGCAAAGACAGATGTTACAGTGTCCTGGTCTCATGACATGGCAAATGTTTCCATTCTTTGTTCAGGCTCTGGATGTTCAGATCTCTAATGACCATTAGATAAAGCTGAGAGAAGAACTGCATCTCCTAGCCGACAGACTACAGAGAGCCAGGGAGTGAAGTGTGTAGCCATTACCTGAATTACCTGAGTCTGAATACCGAAATCCTGATATGTGCCGTGTCAAGTTTTCCAAAGTGACAGGGAAACTTTAGGTGTGTAACTTTTTATAACTGGAAGATTTTGGAACTTCTTGTGGAATTTTTTTTAGTGGCTGGACAGACAATATAAAAGAAACTACCAGTGAAAACACAACTTTCTGCCATTGCATCCCTAACTTCTATTTAAGTGGCACTGTTCCTTTTGGAGAAAAGCTACTTTGCATACTTTTATTCCCCCAGGGAACGCTGTCTGGACTAGAAGATTCCCTTAGCAGTCTTTCCAAGTAGACAAATTACCAAATAAACATTACTTCAGATCTACTTTTCCTCTAATTAAGCAACGCATTCCCCTCAGATCATATATCATCTCCATTTTTCTGGTTTTCATGGTTTCTTAGCGTCTGCGGTTCATTACAAATCACATGATGCCTCAGTACAGCTTTACATGAGCAAGACGAGCAGGTATCATGATGCCTGAGGAGGACAGTTTCATTATCCATCGCTTCCTTTCTCCTTTAAGCTTAGAGTATATAGGTATAGAGTTAGGGAGGCTGGACTGTGAGCTTAACTATAGGAGTGTGACAGGAATCTGTGCCTTCATCATCAGCAACTGTGACAGGAGAGAGGATAATACCTGCCATAACATCACATGGTCATGGTGCCCTATTCCACCGTTTATCGTTAAATCGTTCGAATCAAAACGATAATTGTTTGGTTGAAATGCAGTTAAAGATTACCGACCGAACGAGAAATCGTTGATCGCTTTATAAGACCTGGACCTATTTTTATCGTTGCTTGTTCGCAAATCGTTCACATTGAATAAGACGTCGTTCGGTCGTTCCCAGTAGATACAAACGCTATAGCGATGAAATAGCGAAGAAAAAACGATCGCAAATACGATAAGTAACGATTATCGTTCCATGGAAATGAGTGAACGTTTTCAGGTCTTTCACAATAGCGGTCGTTTGAGATTGTTAACGATTAAGTGAACGATAATCGTCCAGTGGAATAGGGCCCTAAGAGTTACAGAACACATCTTTTCACCTCTTTCTGACCCATACCATACAGTTATGGCATGTGTTGGGTGAGGGAGTAAAGAGCGGGCCACCCACAGCTCCGCAGGTGGAAAAATGAAAAAGTAATTACTGTCTGAAAGGTTGATTTTTGTTTCCCCCCCCACAAATAATTTTTTCTGGCTTTATAATAAAATTATAGGGTAAAATGAAGGGTGCCAGTAAAAAGTACAACTTGTCCTACAAAATATAAGCCACCCATCCAACAAAAATGTTATGGATCTTAAAAGGTGAGGAGGAAAATTTTAAATGTTGAGGTGGGGGCAGGAAGTGGTTAAAAACCATATTTGGTCAGCTGCAATTGATCTCTTGTCCAGTCCTACCCATACATGTTTAAGCCATATTATGGGCTCCTTAAATGACCAACAATCTACTTGATCAGCTACAAGGTACAAAGAAAAAGTTTTTACTGCTACTACTCTGGCAATCCTTGCTTGATTTGATGGTTGCAACTATTCTTCTCACCGGAATAGGAATGCAGGGGATCTCACTTGTAGTCAGGCGTTGCACCATGGATAAACAAAAAATATTCCAGCAATCCAATAAAATCCAGTATTTATTGTGTAAAATTCATAAAAATCGTTACAGACAAAAACGCAAGTTCCCTGAAAATGCTTGACGCGTTACGGCTCACTCTGAGCCTTAATCACAGCATATGTAAGCCGAAACGCGTCAACATTTTCAGGAACTTTCGTTTTTAATGCAACGATTTTTATGGATTCTACACAATAAATACCAGATTTTATTGGATTGCTGGAATATTTTTTGTTTATCCTACTTGATCAGTGTTTACATTGGAAAAGGGTCTGCCTCTAATACTGCCCAAATATATGCTGTGTGTTGAAGGAGTCTGTCCTAGATGAAATATTTCTAGTGCAAGTTAGATGAAAGCAAGGGCAACCTATTTTTGTCTGCACTAGTTAAGCACAACACAGGGAAAGTATCTATCTAGAATATAAATCAGTCAACCACACAAGAGCAACAATTGACAAATTCTTGTAACCACCAACAAGGCCAGTGTCACTCTTTAATGAAATGACGTTAGCAAAATACAGCATAGTCAGACTATGCGATATGAGAATTAGTACAGGACATTCAGTAGTACAAAATACACAATGTATACGCTTCACATAACATAACAGCTTGACAGTTAGGTAACCATGTGGCTGGTCATTGTAAAAGCCATATTAGTACTTCCCAGATCACAGTGGAATATGGAGGAGTCTAAGACGAGGGATGAGTACCGCATGGTAGACAGACCCAAATGATGGAAGTATGCACACTATAGCGGAGACAGACAAATGATTCCTAGGTCAGATATAAATTACTGCCGTTACATTCTAGGCTTGTTAATGTGAAGATGATTTTCCAGTTACAAGATGCAACCACTGTAGCAGCCAGTGAGGTTTTCAATGTGTTTTCTGTCTTGCATCTACATTTCGCTGTCAGAGAGGCAGTCTGTAACACAAAAGCATCACAGAGTTGAAGCTTGAGGCAGCAACAGGCTTGTATGGAGCCTTCCAGCTTGTGGTTTTACACACACTGCAGATGTTGCCATTTAATGGAAGCAAGTGCAGAGATAATATTGTCTCTGTTCTTCACTGTCTTACAATACAAAGTTGATACAGGTAACACAAAAAGGAGATCACTCCCACTGGATTATTCAGAAAAAGGTGGAAACATGCCCAGGTCCGCAAAGTCTTCAATGTTGTAGTTACCGGTTCCTTGGGTGGGGTCTCCAGACATAGGTAGCATGTCCTGGGGATACAAGGGATTTCTATCTCAGTTTAGAAAAATCAAATCTTAACATTTTCACCCTAACTTATCATATAACCCTCCTTACATTTCACGTAACAATCCTCCTGCTAAGCCTCAGTATCTGTCAGCAGAAAACAGACTGCAGCTTATGGAATGTGCATATTATAAATTATTCTATAGCCTAATGGTAGACAGATAGAGAGGAAGCAAGGGTTGAGATCACCAATATAGTAGACGAGTCTCATATTGTATACTGAGCAATTCCACCGTACCTGAAACACCTCTGCTTGACCTGGCTGCTGATGGGAGTGTTGGTCATTGCTTTGTTGATTATGATGTTGGCTCTGCCACTGAGACCAGACTTCTGATGCTCGCCCCTGGAACTGGCTACCGCTCTGCCCTGTTTCAGCTGCACAGAATAACAACATGAATACAAGGAATTAGCTATACAAATAAATGGCAGAATATATATAGCATGGCGATTTTTACACTTGTGTTTGTTTTTGTGCATAACTGATAATAAAAATGTTATCACTATTCTATTCCTCTGTGGAGAAATACCAGTCACTACCTGTTATTACAGTAAGGTTTTCATCCATTTTTTTTTATCATTGTAACTTTTTAAGGGTAAGAACATTTGCAGGAAAATCCTAAATTAAAATCTGCATAGAATTTAGTAGCTTTGGAATATGCAGATTTTGCTGACGATCCACAAGTCAGCTGCAGCAAAATCCACCTGTAAACTACATGCTCATTGCAAAAGCCCAATTAAATTAAACTACATGAATATGGGAAATTCAAGCCAGTTCAGTAGAGATTGTGTTACTGTCATTTCTAAAAAAAACTTTTGACATCATGTAGACAGGTCAAAAGTTCTGATTAGTCAGGGTCTCAGTGCTGAGACCCCTTCCACTGTACATACTGTATATAGCCATGTGAATTTTGTAAGTCTATGGAGTCCTGCAATGAGATGGATTGAATGCTGAGTGAGGAAGTGAAGTGCCCTGCCACGCACTTCACTTCTATATCTAGAAGGAAGGAGGGAGCCTCAGCACCAAGACCCAGACCAAAGCAAAGCACTTAAGAGTCGGCATGACATGTCAAAAGTTTTCTGAAAGGACAGTTACACTTTAAACAAACCACTGCACTGTAGTTACCTATTATACATTACCTTATATTGTACCCATAGGAAATTACTTTATGGAAACTTATAGCTGAATGAGCACTGGTCTACGAAGTATAAGCCAAAGATGGCCAGCAGAACTCTAGTGACAGTAAACAGGAAGGGGTGCTATTACATGTGTAGGGCAGTCATGGTTTATAGGAGACAAGTAAGAGATTGCAGGGGTGTTGGACCTCTGTAATCCCCCCGCCCCCTTTTTAAAAAATAAATAAAGCTGTGAGTCGTCATGTGACCCGTGGCTCTATTCATTCTCTGTGCATCCATCGGAAAGAGCCAAGTGCTGAATGCACCCGGCTCTTTGGTGGCTTAACTTATTCACTATTGAGCGGTTGGAAAGAGCCAAGTACAGCATTTGGCTCTTTCCCACAACTCCATAGAGAATGTGCTGACCCACAGCTGTATCCAAAATAAAGGAGCCAATCTGGAGATCAGCGTGAGTAGGAAGGTTGGACCCCCCGCAATCTTTTACTTGCCTTGTGGATAGGGGACAGAATAGTTTTAAGTGGAAGACCTTTTTAAGTAACATAAGGACAAATCACTTTCTGGACTGTATAAAATAAAAAATGTAGACTTACTGAATGCAGCGTTCCTTCCTCCCAGGCCAGAGTAAGCATTTCCACTGGGGGATGATGTGGCAGGACTCGACAGAGGACTATACGTGGATGGGTCTGATGTATATGTGTGACTTGTTCCAATACCAAAGGGAGAAGTTTGAGCTTTTCCAGACTGTGTGGTAATTTGCTGTAAAATAAAAACATAATGATCCTAAAGGGGACACCAAAGGCATTCCTTGCCTAAACATGCCCTATTGTACCATTGGTTTTGATTGTTCACCTGCTACAATTTGTGAATAGAACAGCAAGACGGATATTGATAAGTGGTGGGATTTCTTTCTACAACCCTCCTGGAGTTTTCTCTGCCATGTACACCATCATCCAGCACAGTGTTGTCCTTCACTGCATTGATTTCTATAGCAGGTAATGACACCAGGATACACTAAGGGAAAATGCAATGCTGGAAACCTCAGGGTATCATTATAATTTGGATATTGCTTTGTGTACCCTCAAAACTCTGTGGGATGTGGTAGAAAAAAATCCTGTCCTAGAGAGACCCTCCTTCACAACTACCAGGAATCTACTGCTAACAACCTGGCATATCAGAAGACACCTTCAGAGGTCTCGTAGAGCGCATACCTGAATGAGTCAGAGTAATGTAGGGGATTCTATACAATATTAAGCAAGTGTAATGTTATGGCTGATGAGTGTGTGTCAAAGCAGACCGCTTCCAAATACCTACTGATGTCATATGTTTCCTTACATTTAGGCTAAAATCATCAACACTCATATTTATACCCTTCTATAGATTCCATGTCAACATACTCTAGTTTTATCAAGTTGTCTGGGATCTGTACCCCTGCACATAACACAAGCAAATTTTCAAACAAATATTCACATTTATAATTCACTGTATCAAAATTCCAGAGGGTCAGAAGTTTATATACAAGTTAACTGAGCCTTTAAATCCTGGTAAATTAAAAAAAAACAAAAAAACACAGGAATGCTCAGCCGTGCAAAACTGTCCTGTCTATGGGGAGAACAGGTGGCGGGCGGGAGACATAACTGGCAGCCAAGTGTCCAGGCGTAAGTATTTGCAAGTGAATGGCCACCTTAAGGGCCAGTTCACACAGAGTAAAACTCGCGGAATTCCAGGGCGGAACTCTCCACCACGGAATCCCGCCAGACTCTGTGTCATACTGGCAGTCTATGGGAGGGCTGACATGTCAATTCTTCTACGCGTAGAGAGGAGACGCGAGCCCTCCCATAGACTGCCAGTATGACGCGGAGTCTGCCGCCGAATCCCGACAGTTTTACTCTGTGTGAACTAGCCCTAAGGCTTACTTTCAAGGCCTACATCTTGAGAAACTAAGACTAAGCGAGCACTGAGTGAAAAGTTTTTAAAAATGACAGTAACACTTTAAAGGAGAAGTGTATGGAAACTTATGACTTCACCTGTATCACATTAGCATAGACTAGACTTGTCATACAGACTCTCCTGGCCCTTGTATTGGAATCATGTCACAGATTTTTCAATTTCTAGCAGTAAAAATTCAGAATCAACAAAACTGATACCTGAGCCCCCTTGTGACTATTCATACAGATATCTGGTGGTAAAAATACCTGTCCTTGGAAAGGCGGTCGGCTTCCTGTCCAAACTTGCCCAGCATTAATCTGGCGTGATATCTGGGTTAAGTTCTGTCCTGTGCCTGTTGGAGACTGAATTTCATTCACACCAGTCACATGGACCACTGAAGAGCTGAAATAGTAAAGTGGGGTTCAAAACATGGAGATTTCATTCTACACTGTGAACCATTATAGTGAATCCTAGATGATGGCATATCAGGTTAATCTGTATGGTGACCACTTAATCAATTCAAAGGCCTATCCCCATCTTATAAAGTGATGGTATATTGATTTTATTGGTGGTACCTTCACTGAACAGGTGGATGAATGTGCTGCAGCACTGGTTACACACACATAAAATATATACATTAGTGTATACCATGCTATGTACTACTGCAGCGAGACAGATTGCAGCAAGCCAGGCACTCAGCAAAGATTTTACGCTTGGCTCTCATATTTGTGGGCGGGTTCTTAACACCTAAACCCCATTCAATGAAAACTTTTAACATGTTAAAAGTTTTTCATAATGTCAGGGACACTTTAAAGTTCATATGCGATAAACAACTGAAAATACAGATGGAGGGCTTGTCCTTATATATGAAGGTAAGCAAACTGTTTCCTCCTTTTACTGCAGCACCCACACTCCAAGTCACTTTAAAATGAAAATCTGGAAGATCCATTGAATCTTTCGGCTTAATCTGCCTTAACTGATAGCTTTTAAATATATGTGCAAATAAAAACAATACCACATATTTATTAAAGGCATATGTATTCTAAAGGGTAACATACACCAATGTTACATACAGCATTACATAAAGGAAAGTTCTTATTATGACTCTCATTTCTTCTCATAATTGCTACACAAAGTATAAATTGATTATAATGGGAGGTCAAAGGTTACACTGTAGTGTCACTACATATAAAAGTTGATGTCACTGAAGTGACTGGCATTGAGAGGGGACCATATTTGGTTATGTACATTGTGTGACCACTGTGCATTATTTTTTTGTTGACTTAATCAGTGTAGTCTGGGCCCAATCCTGTATTTATGGGAATGCTGTTCTCAGCACAACAGGCCATAAGGATAGGTATAGACGTACCTGAAGGTCTTGCCACTATGACCAGGTTGAAAGGGGCTTCCTGTTGAGTACAACTGCTGAGTCCCACTACTTGATGCTGACAACATTTTCTTCTCGGCTGAGGAGTGGGAAAGTGGTAACATGTCCATTACAAATCAGTACAAATCTCCACTCTTCACCTTGATCCTAATGTGTTTTAACACTGGGCTTCTAAAGGAATAATTCCCCGACAAGAACCTTATCAGAGACAACTATTTTCACCTGCCCCTACCGGGAAAACTTGTAGCCAGCCAAGATGGAGCCATACAGATAAACAACTTTCCTTGGTTTTCCCAGATTTTACAGTAAAGTTTGCTATATTATGCAGAAACCCTAGAATTCCACAGAACATTTCCAGGACATTCTGAGTACATTACACCTTTCAAGTAAGGTCATCATTATGCCAGTAAAATAAATCTGCCTCAATGGTTACTTTATCAAAGCAGCGCTCAATACATTAAACTCCGCAAATAGTATAAAAATTATTTACAAGCCTCAGACCTCTTGCAGACATCCCCCCCCAAAAAAATTCTATCAGAGACACAGGCCCCTGTTACCTCTGGAACTATGCATTGATGGCGACAAGCAGGCTAGCAGGAGGTACCTTGGATATCTTACATTACATTCCTTCTCCATGAAGACTCAGCATTTGACCCTTTCACTGCATTTACAAACATACATAAATGCTTATTGAAAACACACATAACCAAGATCCCTAGGGCCCCTGAATTATATTGCATGCTCCGAGCTGTCCTGATATGAACTCGATAGGTATCTAAGATCACGTAATCTCCATTTAAGATGTAATGCATTGTTGAAAGTAGGCAGACGGACTCTATTAGGGTCAAGATAAAAAAGATGAACACTGATAGTCCTCTCGGTACTGAGACGTCAGGGGCAAGTGCAAGGAAATATCTTCACGGTCCACAGACAGGCTGCATGCCCAAAAATGATGCTGCAAAAGCAATTGCTTCTAATATCTTGTGATTGGTCCCAAGCGATAAATTGGACAACTTACAGGCTGTAATTCCAGCAAACATCTCGGCAAACCTTGGGTCCCGATCTTGGGAAAATATGGATTCTGGTTTATCAACAACAGATTTCCCCCCTTCGTGGACGTTTCCCGCTAGATTTGGGACAGGCACCTGAAATTAGACAGGGCATGTCAGTGAACACAGGCTGAGTACACAGGGAGAAGATAGGTTGGGAGGCATTTGTGGGAGATACCCACCTGTGACAGGTCATAGGAGGACAGACTGTCCCTTGGATGAACCTCCAGCTCGGCCTGCTGCTGCTGGACCTGCCTGGGAACACAGAAACAGCTGCGGAAATACTGTCGGCTATAACAGTAAAGAAGTTTACAAGACTGAAACAAATAAACGGCATTGCTGCCTTAGCTGTGCCCTCTGTCATACAGTGGAGTGTCCAAAGCACAGATCTTAAAGGGATTTTTCAATTTTATGTAGGCAAAAATTATATATTGAATTATATAAATTTCCAATTCATTTTATTTCCTGAGGATGATAGTTTGCCCTGATTGCCACCACCTGTCATCTATGTCTATGTGGACACAGTCAGGGCAGGTTTTTAGAATAAACTACAAAACATTTATAAAAATAAAAAAAAAGAACCTTAAGGCTATGTTCACACTACGTATATGTCCGGCCGCATATTTTTCGCGGCCAGACATATACGTGTAAAACCCGGCCGGGATTTACACAAGTTGTGGCCGGCTACGTACGGTCCGCAAACTTACACCCGTAAGCTATGTACGCTTCCCGAGCGGCGTATGTAGCGATCTGACAGCGGTATTTTACTTGGATATCTTCAGCTAGCTCCGGACACCCCACAGAACCTTTTGGATCGGCAAATCAAAGTGGAAAAAAGAAGAAATCACCACTCCGTACGGGACCGCATGTTACGCTACGGGCGTAAGTTACAGCATTTCCGTCCCGAAACAATGGTATGGTTCATTTTTTACGGCGCCGCATACGATTGGGGCGTAAGTTCGTACGTAGTGTGAACTGTGCAGCCGTAGATCGTATACTTTCCATTGTACGCAAACTACGTAAATCTCCGGCCGCTCATTCACAGAGCGCGCTACGGCCGGAAACTTACGTAGTGTGAACCTAGCCTAAGGGTGCATTCACACATACAGGATCCACAGCAGATTTGTGTTCAGTTATTTAGATCAAATCTGCTGCGGATCTGCAGTAAAAAATCTGCTGCGATACGGTGTGTGTATGTGTGTGTGTGTGTGTGTGTGTGTGAAGCTACCCTAAAAGAGACCACATCTTGGTATTATCTGAGCTTACTAGAAGGCAAACCATTTGTTAAAATGTACACATGAAGAGTCAACTATAGGTTGAACATACAGGACAATGAGAATGAGTAAAAACAAACTAAACAATATGTAGATGAAACAGAGTCATAAAGCTTGAGTCAGCAAAGTGTGGAGATCTCAACAAAAAAATATTAAGTCTGATTCCAGCCTGACATACGTGTATTAAAATCCCAAACTTCTTTATTGCAAAAATTCAAGCCTCTTGAAAAGTCATCTTAAATTTCAGTGCTTTGTATGAAAGTATGTGGACATTATGGCATTTATTGGTCTCTTTATATACCTTTTATACACACATGGACACTCTATAATTGCTTACAGACTATAGATAACACGTGTGGGGATCACGTTCCATACCTGGCCTTGACTGTATGTGAATATGTGCATTATTGGGACTAGTAAAATATTAAATAGATTGGAGCGCTAAAGCTGTAGTCTAAAGTTCCCCACAAGGCTGTATTTCCAGCACAGACATTTTGTTCCAATATAGTAGTGATGCAGACCCCATTCTGTCTGAATGATATCAAAACGTACAAAGCTAGAACCCTGTACAATGTGAACATTAGGGTTAAAATTTCTTACATACATCTGGAAGTATTAATCCAAACTATAACCTACATTTAAGGAATGTACTTCATCTTAGTAAGGGATGAAGAGCAGACTACTTACTTCACATTGGTATTTGTACAGATAATGTACTCAATCTCATCAGAGTACGGGTTCTGGAAAGTGAAGCTACTGGTGCGAAGAAGCATCCAGTCTCGAGTCTTAGTGTGGAAACGATACATCACTGATAATACCTGTCCCTTCAGCTTCACCACCTAATGGAAGACATGTTACATTATGACAAATGCAGTATTAAAAAAATAACCCAATGGTGTCTATAGCTTCAGGAGCAAGCTGGTACTCCAGGAGTAAGCTGGTGTACATTTATCAGAGAAAGAAGATTAGAAAAGCAAAAGATAGTTGTGTAGGGTCTTGTAAATGATGTTTTGAATATACATAGCCAATGTAAAAGGAAAGGCATTGTACAAAGCAGAGTCAAAATGTAGACATTATCTAGCTATGTTATCTTAAAGGGATTATGCAGTGATTTTTTTTTTTATTTCAAATCAACTGATATCTGAAAGTTAAATAGATTTGTAATTTACTTCTATTAAAAAATCTCCAGTCTTCCCATACTTATTAGCTGCTGTATGTCATGCAGGAAAGGTTGTTTTATTTTCAGTCTGACACAGTGCTCTCTGCTGGCATCTCTGGCCGAGACAGGAACTGTCCAGAGCAGGAGAGGTTTTCTATGGTGATTCATAGAAAACTGAGACAGAGTTCCTGTCTCGGCCAGAGATGTCAGCAGAGAGCACTGTGTCAGACTGAAAATAAAACAACCTTTCCTGCATGACATACAGCAGCTAATAAGTATGGGAAGACTGGAGATTTTTTAATAGAAGTAAATTACAAATCTATATAACTTTCAGTCTTCCCATACTTTTTAGCTGCTGTATGTCATGCAGAAAAAGTTGTTTTATTTTCAGTCTGACACAGTGCTCTCTGCTGACATCTCTGGCCGAGACAGGAACTCTGTCTCAGTTTTCTATGAATCACCATAGAAAACCTCTCCTGCTCTGGACAGTTCCTGTCTCGGCCAGAGATGCCAGCAGAGAGCATTGTGTCTGACATACAGCAGCTGATAAGTATGGGAAGACTTGAGATTTTTTAATAGAAGTTACAAATCTATATAACTTTTTGACACCAGTTGATTTGAAATAAAAAGATTTTTGCTGGACAACCCCTTTAAACAATGCAATGTCAAGATGAACTCAACACAAGTATGGAAAGGAAAGGGAACTTCGTAATTATACATGGCATGGGAAGCTTACTCCATAACTGCCAGTCTGGGTTATAGGCTTGATCACATAAGCAGGGGAGTTCAAATAATCTATACTCTGAATTCAACTGACCACTGCTTTGTTCTTAGAGATATAAGCTGCCACCACAGATGTCTGGCAGCAGCTAACTACTGCGCTGTTCTTTGAGAAAACATGAATTGCTAAGCTGTGCTAAACATGTGTCTGGAGATATCGGGATAGATAGCTGTCAGGTGTGGCAGACGGCTGGTCAAGGTCTATGGCCACCTCAAGGCTATGTTCAAACTGTCAAAATGACAGATGTTTTTATAGGACATTCATCATTTAACAGCAAACAATGGCTGTTAAATGACAGCTGACTTTTAACGGTGTATAAACATAGCCTCAAGAGTTATTCCCATCACCTAAACCAAATGCTTTGCATTAGCAAAGTTGCTTTCTTTTGAAGTTTGGTCCCTTTCTCTCATTGTACTGTTGACAGCGGTAGCCTAGGATCCTGACCACCATTCTCAGCTATGGGGCTCTGGTGTTTGGGAGCTGGTAAGTATCTTTTTACTTATTCTATGTCTCTCTCTGACATCCCACATGTCTCCAGGGCTTGGATTGTCCCTGGAGGCCTGTGTAATGTCAGTTGCAGACACAGCAGAGCCAAACTTATCACTTTTTTTTTTTACTAGAAGTAAATTACAAATCTCTGGCCCTTTCTGGTATTAGTTGATTTGAAAGAAAAAAAATTGGTGAAATACCCATTTAAGGAAAAGTGGCATGGTTAGTGAACCAAATGTAAATCAACTATATCAGTACTTGCATAGTACATGAATATATTCAACCAAACCACAGGCACAAAGGCCTGGGGTGTAAAGACACCCTTTATTGTAAACCTCACCCTAAAGTATCACTTTTATTTAATAACTTAAAAGGCGGTACAGAAGAATGTTAAAAACATAGTTATATGTGACTCATAATAAATCTCAGTAATGGGATCATGTCCAAATCCCAAATATCCAACTATTGGTATATTTGCCAAGGCTGCAACTCCTGGTCTAAACAGTCGCACATATAACTACTATTTAAAATGTGTCACTAAAGTTATTAAATAAAGGTTATATTTTAGGGTGAGATTTACAATAAAGATGGTCTTTACACCCCAGGCCTTTGTACCTGTGGGTTTGGTTGAATATACTGTAAAGTGGGTACTCCTGGCCAAAATTATTGAGAGTAGTGAGAATCATAGTACATGAAAACTGGCTTATTTTCCTATCAGTTTGGGCACATGTCACTAAGAAAAGGTTCATTGATATCTGTTTGAAAGCTTTTTATTACAATTGCATTACTTTAACAGTCCATCAACATCATGTACCTGCTGAAAACTCTCTCTGAGATGACTCTGGTCTTCAGGATGGCAGAACTCAATAATGTCCTTTCCCAGGAGATCCTAGACAGACAGGAAACAGTTGTATTTTACTACATCTAAGTAAATATATAGCTCTACAATTTCTGCTAAATACTGATTCAATGCTATAACAATTCTGCTGAGGCATCAAAAAATGTACAAATTTTGATCACCGTTAGATGAAGAAGATATGCCTATATACTATATAATTTGCCTGTTACTTCAGTCATCTGTAATGCCTTTTCTTCGACATTCCTTATGAGCTGCGTCCTATTCAGGACTTCTTGTTTACCATTTGCAACTTCTCAATAATAGGTTTTAACACAAAAAGAAACAACAAAAAAAAAAAGCAAAAAACTTAGATTGAAGCAAATCTGTACCGCCAGACAGTCCCCCCAAGCCGCCAGTACCATTTTTTCATCTTCCAACCTGCTGATATATCCCTAGTGCACAGGAGATGCAGAGAAAGAAGGTATTTCTCTTACCTGTCTCCTCAGAGCCATTCTGGTGCAGTTAGTAGTGTGCTACAAGGTCTAATGAGACTGTTAAGAGCACTGGAGCAACCGTTAGGAGCATTGCCCGTCCCCATAGTGCTGATCTGGCCTACCCCATTGTTTATAATTAGAGAGGACGTATTGGGGCTCTGGGGGTGGGCAGTGCTCCTAATGGTCTCACTGGACCAAGAAGCAAACTACTAACTGCATCGGAACAGTGCTAAGGAGGAAGGTAAGAGACATACCTTCAGCATCTCCTGTGCAGTAGGGACATTCTTCCCCTTTAAGGGATTTCCGGCTCTTGGGGTCAGTATTCGCGTTAAAAACAACTTTTATTCTGCATCTGTGCCCTGGACCTGCAGCGCCTCTCTCTTTGTCAGCACACCCTTGGACTGGATCTTCATTATCGGCACACCCTTGGGCTGGATCTTCAGCAGGTCGAAGCTGAAGATCTAGTCAAAGATAGTCTGGGAGAGAGGCGCTGCAGGCCTAGGGTGCAGATGCTCTGGGCCCAGCCTCATTGACACCACACCACGTTGCCATAATAAAAGTTGTTTTTACCCCGAATACCAGTCTCAGGAGATAGGCAGACCCCAGGACTGGACATGCCTTGATAAAGTCGATAGGTGGTACAGATTTGCTTTAAGGGTATGTTCACACATCGATAATTATTTGTGTCTATTAACTATCAAAAGATGGCAGTCTTTAGATGTCACAGAACAAAAGTTGTGTGAGCATAGCCCAAGTGTGAGATAATCCATTACAGTAAAAAACCTGACCCACAATACAATATATCTCAATTTAGGGACATCACAGCTGGTAACCAGACTCACTGCTAACCTGTGGTTGGTACCCAATCACACTGATACACCGAGGGTCCACAAACGTGATGATTCCATCCGTGCTGTGTCGTGATAAGAACTCGGTGGGAAGGGACATTCCATTCATATCCAGACTCCCGGGAGAACTTGTAACCTGAAAAAGGAAGTACAGTGGTACCTTGGTTTAAGAGTAACTTGGTTTAAGAGTGTTTTGGTTTAAGAGCTCACAGTTTTTCAAAATTGTGATTTGGTTTAAGAGCATTGCTTTGGTTTAAGAGCTCCCTGTACTTGGTGGGAGCGCAAGTGGGGGAGGAGGAGTCTGCATAGCATGGTCTACAGCAAAGCTTCTCAAACTTTTTCTACTGGAGCCTCACCCAACAGACCAAGGCAATGCCTGGGCCTCACCAGACTGACCAAAAGGGTGCCTGGGCCTCACTATGTGTGGTAAAAGTCCATTTAAAAGCTGAAAATAATGCTAGAGCTACCATTTACCCCTTTCCCAAGCTCTATATACTAAGAAAGCAAGTACAAAATAAATTAATAATGTTGTTAAAATGGAGATTTTTGCAAACAGCAAAAAGACTGGGCAGATCATAGTAACTTTTGTGAAAATTGGCTCCTCAGCTGGGGCTCACCTACAAATAGGGGGCGCCTCACTTTCTTCAATAGGCAATGTATGGGGCCCAGGGTTCTATGCACTGTGTACCGCGGCTTTGGCAAACAGCTTATCAGCAATTGATAGCTTTGTCCTGTAAATAGGCCATCAATTATTTTTATAATTATAAGTGAGACAAACACTCCTCAGGTCCTCCAGCTGTGTTAAGTATTACAATTCAGCTCCATTCACTTAAATAGAACTCAGCTGCAAAACCCCACCCAAACTGAGGACAAGACAGCTGCTGTTTCTGGAAGTTGCCATAAATCTAAGCATGGATGACCCCTTTACATGTCCACTTGTGCTAGTAATATCAGCATTCTGACCTGCAGTCGTCCTATAGCAACAAGGCAATATTTGCTTCCTTGTCCAACCTCGGCATCTTCTTCAGGGATAGTCATACCTGTAACAAATGAACTGTCTAAATTAACAATATAGTCCAAAAGCGGCTGAAATTCCCCCAAAAAACACAAATAGTATTCACAATAACGGTGTTCCTATTAACACGCCATTGTGCCCGGCTGGCCTGCATATGACGTGATATATGTGCGTATAAAAACTGTTTTGAGTTAGTCTCCGTTAAAATGCTTTGTCGCTAAAATTAGCTTAAAAAGGAATGTGCTTGCATGTGGAGTAGGTGTATTACACACTCATACACCCACAATCACATTTATAGCATCAGTCCCGGGTATAGCACATAACGTCTTGATCAACCTTAATAGAAAACAATGCAGGATTAACGTGTCACAATAGTAATGCGTCATGGTAGAACCTAGTAGGAGTTAATGCACGCTCTGGTTCGGACACATGAGAAGCTGCTGTCCCTAGTTCCACTGTTCAGCAGACACACAGCTCAAGAATGTTGTTTACTGGTAGCAAATCCGAGGCGATGGAGCACATTTGTGTCTCATTAGAGGTATTTTTATCACATGCAATTCTGTACTGCTTGGAGCCATCCAAACTTCCTGTTATGTATTTGGAAAAAATGCGGCTTTTCTTCTGCAGAGCTGGGTTCAGCATTTTTCCAAGTTCATTTCACAAGTTAAGTGGTGACGGCACAAAAGTCAGTCATCCAGAGCCCACTTTGGTTATTAGGCTTGAGGATTAACCAATACGAAACAACGGGACTACAAGTTACAGCGTCACTACTTCTTCTACCTACAGGGAACTTACTGGGATCTCCCAGATTGCACAAAGCTGGCATATGGTTAAACATAGCTTCAAAGGAACTCTTCTTTGTATACATACTCTAACTGAACCATATGGGATACATGGTTGTAAGCTGTGGCCGGATCCTTTATGTCATATACATAGTTTACAAGTGATTTAAAGAGAAATATTTGAACGCCTCATTCATAGGGCATGTAGGAGCAGAAATACTGTCCATAGCAATCTATTCCGATCTTGAGGTGGACTGCTATCTGGGACATCTGTATTCTTTATGAGTACTATATGAATTGCAATAAGCTTGTTACTGAAAAACAAAATCACTAGTAGAGAAAAAGTGCATTGTTCTATCAAGTTGTTAATGTTTATATTTATCTGTATAGCTTTCTTCTTCAACCAGTTGCTGCTGTTATAGCTCTTCCATGGGTTGTGACTTACTTTCCATTGTCTCTTGAACAGTCAATCTTCTCATGCATATGGCCATATTATGTTTTGGTACAATCTAAACAGAACAGACATCAATGGGGATGCAGGAGCTGAGACCCCTGGCAATCGCTAGAACAGAGGGGCAGACGTGCTCAGCAGCACATGTTCTGCCCTTCAAGTCACTTCAAGAACTTCCAGCAATTCTGTCTACCGGACGTTCCATAGGCTTCCATTAAAATTCTGTTGACTGCTAGTTTAGCAGTTTGAAGCGAAGACGAAGGGGCAAAGTGTGTGCTGCTGAGCGCATGTGCCCCTTAGTCCTAACAATCATTGGGGGGCTCAGCACGCGGACCCCACCGATACTCATTTCTGACATGTCGCTAGATGCAGTATTTATTCAAAGCATAAGGACAAGGATTTGATCATTTAATCCTTTCAGAATGACATATTTTCCACATAGAGGCACCCATGTATCCACAAACAACTATTTTGTGTACTTAATAGGGAACAGTTATAGTCTTCCTCGATAAGATGAGAGCAGGAGGCGCAGTGTACGCCAGGAGCACGTCGACCCAATCTATAACAAATCTTTTTTTCCCCCTCTTCTTATTGTAACCAAATGTTTGAAGCCGTAGAGGCTACAGGGGTTTAGAAATGGAAAATGCTTCACCTAGTGAACTATAAATTAGGTTTTATAATAATTCACCTCAGGTTCTCTGGTACTGATGCATGAAACAGGCAGGCGAGACTATAGAAGATATGTGAAGCAGGAATGGACTGATACTCCTGATAATCGCAACAGGGTCTGCGTTCTTCTGTAGATAATACTAAGCTGTTCTTCTAAACATGATAAAGTGCACCTAGCAATCACAAAGGCTACCAAAGAATAATGGCGCCAACATATTCCACTGTGCTGTACAGTCAAACATCTGTTCGTTCTGGCAGTGCATGTCCCTAAAGGTCCCCATACACCTTAGATTTCAGTTACTGAAGGTGTATGGCCACCTTAAGGAGACATACAAATTGGCATATGGAGTCTTACAAGCCATGCAATACTCCATATGTGAAGCAGCTCCATGAAGAAAAGAGCTTGTTCCACAACGCCAACTACTGGAGGCAGCTTCTCTACAAATCAATGTTCAACCCTTAAAGGGTACCTCCAGTGTTATTTTAAAACATGTTTGTTCAGCACTTTGCATAATAGTCATTTCTCTAATGTAAATCTACTTTAAATTTGGAGCCGGACTAGTAATGGAGCGAATTCCTGCCGAATCTAACTATAGCGTAAAAGGCACAGCTTCTTGCTGCATCTGCAAAGCTCCCGCCTCCATGCAGCATGATGCAAGTCGATGTCGCTGGCTCTCACATTTATAAGGTATAGCTATATTTGTCAGGGTTTAGGGAGAATTCAAAATAGAATTACAATAGAGCAAAAACTATGGTGCAATTTTCGTAAAAGTACACTTACCTCTGGATTAAGCAGTATGGTATTAGATAGTAAGCCAGAATCTCTCCCAGAAGGGAAACTTACCCACTCGGAAAACTTTATCACCAGCCAGTCAGCACCCAGCTTTGACAAGCAACAGGTGTCTGACTTTCCCTTCTGGGAAAGATTCTGGCTCATCAAATAATCCCCTATAACATTTGGGTTCTCACACATTAGGGAAGCTACCTCCTATAGGTGACAATGTAGAGCTAATGTTTTTCCTGGAGGAGAGCCACCTTGCTTACATCATGCAGTATGCACAGAAACCAGTGTACTTGGAGGTAACACACGGGGAGCAGTGGCGGTCTTTGGCACCAAGCACCCCAAGCGATCGCTTGGGGCCCCCAACATCCAGGGGGGCCCCCACGCCCCGCTCTTGTGCTCAAGACCGCTGGACAGGGCCGGTGCCCCGCTCGCTGCTGCCATCTGAACTGTAACTATGAGCACTCATAATGAGCGCTCATAGTTACATGCAGCAGCACTGACAGGGTGGGAGACATTGGCCCCCTTCCTGTCAGTCACTCTTGTGGCCGCAGGAAGGGTTTTCCCTGCGGTCACAAGTGGCAGCTTTGTCCTTGTGGTGTCGGCGCTCCAGTGACATCACTGGAGCATCGGCGCCAGAACAAGGGGAGCGCGGCCTCTTGTGATCGCAGGTAAAACCCTTCTTGTGGCCACAAGAGTGAAGAGAAGAGGAGACGACCGGACCCAGGTGAGTATAAGTGTTTGTTTTATTGTGTTATATACTATATGGGAGGGGGAGCACACAGGGGTCTGTTTAACTGGGGGAGCGCACATCAGGGGTCTATATAAATGGGGGGAGCACACAGGGGGGCTATATAACAGGGGGAGCACACAGGGGGGCTATAGACTGCTGGGGCTTCACAGAGGGGTCTATATACTACTGGGGGCAGCACACAGGGGGTCTATATACTACTTGGGGCAGCAGAATGGGGTCTATATACAACTTGGAGAGCACACAGGAGGTCTATATCCAAGTGGGGGAGCACACAAGGGTCTATATACTACTGGTGGGGCACACAGGGGGTCTATATACTACTGGGGGAATGTACAGGGGGTCTATATACTACTTGTGAGGCACACAGGTGGTCTATATATAACTGGGGGAGCACACAGAGGTCTGTATACTACTGGGGCAGCACACAAGGGGTCTATATAATACTGGTGGGGCATACAGGGGGTCTATATACTACTGAAGGAACCACACAGGGGGTTTATATACTACTGGAGGAGCACACATGGGTCTATATCCAAGTGGGGGAGCACACAGGAGGTCTATATCCAAGTGGGGGAGCACACAGGGGGGCTAAATACACCTGAGGGAGCACACAGGAGGCCTATATACTAGCGGGGGAGCACACAGGGGGCCTTTATACTAGTGGGGAGCACGCAGGGGGTATATACAACTGGGGGCAGCACACAGGGGGTCTATATACAACTGGGGCAGCACACAGGAAGTCTATATACTTCTGGGGGAGCACACGGGGGGCTATATATAACTGGGGGAACACACAGGGGTCTATATACTACTGGGGGAAGCAAACAAGGGGTATATACTACTGGGGGCAGGACACAAGGGGTATATATTACTGGCGGTAGCGCACAAGGGGTATATACTACTGGGGGCAACACACAGCGGTCTATTGTTTTGGAACGCATGTCGAGGGGGGGGGGGGGGCAGACATAACTTTGCTTGGGGCCCCAGAAATGCCAAGACCGCCCCTGACGGGGAGAACGTACCAACTCCATGCAGATGTTGTAGTGGTCAGATCCAGAACCCTCACACATGTTAAAAGCTGACAACCCACAGAAACATACATGGCCATGAAGAATATTTGCAGCTCTGTATATAAAGTGCACTTTTATAAGCTGTACATTTTAGGTTTAGGAGCTCTTTTAGCTTGATCATTTGAAACCTCTGTGATAAAGAACAGAGATATAAGTGGTATGTGATTAAGCCATTGACAATGTTCCTTTTGTCACAGGCATACAATGGGACATATACTCAGACCTATAAAGAGTTAACAGAAGTCATGTTAGTCCGCCATGGCTTTGTTGTGCATGCCAGCTGTGATTCCAGTTACACTCTCCTTTTATGGGACTTTCTTCATGCTACTGCCGAATAAATCCAGGACACTCAGAGAGCAGTCTAGAAGAGAAAGTCTTGGCAGGACAGCCGCTGCTCGGAATCTGGGATCTAACACAACGGAAAATCTGCAGCTCTCCGCCTGGCGCATGCTGCTTGGCCAGGGAGCCAGATATGAATGTTTATTGGAGGACAGAGATGAACACAATATAAAGGGACATATTTAGAAGTTATAGGAAACCAAAAACTGGTATTTAAAGTGTTCTCCAGCTAAAAGTCGGTTGGAAACATTAAAATTTTTCAGTCACAGACAACAATTGTCTCACCTTTCTGGATCTATGTGGCCCAAATACCTAGTCACAGTCCACCAAGTGCAGCGAGGGAAACTTTACACAGTATGTTTCCCCAAAACTGTAGTTTTAAAAGTGATAGTCCATTTATTGCTAATATAAGCCACAGACCATTTATGTATTCTGTGGGATTCCTTACAAACCTACCAGAAAAAATATTGCAGCATGGTCCATCAGATTTTGTATGTACAGAGGTCCCCCTCCCTATAAGCATTAGCTATAAGAGATTCTCTCTGTACATACGGAGACCAAAGAAGCCTGCTTTGCCCTGCAGCTGTGCACTTCTCCATGCACATGGCTCTGCCGCCTGTAAGGCATTTGTACTGGTGGGCTCATTTACAAGTTATTTTAAACACAACATTTTCCACTTTGAAATTTCAAGGTAAAATACAATATACAAACATGGCTCTACTGTATATAAAGCTCTAAAATATGGCTTTTCAATCCTCTTAGGCCTCATCGGCCATACCATGGTGATGTCTAGGCCTCACTACTGGTGGTAGCCCATGCCAAAATATTTTATTATTATTATTTATCTTAAATATGTGTCTCCTGAATTCTGCATATTATTGGAATTAAATTACATGAATCTGTTGCTTTATTTTTATATCCATTGGAATAATAAATGTGAACCTCTTATGATTTCAAAAAGTCCCTAAAACTTAGCCTATTTCTTGTTGCAAAGAATAAATGTCCATACTATGTGTGGTTATGTACAGAATTGATAACTACTGC
This sequence comes from Dendropsophus ebraccatus, assembly GCF_027789765.1. Lineage (NCBI taxonomy): Eukaryota > Metazoa > Chordata > Amphibia > Anura > Hylidae > Dendropsophus > Dendropsophus ebraccatus. The sequence goes on from NC_091454.1 coordinate 170,254,660, forward strand.
CCTTGTGTGTAATCTGGGATATTGGTAAAGAGCCTGAATGGAAAAATTACTAAGCTAATTTTCAGAATAAGAGATCAGTTAGTGTTAGTTAGTGACCTCTGTCCTTGACATTGAGGAATTTAATTTGCTTACATTTGCCTGAATTGTTTCCATCCTACAGTTTTTACATTTCTTCATGATAAAGCCGAGCCTGCGCCATTAGGGGGTCTTACTCCGTATGACCTCACATCAGTGGGATTGTTCCGATCTGAACACACAAACAATGTAAAATAAGTGATCCTTTGCGTGTGCTGGAACGCCGAATTCCCACCTGCCATGCATTAGAGAAGGGGCTGCTGGCTGCAGGCTAAACAATGCTATATATAGGGTTTCTGAGCAAAATCTCTTTTCCCACAGGACAAAACAGCGTACGCCATACCTCAGGAATTTCTACAGGTTATTGAGGGGCAATGCTAACTTGATCACTAGCAGGAAGAAAGAACCCAAAAACCTGTTTACATACATAGAAAAACCTGCATTTTTACTATGTTTCTATAAATACACACACATATATATATTTATAGAGGTAATATTATTTGCCATTGATACCAGGATGTATTCTCTGAGCTTTTTCACTAGAATGAATGTACTGTAAACCTACTGTCAGTTTGTATAAAGCTCCACATACTTCTATTCCCCAGTTGTCCTGCCTGCTATGATGTCCTATGCTCAGATCAATAGGCCACATGCATACGCGATGCACATGCAACAGATTAGCTGCAAATTTACCAAGCAAAATGGTCACCACAATCCACCACTAAGGTACTGTACACTGCATGTACATGGGGTTTTACAAAACTTTATACACAATACTGTATGTCGATTGCATACTGCAGATTTTCAAGTGTGCCACATTATCTGCTTCACAATTTGCATGCAACATTTATATTTTTACATTTAAGCCAAACTCTCTGTGTGTACACTGCTTCTCAATGCACGCTTTTTACAGCATCAGCATCAGGACTGGAGATTAAAGACGTGTTATCTTACTAGGTAGACTGACATGTGGTGTAGTTTAATGTCATAAACAAATTGCCTGCAAAATCCTGATGCAGATCCTGATGTGGATTTGCTAGAGACGTGCTCCAGATTTTACGCTTAGCAATGCAAAGGATGAAATATAGAGCAATCCGTGGCAAAATCAGCATGTTAGACATGTCGATTTCGATTTTGCCTGGTGCAAAATTACACCATAAAGCACCTATTAAACAGACCGATCAGCAGAAACAAGTTAGCGCCAACCTGTTAGATCAGTGCTCACTTGCTCCTTGTTACATGCTCGCTGCCGGCGCTGTTACATGCAGGTAAGTGCGGGGGGGGGGGGGGGGGGGGGGGGGTTCTTCGTGGTGCTGCAGTAGGGGCATGTCGACTGATCATTGCCTTTCAACAGTAGCTATTACACCTAGCGATTATTGGCCTTAACGGACAAAAATTGGTCGAATTTAGCCAATGATCGCTTAGTGTAATAGTGCTTTAAAGGATAACTCCAATGAAAAACTTTTTCCCAGTAATTGAAGCACATTACAAAGTTATATAACTGTGTAATATGGTTCAATCACCTATCTGCCTCCCTTCCCTGTCTTTTCCCCCCTCCACCCCCCACCAGGAAGTGTACTAAACTTACACAGACCTAATTACTGTTGTCACCAGTTTCTTCTCTTACCTCCCTCTTGTGACGATGAGTCATCAGCAGGAGGGCTGCTTTAGCTCCTGTTACACCAGCCTCCCCCTCCCCTGCCTTGTCAGGTGACTCTGCTTGCTCAGCTCCGATTGGCTGAGCAACTGCAAGTCATGTCACTTGCTTATCTTCTCTCGTTACAGACTCCCAGCACATAGGCAGCCCCCCCCTCCCCTCATACTCTCTCCTGCTGCCGAGTGGACTCAGTGAGTGAAAGAGTCCTGTCACTTGTTTATCTTCCCTCCTTGACAGACCCCCGTCTTATCTCTCCTGCTGCCCTGACCTAATTAGGGACGGCCATTGTGCAGATGTCACTTTGCTATGTACACTACATTGCAAAGTGAAAGTATGTGTGTGCAGCTTCAGTGCAGGGGCTGACAACCTGTGTGATTATACAGCAGCCTGATGGAAGAGAGAGAGAGGGGGTCATGTTTAGTGTATGATGGGAGTTGAAGTGAATGGAGGGGCAGGCACTTGCAATGTCACAGCAGCCAAAGTGCATCATGGGACCAGGAAGTAAGGAAGAAATGAACACCAAGACTAGAGATCAGGCGGTATGCAGGCGGTGGGAAATTCAAACAGTAACAGCTCAGGAGGGATGATAAGTATATAAACTATGTTTCTGATTGTTTTTTGTTTTTTTTTTGTTTTTTTTTCTTAGCACAGGAGTTGTCCTTTAAAGGTGGTATTACACCAACTGATTATAGGCCTTATTTGGTTGATTATCTGCCACTCTGTACAATACGTACAGAGTGCACATAAAAGTAACAGGTTTCCTGAATTGGGCACTAATTTCCCATGGAATTCAATATAACTCAATGGGAAATGAATATGGACATAAAATAGTTGAAGCATGACACAAGTGGTTTACTTCTCAGAATACAGCTACAAACATACTAGGTGATTACAGTATGAGAGTCGTAAATGGTACTCCTGCCCAGCAACATAGGGGATACGTCACTGCATAACAAGGCAGAATGACCATGTAAGTGATCTGTAAGAGCTGTAAAGTGTTTAATATTTTTAATGTTGAATAGAGGTTTTTAATGTGATTTTAGGGTAAATGACCTGTAATGATCTGACTGGTTGATAAGCCAGGGTTCAGATTTCCTATTCTAAAGATACAGGAACATGTGGTTCTACTACAAATGAACAATCAATCGTCTTGGAACAACCTGCAGAAAATAATCAGTGTGTTGAATACAGCCCTAATTCCAATATCACAGCACGGTAATGGATGATACACAATCCAGGCGTAAAACACATTCCTTACAAAGTGTTGCAAGTCCCTGTGGTCCTGCAAGCATTAAAATGGATGCCCATTGACAAGTCAAGTCCTTTTTCACTTTCACACTTCCTGGGTTCCTAACACATGACCCTGGTTATAATGGAAAGCTGAGGTCCCGGTCTGACAGGGTTTGGCAGACACATCAGCATCTTTGATTTTCCTATGAGAATCTCAACTGCTGGATCTTTTTTCAGAAACAGAAAGTCCCATTTCTATTTGGAACAAGCCATTCTGATCCACCAAATGCACCAACACTTGTAATGTTAAACATTACCCTTTTATAAGAAAAATGCATCATAAAGCTCGGCACTTCCCGTATGTGTCCCAGCTTCCAGAAATATTATGAACTTCCATTGTTTTCTCTGCTCTAGTTAATACTAACAACCCTAAAATAATGTTTTCTCTGGTCTGGTTCATACGGTGTAGCTCAGAACACATGGGTCTGAACTTCTCACCCTGGAGACAGTGATAAAGCGTAGTTTCTCATTCCACAGATTGCAGTTACAGATGCGGTATTGCTTATTCATGACAAGTCCATATGCCCTATTAGAAGTAAAAGCAGGTTTGGACGGCACTCAGGGCTGGGGGTGCCCCACAGGGTACAGTCTATGCCTATGCAAAGAAATTTTTCCGGCACTCACCCCATCTTCCGCAAACGGATTTATTTATGTACAAATACACACGGTGAATACAGCACACTATACAGGACGCGTTTCGGCTCTCTTGCCTTTCTCAACTAGACTAGTTGAGAAAGGCAAGAGAGCCGAAACGCGTCCTGTATAGCGTGCTGTATTCACCGTGTGTATTTGTACATAAATAAATCCGTTTGGAGAAGATCAGGTGAGTGCCGGAAAAATTTCTTTGCATATGCCCTATTAGAGACATTGTAGAGAAGATCCCCTTAACCTGGGACAGCATAAAGGGCCACTCTCTCCATGTATGACTGCTATGTAATATTATATGATGATCATCATGGTTGCTGGGAGGGGAATCTCGGATGATCAGCACTGCATTACTCTTCCATGTGTATGCCCTATTAGAGACATTGTAGAGAAGAGCCCCTTAACCTGGGACAGCATGAAGGGCCACTCTCTCCATGTAGGACTCTCTGTATGACTGCTATGTAATATTATATGATGATCATACCAAAGCCACACTACAGCCTGTAGTATGAGGACATGAGCAGGGGGAGTAAGTCCTCCCAGCAATGCCATCATTCAATAAAAGTAATAAGTCTTTTCTTAAAACATAGGGGGGCAGCACGGTGGCTCAGTGGTTAGCACTATAGCCCTGCAGCGCTGGAGTCCTGGGTTTAAATCTCACCAAGGGCCACATCTGCAAAAAGTTTGTATGTTCTCTCCATGTTTGCGTGGGTTTTCTCCTACACCCAAAGAAACATACAGATAGGTGAAGCGCTGCGGAATCTGTGTGCGCTATACAAATAAACAATTAATATTATTATAAACTATAAATAATCATTGAATTAAGACAAAACCCCACCACATATAGCTGGATGTTTTAACTTAGGTAAGGATTATTTACAGATCTCTGTCCTAAAGTCAGAGTCTTGTTTTTGCCAGTTCCTGAAATATCCCCTAATGCTATCACAAATTCCTTACCAGCTGGAGGCCAGGCCTTTATGTATCCAGTACAGTGAACAACAGAGTACTGAGCCTCTCCTTCTTTCACTGGTCCAAGACCGTTCCTGCAAGAAACAAATTGCTCTGTTGTAGGGGATGAAACCATTTAGAAAAAATATAGAGGGAGATTTATCTAACTGGTGTAAAGTAGAATTGTCTTAGTTGCCCCTAGCAACAAATAATATTCTACCTTTCATTCCTCACACATTCTTTGAAAAAGGAAAGGTGGAATCTGATTGGTTGATAGGGGCAACTAAGACAATTCTACTTTACACCAATTTGATAGATCTCCCCTATAGTGTGCACATAAGATTTAGGTGTCCCTAGCATGTAATAAAACTTTTAACACATCTCTGTGACATGTCACACATTTTGTTCGGACATGATTTGAGTGTTCAGACCCACACCAATCATTAGAATTAGTGGAGAGAAGCACACCACTGTGTGACTCACTCCATTGTGCACAGTGACTTTTCCTTGTTCATTCTAATGATCTATGAGGGTCAGATCCCATGCGATCAAAACTTTTGACATGTCAAAAAGTTTTGTTAAATGAAAGGATTACTTTCAGAGGCAACAAAAAGGATAATATTACTATTAATAGAGTCATGCACTTCTTACCTATATCTCTTTCGCATTGTGCTGATTCTGTTCAGAGGCAGATGATCCAGCGGTGCATTACCACACCTACAGTACAGACAATGGCTCTGTTACTATACAGACAGATAAAGATGATGTTTGAAACTTGGTTGCCATTGGTTACACTAAATCTCAAAACATCATGAAAGTTTTTGCGCTATGCATATGCTTTATATCAATAACTTACACCCAGGTGACTGTAGCTATATGGGATTCCAGTACGCTAAGACGGGACTTACACATTAGAAACTGGTGTAAGAAAAATGCAGAAAAACCTTCCAAACAGCCCACTGTGACTGCCAAGCACAGTCATTTAACCCCTTAACGACATCGGGCGTAAGTATACACCCCCGCAGGGTGGGCTTTAACGCAAACGGGCGTATACTTACGCCCGATGTTTCCCCCGTCGCTGTGTGTTCACACACAGCGGTCGGGGAAGATAGCCTGCTATAATGTATAGCAGGCCATCTCTGTTCGTCGGCACGGGGGGGTGATTAACCCCTCCCGTGCCGACGATCGCTGCTATATGCTGATCAATACAGATCAGCATATAGCAGCTAAAAACAGCTTTCCGGGTCATCAGTGACCTGGAAAGCAATGGCGATTGGTGCTGTCCGAGATAGCACCAATCGCCATTAGTGTACTGGGGAAAGATGGCGCCGATGCCACCCCCACGATCGCCGTGATAAGCCGGCCAGTACCGTCCGACCCATCATGGCGATCAAACTGTAAAAAAACAGTTTTGTCGGATTCTGCACCCCTCAGCTAGGTATCTGAGGGGTGCAGAACAGGTGTGTGTGGTGCAGGTGTACCATACTCACCTGATCTGGGCGTCCGGAGTGAAGATCTGCGGTCCGCGCCGTCCTCGCGCCTTCTTCGCCTCACTTCCGGGTTCGGTCGTCCAGAGTCGGAAATCTTCGGAAACGTTCGGGTCCTCGGGTTCGGCAGGTCTCGGCAATCTCCGGCAGCGTCGCTCTACTGCCCCCTAGCGGCTGATCAGTGAATATCATTCACTGATCAGTTGCTTTGGGTTAAAAAGAGATTTTTTTTTTTTCCCAATTTTTTTTTTCTTTTTTTGCGCCCTAACGCCGCTGAGTGCTGATCAGCATCGTACGTAAGTGTGCCGCTGATCAGCAACTCCTCCTTTTTGGCGTAGGGGCTGCCCCCCAGACACGTCTTTTCCGCCAGTACCGTCCCAATTAGAGATCACGGTATGGCGTGAAATTCTACAAACTCTGTGAGCGTACCTCAGGGTACACTTACAGATCCAGGGTACGTGCACACTGCGGAATGGCGAAGGATAACCCTTTGTGCATTCCGCAGCTGGCACCCGCCGGTGAACTGATGGAGGCGCGTCTCCACCCGTGTCATAGACTCCATTCTATGCACGGGCAGATTCCGTCGTCCGTCCAAAGAATGAACACGTTCATTCTTTGGACAGAGGGCGGAATCCGCCCGTGCATATAATGGAGTGTGACACGAGCGGAGACGCGCGCCTCCATCAGTCCGCCGGCGGGTGCCAGCTGCGGAATGCACAAAGGGTTATCCTTCGCCATTCCGTAGTGTGCACGTACCCTTAGAGTGTATGAAGGAAGGGACACCCGAATCCAGCCCCCAGATGCTCCCCCCCCCCCCATCCTCCGAGTTAGTGGGAAGATCTTTCGGGAACTAATCTTCCCACTGCTGGATAAAGGTCACCACCCGTACGGGGATAACTTTTATACCAGCACCCCCTCTTCCGGTCCCTCTCTGCCCAAGCTACTGTAGCTTGCGGCACAATCCGAAAATATCAGAAGCCGTAATAAAGCCCTAATATTTAGCAGCCATGGAGCGGACCCAGCGCTTCTGGATATGAAGGACCCCGTATCGCACCAGGACAACATTTTCCAGGTGACGTCCCCCACACTGGAAAACAGGAGACCCCAGAAGAAGTGCAGAGTGTGGGGTAACAGGGGGATCAGGAAGGACACCATTTTCCAGTGTGACACCTGTCCTGATCCCCCCGGCCTCTGCATACTGGATCGCTTCAAGGCGTACCACACGTCATCGGAGTTCTACATTATCTAAATTCTGTCCCTTATTCCTATTTCAGGGGTCACGTTGATCCGGGGATTATTCTGATCGCTATTATGGAGTCGGGAAGGAATTTTTCCCTTGTGATGAGGCTACTGTGATGAGGCTACTGGCTACTGTCGGGTTTTTTGCCTTCCTCTGGATCAACACAGGTTGAATTTGATGGACACCTGTCATTTTCAACCTTATAAACTAATAATTGGCCTAATACCCCCAAATAAATTAATAATTGGCCCTTTTCCCCAGCTAAATAGGTATGGCCGCCATTCCCATTAGAGGATACCATGATGCAATTACAAAGCCTCTGTGCGGCCAGGACAGTAGAAACTCCCCACAAGTGACCCCATTCTGGAAACTACACCCCATAAGGAATCTAACGAGGGGGGCAGTGGGGATATGGCCCCCTGGTGACGGCCACATTTGGGCCGTTAAAATTAAAAAAATTTATTTTTTATTTTCATGGCACATGTTCCACTTATGTGCCCGTCACCAGTGGGGTCCATATTCTCACTGTACCCCTTGTTGGATTCTTTATGGGGTGTAGTTTCCATAATGGGGTCACTTGTGGGGGGTTTCTACTGTCCCGGCAGCACAGGAGCTTTTTAATTGCGACATGGCCTCCATCCTCCTCCCCTTGGTGGCTTGCCCTCTGGGCATATGGCACATTATATCCACATGTGGGGTATTTTCGTACTCAGGGGAAATTACCCTACACGTTTTGTGTTCACTTTCTTTTTTAACCCCTTGTGGAAAAGGAAAAAATCAAGGCTAGACCAACATTTAGTGTACAAAAATGTTTAATTTTTACACTAAATCATTAATCTTGTCTTGATTTTTTCATTTTCACAAGGGGTTAAAAGATAAAAAAAAACACTAAATGTGTAGAGCAATTTCCCCTGAGTACGGAAATACCCCACATGTGGACATAAAGCGCCATGCGGTTGCAGGGTAAGCCTCCAAAGGGAAGGAGCGCCATTTGGCTTTTTGAGGCTGGATTTGGCTGGAATGGATTTTGAGGGGCCATGTTGCATTTAAAAGGCCCCTGTGTTGCCAAGACAGTTGAACCCCCCACAAGTGACCCTATTATGGAAACTACACCCCTCAGGGAATGTAACAAGGGGTGTAGTGAGCATATGGACCCCACTGGTGACGGGCACAAATGTGGAACAATATGGCAAGGGGTTAAAAGAGAAAAAAACACACAAAATGTGTAGAGCAATTCCCCCTGAGTCCGTAAATACCCCACATGTGGACATAAAGCGCCATGTGGGCGCAGGGCAAGCCTCTGAAGGGAAAGAGCGCCATTTGGATTTTGCAGGCTGGATGTGGCCAGAATGGATGATGAACGCCATGTCGCATTTACAGAGCCCTCGTGCTGCCAAAACACTGGAAACCCCCCACAAGTGACCCCATTCTGGAAACTACACCCCTCAAGGAATCTAACAAGGGGTGCAGTGAGGATATGGTCCCCTTGATGACGGCCACATTTGTGCCGTGAAAGTGAAAAAATTAAATTTTTCCCTTTCACGTCACATTGTTCCACATTTGTGCCCGTCACCAGTGGGGTCCATATGCTTACTGAACTCCTTGTTAGATTCCTTGAGGGGTGTAGTTTCCAGAATGGGGTCACTTGTGGGGGGTTTCCAGTGTTTTGGCAGCACAAGGGCTCTGTAAATGCGACATGACCCTTGAAATCCATTCCAGTAAAATCCAGCTTGCAAAGGCCAATTGGCGCTCCTTCCCTTTGGAGGCTCGTCCTGCGCCCACTTGGCACTTTATGTCCACATGTGGGGTATTTCTGTACTCAGGAGAAACTGCGCTACATGTTTGGTGTTTTTTTTTTTTTTTTATCCCCTTGTAAAAATTAAAAATGAAGGCTAGAACAACATTTTAGTGTAAAAAAATAGAATTTTTCCTTTTTTACACCACATTGTTCTGAAAATCTGCGAAGCACCTGTGGGGTCCAAATGCTCACCGCACCCCTTGTTACATTCCTTGAGGGGTGCAGTTTTCTAAATGGTGTCACTTTAGGGGTGTTTTTTAGGTTTTGGCACCCCAGAGCCTCTGCCAACCTGAAGTGGTACAGTCAGAAATGACCAAATATAACGGAGGAGTTGAAATTCACTAGGCGCTCCTTTGTATCTGAGGCTTGTGGTTGCGTCAAATAGCGCAATAGGGCCACATCTGGGGTATTTCTATAAACTGCAGAAACGGGACAATAATTATTGGGGTGCATTTCTCTGGTAATAGGTTTATCATTATGAAAGATATTGGATTACAATAAAAACTCTGCACAGAAAATAAAAAATTTCAAATTTCTTACACACTTCGCTTTTATTTCTGTGACTCCCCTAAAGGGTTAAAAAACTTTCTGGATGTGCTTTTGCAGAGTTTGGGGGGTGCAGTTTCTGAAATGGGGTGCTTTGTGGGGCTTTCTAACATAAAGGCCCCTCAAATACACTTTGAACCTGAACAGGTCCCTAAAAATATCTGATTTTGAAATTTTACTGAAAATTTGGAAAATTGCTGCTAATGTTTTAAGCTTCCTATTGTCTAAAAAAATGAAATATAGTTTAATAAATGCTGCCAACATAAAGTAGACATGTTGCTAATGCTATTTAATATATAATTTATGTGGCATAACCATTTTCTGTATAAGCAGAAAGGTTTCAAAGTTGGGAAAATGCATTTTTTCACAATTTTTCACATTATTTTGGTGTTTTTCATAAAGATTTATTATGAGTATCAACTCCATTTTACCAGAAATGTAAAGTACAATATGTCACGAGAAAACAATCTCAGAATCAGCCGGATAGGTAAAAGCATCCCGAAGTTATTAATGAATCGAGTGACACTGGTCATATTCATAAAATTTGTCTCTGTCCTTAAGGCCATTTCAGGCTCTGTCCTTAAAGGGGTAGTCCACCAAAAAAAATTTTCTTTCAAATCAACTGGTGCCATAAAGTGCCAGAGATTTGTAATTCACTTCTATTAAAAAATCTCAAGTCTTCCAGTACTTATCAGCTGCTGTGTGTCCAGCAGGAAGTGGTGTTTTCTTTCCTGTCTGACACAGTGCTCTCTGTTGCCTCCTCTGTCCATGTCAGGAACTGTCCAAAACAGGAGCAAATCCTCATAGAAAACCTCTCCTGCTGTCCAGACTGGAAATAATACAACTTCCTGTTGGGCATACAGCAGCTGATAAGTACTGGAAGGCTTGAGATTTTTTAATAGAAGTAAATTACAAATCTCTGGCACTTCATGGCAGCAGTTGATTTGAAAGAATTTTTTTTTTGGTGCACTACCCCTTTAAGGGGTTAAGGTCCCTGTATTCAACACTAAGGCACCATACTTTTCTTACATAGGAATAAATTGAAGGCATAGTGAAAGAGACCTGATGGTAACTTAACAGTAATAATGTGAATTCATATACATGGGCAGACATTATTTGTGCATATTCAGTTACCCCTTTATTTTAATACAATACCTAGACGCTTTCCACATTTTCCTAATAAAGTGTTCATGTAATTTTAAAAGAAACCTTTCAAATGTTACAGAAACATGTCAAAAGTTTTGATCTGTGGAAGTGCCGAGACCACCTCCAATTACTGGAACGAATAAGAAACGGATCTTGTTCTCAGTCTTGTTCTCCTTGGCTTCATAGACTTTCTATAAAATCTGACTTTAGCCAGAAGATGGCATGGGGAGAAAGCACTTAGCTGAGAAGTTCTCCTGGCTGGTTATAGTATTCAGAGGGGGTTTAGTATCCACACTTCCACTGAGCAAAACTTTTGACATGTCTCTATGGTATGTCAAAAGCTTTTTAAAATAACAATTTAAAGGCAGAGTATAACCTTTTTTGTACAACTCTATTTTCTATACATGATTCCGGAGGCAGCCAACTTGCCTGAACTGTTGCCCTGGCACGGGAACAGCAGTTCAGAGATTTGCTTCACAGCCGTATGGACATAGGAAACCTGTGTCAGGAAACCACCTATTAACTTATATAGGAGATTGTTGTGGGCCTGCCCTGACCTGTGCAGAGATCACTGTACAGGAAGGGAGATGTACTGTAAAATAAAGCAGTGTCCATCACTATTGCCAATGTGTTATCTGCTTACAGCTTTATAAAAGAAGTGATAACTTTCATTGGTATCTTGTGATGACGAGATGGCTGCTGAGAAATGTTCTCTATAGAACTGTGTCAGGCGAATGTAAAGTTCAGTGACCTGAGTAAATACTGCAATCTTTAGGATCTTTTTAAAAAATATATATAAAGAAAAAAATACAAAAAACATGAACTTAAAAGTTTTAACCGGATTTAAATGTCAGATTCTCTTACATATCTGTGGTTAAAATTTTGCCTCTAACTACAGGATCTGGATATAATGTAGTTTATTGCCCTAACAAAGCAACTCATCCAAAATTATCCTCAATAAAATATATGTGTTGGCATTACCTCATGCGGCAAATGAATGAACGCCGTGATCCCATGCACATTCTCATAGATGACTGCTGGCCCTCTTTCTTTACTGTGCCCGTTTTCAAATCCAAAATCCGTCCTAAATACAGAAAAACAAAACAATTGAATTATTTTTTTTCCCTTCTCAGTTCCTTATTGAATTAAGATTTTCATTGTGCTGACTTTACACGGATACTCATGTTTCTGCTAGTAAGTTGTTACTTGAAATGGACCTCTTCACGAGGATGAAAAGACTTAAAAGTACAGAAAAGACCGGCAAATACAACTCCTGTAGATAGCCACAGACTGTATATTAAAGGGCATCTGTCAGCTCCATATCAGGTACAGGGCTGCAGACACAGAGGCAGGTACTAGGACTATAAAACTAATCATACCTTTGTGTTTGCCGATATCCACATAAAAAGTTCTAAAATGGCTTTATTAGCAGTTAGAGTGTCATATAGGCGGTACCAAGCTGAAGCATCACGCCTCCTTCCTACCCTGTATGATTGATTATACAGAAACAGACACATGGGCACATATTTCCACAGTGAAAAATTATCTTTTTATTGCTTATAATTTAAAATGTAACAATCCTGAGATGTAAAACCAGCACAAGGCAACAATGACCCTATACAGAGATAACGCCACCACAACCAGATGTATGGGATAAATAGACATATAGGGGATGATTTAGTGTAAAATTTAGTCTGATGCAAACTGACTACAGCAACCAATCACAGCTAAGCTTTCATTTTACCAAAGCTGAAAGTTGATCTGTGATTGGTTGCTGTGGGCAGTTTGCACAAGTCTAAATTTGACACCCTTTAAAAAATCTGGGCCATAGTATTTGCACAATGCCCCTTAATATATGTAAACATACAAAATAAGCACTCTGACATGAATTGCAGTCATAAGCCCCTCTCCGTCCAGCCCCGCACACCCAACTTCACTAATGTTAGTACTGAAACATAGGTGCAATAGCATTCAAGGTCTGACCCATACTATACTGGTGGGATGGCACATACTCCAACGTGCGTTTCACGTTAAGATGCTTCCTCTGGGGAAGAAACAAGAAAAAAAAACAAAAAAACAACAACGATGAATGCAATAGTGACACAGTATTGACCTAGCCCTGAAGACATGACAGAAGAGGCTAGATCAATTATCTGTCTCTAAATCACTATTCTTCATGTCAAAACAGAAAACATCATGACAGAATCCATTATAAGGTGTCCAATGATTGTACAGTGAATGATGTACAGTGTGAAAGGGATCTTGCCATCTTTTGCTTCTATGACTAATATGAAATCACAATGCAGGTCACGGACAAAATTGTAAGTGTTGTATTCTTAATAGAAGCACTATACTTGTAAACAAACCCAGCAACAAGAGTTAAATAAGATTTAGTGGTTCTTCCTTCCCTTCTCCCAAGTGAAATAAAACATAATCTGTACATGTTTATTATAGAGTTGGGTGAAATAGGTGTCTGCCGAATAAGCATTAGGCTGACTGCTATTGTGTGTGTATGGTCTATTTAACATTTCGGTTTACATTAAACCCTATTGATAAACTGTAAGTGTGTTCGCATTCGGACCAGAGCAGTCTCATTTGCAGCCATGGTCATAGATGAGGATTAAGCAATAAAGTTCCAAATTGAATGATCACTGCCAATATTTTATGCATTATTCACTAATATAAAACACCCTTTTTATTGTCCTCATATGCTTGCAAGCCAGCAGTCTCACAGCAAGGAGGTAACCTTCTCTCCATCACATGCAGATAGTGTGCCCTCTGGTGGTGGGCACAAGTCTTTGGCCATGAAAAGTGTAGACCTGGCAGGCTTCTAAAAATAGGATTTACACCATCAATCAGGACAAAAATAGCTATCCTCAAACATGTGACCGGCTTACTTTATTGGATACAAGTCTGTGGTTTTGTAAGTTTAAGAACATACATATTATGTAGTTGTTTTTTTACATATTTTCTGAATGAATCAGTGGCCAAAAAACACGGGGTCCTGTCCGGAGAGAACGAGAAAACATCTGTTTATTAAGTAAGCACAGAGAAAAAAATCAGTAAAAGGTTATTAAAGAGTAAAGGGGTAATGAAGCAATGAAGTAAAGCACTGTAGAGCTGAACCACTAAACAGAATAGCCCTTAGTATCCCATAGGAGAACCTATAGAATACACTTCAATGATTATTACAGGCTTCATGCAGACATAAGGAATATAGTGCTTTCCTACCAAGATGTCATTGAAAGTATTTAAGCGTAAATCAATCCCCAGGGTTCTATGCGACTAAGGTGTGGGATGCCTGTGGTCACTATAAACCCATGCTCCCTCACTGGTTTTGGATTTAAACCTTTGACGTTGCTTTTACAGTAATAAGTAAACATGAACGTTGCAAGGATCTCCATATGAACAGTATTAATATTACTTCTGGCAAGTTGCGAACTAGCATGGATAGATACACTATCATGCACAATGTCGCTTTCCATGTCCCCCTCCAGTCCTCTCGCTCATCTTCTTGGCAGCGGACATAGGACACATCTGATTTCACTTGGATTCTAGTAGCTGAAGAACATATGACATCTCAGTTCCATGTTGTGTTCATAAATTAGAAAGTGGTTATAAAACCAAGACCCTAAGACATGTGGCTTGTGTGGCTCCTGTGAACATGTGCCAGGCTTTTCCGGTTCTGGGCTGCTTTGGTAAGAACAGCTCGTGTCTGTGCACCACAACCACCTGCCACATATTATAGGAGTTCATAGGACAGTCAATAACGACTCCTATTTCCAGGGCAATGTCCCCTAATGCTCTTAGTCATTTGATTCTTGAATACTAAAATACTGCACAGATGAGCGCCGTTGGTAGAAAATCACAGAACATACAGGCAGGGAGCATATTCTGGGGACAGGAGGAACAAGTGCGAAGGGGTGTGGGGGTGTAAAAGTCAAAGAAAGGGGGTAAAAGTCAAAGAAACCCACACTGCAAGCCTTGAAGAAACAGGACACAGCTGGGAGGAGGATAAATTTGAATGGTATGGCCTATATGCTGTGGATAAACTTCAATGCACAAAATATTCGTTGAACTGTGCAAATTTTCTGCTGAGAATTTGATGTAATTATGCATACTAAATTTTTAAAAATCAATTGGGGGTATTAAGTTTCTATGCCTATGGCTTGGTATAGAAAACTTACAAATTTATGGCTTACTGTCATTACATACTGGCCGCACCCATTCAAATCAACTGGTTATGACATGGTAAAATCATGCACTGCAGATCAATGTCTGCTCAGATTTTTTTTTTTGCTGATTTTTTCCACGGTGTGGAGATGAAGAGACTTCCCTCACACAGGTGGCAGAATCCAAGTACGCAACCCTGTCAACACTGTTCTCTGCCACTAAAGTGAGCTGTATACAGAACTGCAGGAAGTCCCATAGACTTACAATGCAATACACTTGGTTGTGCACTTGGATACGGCCGCCTTGGTGAAGTGAGAGACACCTTTTACATTTCTTCCACTTTCCTGCTACCATAAATTATGCAAAATCCAAAGCAAACACAGTATGTGCGACCCTATGATAATTCTTCTCTATAAAGTGATTTAAAGGTAGGTTAACTCAAAAAGTTCCACATAAATTAGCCTTTGCATGTGGGTAATATTCTCAGCTGAACTGAATTTGTTAGAATTTTCTTAATACAGTGATTTTTCAGCCATATTTCCTGTAGTGAAGATGTACCTGTCATCTGCACATTACTGCAATGTAAAAAATTCAAACATCCATCCATACAAACAAAACTCCATATATCCAGGACAAAAGTGTTGGCTCTGATACTGACATGCAGAAATTAAGTAAATGTGAAGACGGTATATACATGTCTCAGATCTCAGAACTCTTCTAGAACATGTCCTTAGAAGGGTCATTGACACAAGCATCATTAGTACTGACTACATCTATAGCACTTTATAAACATTTTTCCCTTGCTATCATATCTCCATGCAAGGTGTTCTTAGGGTCCTATTAGACAAACCGATGTTTAACAATTACCGATTCCAAATGAGAGCTTTTGGGAAAGACCTCAAATTGTTCACCATAACACACAGAACAATAGTCGATTATCACAATCGTCACTATGACCGTACAATCGTTCACTCCTTCTGATCCCAGCAAAAGAACAAACAATGTGTACATTTAGCAAACGATTAACAGTTATTTTATAGTCAGCTTAAAAGATGCAATCATTAACATATGAACTGTTCTTTTGATCGGTGCCTGCATACACAGAGAGAGTTTATCATTAAATTCAACGAATATAATGATTTGTCGCACAATAACCGGCCCTTAGTGATGTGTGAGGGGCTTGTGTATATACACAGTAGCCAATCTAGGGAGGCAGCGCTGCAGGGGGAGGGACAGATAACCAGCCTGAACCAATGCTGAGACAGGAGGTGTCTATAAGACTACCTTATACTTCCTGTAAGCAAGGTACCTGAACAGTAGTCACTCATCTTAGCTGTGCCCTAATGGCTCCTGTCTAAGGGTGGTATTAAACAAAACAATTATTGTTCGAAAAATCGTTAAATCATTCAGATTTGAACAATAATCATTTAGTGTAATAGCAGACATTGATTAAACGACCAACGAGAATACCATATAATTTTTGAGGTTTTGCCCAGTGTGCAAAGAATTTTTTCTAAATCCCCATTACATACAATTTGCTTACTGCAACAAGCCATCACAAAACTGTTATATATGAGGTCATATAGATCAGATCTGAAATCTAGAAGATTTTCGGCAGAAAAAGACCACTGGGTCCATCTAGTCTACTCTTTTAGTATTTCTTTTATTATCTTAGGATAGATATGTTTATTAAAGGCATGCATGCACTGTTGTACGAGTTGCTGTTGGAAACAGTCAAAAAGTTTGTCAACATACCCCATGCAGCCTATAACTGCCCCAGTGGTGCAGCGAAACAATGACACTGGGTTATCTTGTAGTATTTGAGTTAGTTGGATCAGATTTCTGGTATGAAACCAGTAGAATTATAAATTCATGTACAGATAAAGAAAGTAATATAACATTTCTAAATTAAAAAAAAAAATGTCTTTATGTTAACTGTAAATGTTAAAAATATACACTTTAGGGCTGGGTTCACACTACGTATATTTCAGTCAGTATTGTGGTCCTCATATTGCAACCAAAACCAGGAGTGGATTAAAAACACAGAAAGGATCTGTTCACACAATGTTGAAATTGAATGGATGGCCGCCATATAATGGCAAATATTTGCTGTTATTTTAAAACAACGGCTGTTATATTGAAATAATGGCAGTTATTTACTGTTATATGGCGGCCATCCTCTCAATTACACCATTGTGTGAACAGATCCTTTCTGTGTTTTTAATCCACTGGTTTTGGCTGCAATATGAGGACCACAATACTGACTGAAATATACGTAGTGTGAACCCAGCCTAAATATGAAACTATGACCCTAAGAACACGTAGCTAGCGCTGGATTGTTTAACATACTTAAGCAATAACAAAGATGGCCCAGTGGATCCCTTAGAAGGTATTCTTAGCCAGAAAATGACTTGTCTTAGTTTTAAAATTGGCAGCGCAGCCCAGAGGAGTGCGCACACAGCAAAGTGAGACAACTCTGTGAAAGAAGAGCAGGCGAGAGCTGTAAAGGCAAGCAGTGGCTGTCCAGAGGTCAGCACCACTGTTCTGCTATATAATTTACCGTAAATCACAGCCCAGTTCTTGTTAACAAGGGTGATGACTCTACCATTAAGACAAATAGAAATATGGGTCAACAGCTGTGATTAGTAAAAAGTATTAGACTTTACGAGTCCCTTAGATAAAGATAGATTCTGAAGTACTGGAGCAGAGTCAAAAGAAAGAGAAAAAATGTCAAGCTTTGAGTCCAAGAGAAAAAAAAAATCCCTAAAAAGGAAAAAGCCAGACGAGGGCACAGGAAAACAACAAGGAAATGAGCGGCCAGTGGGGCAGCGCAGGTGTTTGATACACTGCCAAAAGTATGGAGGATTTGTGAGGAAGAGTGTCACCACAAAACACATTTTTCAGATAGAGCCAAAACCCATGTCATTATTCCAGAATGATGAGAGAAAAGGGCACGATCTAATATGACTGAATGGTGGAAATGAGCTACAGCATTGGGATAGAGTAAGATAACATAAAGCAAAACAGCTCATATGGTAAAGCAACATTCGTCTATGGTCACACATAGAAATGAACAGATTGCCTGAAATTTGCTTTGAGTATGATTCATTAGAGTTCAATATGTTACAAATAGATTTAGTTGAAACAAAAGTGCCTCAATGGCCCTGAAAAGTCATATATGACCTTCCTAGGTCTCCGAGCTTCCAGGTTTAGGGTGGGGTTCACAGCAGCGACATTACACTATGGAACATAATGGACAAGGTGTAGGCATAGTAGTAGCGTATGCTATATTGGAGGATTTGCCTAAAACTAATCTCAAAAGCCTGAGATCTGCAAACTGATGTGTCATACAGCATAAAGGGACACCGAGTATACTGCTACTATCAGGGCCATATTTACCACTAGGCACCCGTGGTCCGGTGCCTAGGGCAGCACCTTTTAGGGGGGCAGCACCAGGGAGCAGGGGTACAGAAAAAACTAATTTTTTTGTTTTTATTTTTTTAGTAGTTCCCTCCTCCCGTTCAGACTTGCCAGTAAATCTGGTGTCTTTTCCAGGGGGGTGGGGGGTATGATGGTATTTGTCAGGTCTGGTATCGCCAATAGGTGTGAGAAGATGGGACGTCTTCAGGTTTAGTGCCTAGGGCAGCAGCAGCTGTTAATACAGCCCTGGCTACTATAGAGATTTTTTTTTATTATTGCAAGTATTACTAGGGGAATATCAAGAGTGAAATACATCTTGAAAGGAATAAAGAAGCAAGAGACAGAATAAGATGGTGTCTGTATATGTTACTCCAGTATGGTGACATGCATGAAGCCCTACCAATACAAAAGAACCACAAGAGGGACCAAGTACAAACTCCATAGATTAGAAAGGAGAACCAGGAAAGCAAAAACAAAGTTAAAAACAGGGGAAAACATGTAGAAAGCTAGGGAATCAGAGAGGAAAAATGGAGACTGCTGTAGAGGAACACGAAAACCCCATGTGAACAACAGAAAGAAACTTCTAAAAGCAAAGAGGGGCCTGTATTATGTAATAAGAGATTCCAAGGATTGCCAGAAAAAAAAATCCAAAGCACCTGACAAGAAAAGAGAGTAGAGAAAACAGCAGAAGAGAAAGAACCCAAAGAGCACAAAGGGAACAAACAGACTTAGGGTACAAACACACACGGCATATAAGCTGCGTATTTACTGCGATACGCAGCAGATTAGATCTTAATAACTGAACACAGTATCAAATCTGCTGCGTATCTGCTGCGTGTGTTTGTACCCTTATGGTACAAACACACACACCCTATACGCAGCAGATACGCAGCAGATCTGCAGCAGATTTGATGGTGCAGATTTGATGCTGTGTTCAGTTATTTAGATCTAATCTGCTGCGTATTTGTTGCGTATTTGCTGCGTATCGCAGCAGTAAATATGCTGTGTGTACGGTGTGTGTGTTTGTACCCTAAACCATAAAAAGGAACCAAGACATAATGCATAAAGCAGGACTGAAATAAGCTCAAAAAACATTCATGGACAGAAAAACAAAGACCAGAAAAAGTCAGTACCATGCAGTTCAAGCTATAGAGCTAGCAGGGCTGGGGAGCATATGTAAAAAGGTCAAAGAACAAGACAAATCATCAAAGCCCCATATATAATAAGAACACAAGAATATTGATAGAAGATGCAGTGCTCTTAAAAAGTATTGTCCATGTCAAACAGAACCACCTGGGTAATTCAGCATTGGAGATGGTTGTGATTTCAGGTGTTTTTATCTGCTACTGCAGAAGCGCTTTCTTGGGCAATACCAATGGTCCTAGAGAGGGATTGTCCCAAGTGCTTTTTTTTAAATTCCAAGATCCAAGAACAGAAAGTTTCCATGATCCGCATCATCACAAAGCTGTAAAAGCAGCATTTAAGACTCAATTTTAGAAAGATGTAACTTTAACATAGTAACTTTTGATATTCAACTTCAACTAGACTTCTACTGGAACATCACAAGCAGCGGTACCATAACAAATAGGACGTCACTGGCTTAAATATCCAACTAGAAACTATGTTTATTTATCCGCTGCTCTCTTTGGACTCCATGGGTACAATGTAACACTATGTAAAGGTCCTTCTATACTGGCAGACCCTAGCCTGACATGAGCTCCAATCTAGTAGACTCTCAGTAATTTAATGGGCCTCTTAAATGGCTTAACAATTGTATGGCCAGGGTTGCACGAACGATCGCTGCTTCAGTCATGCCCTTCATTTGCATCTTTGTTGGCCTCACATGCCCTGGCTTTTGGCTTTTATACCGATCAATAATGGACATTTTCTAATCATCATGGGGAGATTTATGAAAGGGTGTAAATATACACCTGGTGTAAACTGCCCACAGCAACCAATCACAGCTCAGCTTTCAGCTCTGGTAGAATAAAAGAGGAGCTGTGATTGGTTGCTGTGGGCAGTTTACACCAGGTGTATATTTACACCCTTTCATAAATCTCCCCCCAAGTGTGATACTGTGATATAAGGCTGGAAAATATCCCACCACATAGTTATAACAGGCAAACTATGTTTGTTTGTTTTTTTTTACTGCATATACTTAAAGAAATATTGTAGTTTACACTAAAACACACTGCAAACAAGTAAAGAAAAGCCAACATATTGCATACAGTGGGATAATAGAGGCCTATGGATAAATTCAGACCATATTCTGCAACCTTTCCAAGCAATAGCTCAGAGTTTTAGTCAAGGGTTACATGAGAGAATCAGATACTGATACGGATAGTTTATAGAAGAAAGCGACGCCAGGCACACAAGGAGGAATACTACTGCACGGGCAGAACATCCAGCTGATAAGGAATTTCGCCTAGCCCTTTCAGGAAAACGGAGAATTTTTTTTCTGAAACAAATTAAAAAAGAAAAATAAACTTTCAATGGACCTTTTTGTATTTGAGCTCTCGGAAATATTACAACTAAAATAAAACAAAGCCAGGGGAAAAAAGTTGCTGAACTTTAAACATTTTTCAAGTACCATCAAATAGAGAAGCAAAACAAGGCAGGGCGAATAAATATTTTACTCCAAAGAGAAGCAGAACAAGATCCAGCAAAACATCTGCCATAACAAACTGCAGGAAGAGACCGTGAAACTGGAAACCGAGACTGTTGTGAACTGTCAGGAACTCTCGGCTGCCAGGGCCCTGCAGAGCACGGTGGGGCTCTGCAGAGCCAGCTGTGTGGAGGTTGTATTGGTCCATACAATGTACTCTGTCATACCCATAGGTTAATGTACTTGCCTATAGGCCCCAGTGTGATTTACCACTAGGTGCTTTGTCTTAAGGAGTCTTGAACATACAAAACATAATAAAACAGAAGCTGGACTGTTTCCAAATGATGATTTCTTTTATGGACAGAATAATAACTTAAAGGGACCCTGTCACCACCAATGAACAATGTCTTCTTATACAGTTAGGGCCCTATTCCACTGGACGATTATCGTTCAGATTATCGTTAAATCGTTCGAATCTAAACGATAATCGTTCGGTTGAAATGCAGTTAACGATTAACGACCGAACGAGAAATCGTTGATCGCTTTAAAAGACCTGGACCTATTTTTATCGTTGCTCGTTCGCAAATCGTTCGCGTTGAATAAGACATCGTTCGGTCGTTCGCAATAGATACGAATGCAATAGCGAATAAATAGCGAAAAAAAAACGATCGCAATTACGATCATAAGTAACGATTATCGTTCAATGGAAATGAGTGAACGTTTTCAGGTCTTTCGCAATAGTGGTCGTTTGAGATCGTTAATCGTTAATGATATGCAAACGATAATCGTTTGGTGGAATAGGGCCCTTAGGCTCAATTATTACTGAGGGTGTAAAGACAATAAATGAATGTTACTGGAATCCTCCAAATTTATGTCTATGCAACATTTAAGCCTGGTGTTATGGCAACAAATCTGCCACGTTATTCACAGAGCTGATGGATTACAGGAGATATACTACCACAGCAAATATTTTCATTGAAGGCAAAATCTAGGCTTGGAGGCACCTAAGTCAGAATTATCAAAGATGATCTACAGCCACAAACATAAGTTTAAAGAGTACTTAAAAGGCTAAAAACCACTGAGGCAGTACATTCTCTCTACTGTGGTGAGCGTCTTGTTTCACCAGAGGTGTATTTGACATGTGGTCCTGAAGAACCCCGAGAAGGAAATGGTTCTGAGAACAGATGCGTTGACTCATTTGCACCTTCAGCGTCTACGGCAATTTACTTACTCAGTCCTTCATTAAAATTCTTTCATTGGCACAAAACCCCATCAGTATATATATATATATATTATATATATTGGTGTGTAATGACTGATACAATTTGCAGCTGTATACACACAATCCTTAGTATAGAGCTACATGGTGACTACTTAGGCCTTATTCACACATCTTGTAAATTTGTATATATTTGCATATCTGAAATTTAGGAAAAATTTAGGACCCATTTATTTATATTGGGATATTCATACTATCAGATCCATTATCCATGCCGCAAAAATATAGGACATGTACTAGTACTGGCCATAATCGGGTAACTGATTTGCCAATAGAAGTCTATGGGATCCGCATTTTTTGTGGATGTTACAGATGTAATGTCCATAACAAATACAGATCACCTTAATTTAACCATCACCCTCACATTTTTTGCAGATGCGCAAAAAAAGGGAATACGGATGCCTTACAGATTAATTTTTGTGGATTATTGACATACAAATCTGAAAAAATTTCTGAATGTGTGAATGAGGCCTTATAATACAATGATGTTGAATGCGAAATCATGTTTGACATTGGTAAATTAGTGAGTTAGTGATATCGGTGCAGCCTTTGCCCAAACAGTTTACATTACTTGTCTATGTTCCCTGCACTCTGCTTCCTCCCGGTCTGAGCCGACAGGCCACTCAGCCAATCACGGGCTGGGACCAGTGATTGGCTGTGATTGGCTAAGCGGCCTGTCAGCTCAGACAAGCAGCTCTGAAACTGCAGTGCACAGAAAGGAAGCAGAGCGCAGGAGAACACCGAAAACGAGGAAAGTTAATGTAAACTGATTGTTGAATTGTCAGCCGTTGGCCATGCATCGCTATTACACGTAGTTATGAGTGGTCGGCGGCCAATGATGTTAGGTCTGGGCCTAAAGAAACGATCATCCGATGATCGTTTCATCGACTGATCGTTGTCTCTATTACACAGAGCGATAATCGGCTGAATTGGTTATTGCTCCATGTAATGGAGCCCTTGATGCAATAGCTTTTGTTGAAGTATGTATATGTTATACCACTGCAAGGGTTAAAATGGTACATGATGCTAACCCAGTTTATCTGTGTTTATCTATGTGTGTTAATTTTTCTCTGTACAATGTTAAATAAAATAAATAAAAAAAATTATTGTTCCAGTGTTGTAAAGTTGTTCATATTTGAGGAAATCAAAAAAATGCATAAATATAACACAATTCAACCACAATATGAGAACGCAGCCAAAGGGAAAGAAACAGAAATATAGATACTTTATGAGTTTGTAGGAGAGTTAGTGGTCCAAGATCAACCATTATATGTTTTTTCTTCCAACAGAACCAACCTGTCATGGAGTTTTCTGAAGTGCACAACTGCTCTCGGAGCTTCTCGATGTCATCAGGGTGTGTCTGTTCATACAGAGTACTTCCAAACCATTCTGACTGGGGCTGGTTCAGTACTGGAGTGACAGAGTCGGAAACGTAGATCACGCGTCCAGTTTCTGCTGCCACAACAAACAGAAATCCATCTGCAGCTTCAAGTATAAGATGCTTCAACTCCTGGCCAGAAGAGAAATAAGCAAAGGTAAAAGGCCGCAGTGGCTGTATGTAAATAAATATCCAACCAACCATTAATACTGAGTCAATACAGTTCAGCAAACACATTTCAGGAAAATGGATTACCCTTTCTCTACAATGGGTAGACTATTTTATGTTTACGTTATATAGGACAGTGTTCACAATAACCTTATTGATAATTTAGAATATGGCATCATTTATAACTATGTGTTTATATAAATTATTTGCATATAAAACTATTTTCCTCATATACTTGTACTACTAGTTGCCCTTTAAATGTATATAAAAGATGGCACATCCGGGCACATACTGTGGTGCAGCATATGTTGGCACTCTGCTGCAGCCCTTCACCGAGTATTAGTAGTAGTAATGCAACTGAGTGCTATGATGTTGCAGTGCTTATCCACTCCTGCTTAGAAAAGGAGCAATTCTGATATACAGTCCCTCATCTGAGTATGTGTCCTATTGTTCACTGACAATTTAACAACTTTTAACCCCAATAACTTCTACTGGAGTAGGAAAATATATAACAACAAAGACCGTATAACTAGAGCAACGGTTAATGTATGTAGCTGCCTATAGGTGATGGTCATTACCCAAACAGTGTAGCTAAATATAAAAATGGTATCAATCTTAGAATAGATGAATAGATGAAGGACAACAATTGTTTTTTACTTACTGGGATACAGGAAAACAGTCCATTAAGGGAACATATAGAGGAGCAGTTAAAACCTATTCAGTAGCAATGCATTATGTAACATCACATTGTCTTCTCCATTGTTATACACTGACATATTTCATACAATCATCTATGGTTTTCACTAAGTATTTATGCTACACATTAGAATGAAAGACTAGTGACAATAGTATATATGTCTGATGGCTGGCAGAGCAGCAGCACCTGTTCTGTTAAGAAGGAGGGTTTATACGCTCCGTCCGTAGATTTATTTCCTGTCCCTCTCATGGATTTCATGTGGGATACAGCCATGCGCAGGATGGTGAGCTTGTCAGGTTTGCGTGCGAGGGCACTGCAGGTGGGAACCATGTCGGACAGCTCTGTGATGTACTGTGTCATCTTATTCCTCCGACGTCTTTCAATTTCACTGTGATTCTCTCTGGAAGCAGAATCAGAGCAGGAGAAAAAAACGGAAGAGTATAAGAATCAGCACCAAGCAGAGCCGTCCAGGGACACGGTCCCCGCAACCCAACAAACACACACGTGTGAGGGGCTGTAGAGGATATGTGTACACAAGTCTGTCAGTGTCTGTTCAGCTTCCACACTTTCTCATTGGCATCAGGTCTTGGTAGTGATTTGGATCTCCTTTGGTTGGTTACATTATGCCGCAACATCTGAATATTTTTTCATTTCAGGCTTTGTTGTAAATGAAAGATATACTTGCTTATTCGCTGCTAGGTTTCAACTGTATTAAATTGCAAGATGTGCTCCAGTTATTATGCCCATTGGCCCAGATTTATCAGTCTGTCTGAACCCACACCCTCTGGTTTTTCCTCCAGCAACCAATTACAGCTGAGCTTTCATTTTACCAGAGTTTATTAAGATATGAAAGCTGAGCTGTGATTGGTTGTGTTGGGGGGAAGAAACAGACAGTGTAGGCATCAGGCAGATTCATAAATCTCGGCCAATGTGTGAGTTTTTTGTTATCTGGTTTAAGGTCAATAAAGCTTATTCATTATATAAGAAAAATCTATGCAAATATCTCATATAGTCTGCATGTTAAGTCTTCACAATTTTCAATACTGCTTGCTGTCAATGAATATGCATTTTCAACTTCCCTTTTAGAAACATGAAAGGTATTCTTAAAAGGAATCTGCACAGACCTGCAGACACAGGCAAATAGGTGATAAAACATATGATGTCTTTGTGTTTCCTGATGGCCATTTGCAGAGTTATAAATTGCATTTTTCCTTGGAAGCTGAAGAGCCACAGAAGTAATGCTGAACCACAGCATGCACGCCTCCTCCCCCACCTTCCCCTGCCTTGGCTAACTGATGCACAGGGTTAGATGCTAGGCCCTGTATGTCAATCAGTCAAGACAGAGAGGGTGTGGGAAGGAAGATGCGTGCAAACTGTGGCTTAGTATTACTTCTGTGGCACTTAAGCTCAGCGCTTGCTTAACTGCTTGCTGTTTGTGCTATTACACGCACAGACACTGAGCAGGGATCAGCAGGAGGGGCTAACAGAATGATCCTTAGATCATTTGGGTGGCCCATTGAAGTCAGTAGTGGTCTCCTGCCACTGCTGCTATCACACGGTGCGGTGCACTGCAGGCCGTTGCAGCACAAATCAAGATCTTTCAACATGTTCATGTTGGCTGATCGTAGCCTTTCAAGATGTCCTATTAAACGATTATCGACCTAAACGGTCAGTAATCAGCCATCAGCAAAGACAAAGGCATAATTTGTTTTATCTCCCAATCACCTATCTGCCTGTGGCTCTCTACTTGGTACACACGACAGATTCTCTTAAATAGTTGTCTGAAAGTGCTACATGTTCTTATCACCATAGCTCATTAAACACATCAAAGCCCTTACTTGTAACAAACTAGGTACCTGCATGGGCAAAAAGTTTCCAGACATTTTTAAGCCTCTGCATATAAGCGAAATTATTCCTATCAAAATCACTGACAGCAAGCAAAGATCTTGAAAACTGAGAGGAATTCTTACACTAATGGCATATTTTATGTTATACTAGGAATAAGCTCATAGGGGTTGTCCAAGAGTATAATAAATAAAGGTATCTGAACTAAATGTCCTAAAATCTCAGACCAACCAACGGTTGACAAATCCAGCACCACACAGCACAGCTACTTTTCCTGGAGCAATAACGTCCATATGACTGATGCTGAATGTCCATGTGACTGATGCTTCCAATCACTGATCTTAGTGGTGATGTACTGCATGCTGCTGAGGCCAGTGATTGGCTGCAGAGGTCACATGTATGTGAGATCACTGCTGCAGGACAAGTAAACTTAGGGTAGCTTCATATTATGATATGCTGAACCATTGGGTGTACAGGTGGACATCCTGGCAAAATGAGATGCAGACATATATGAGCACAGGCAGGCACAGGCACCAAAGACTGTAAAGGGCTTTAATTCCATGCTCTAGGGTCCAAGTCAAAATTACCTGCACGCAATCACTGGTTAAATATATTGAGAACATGAAAGTCTATAGGGTCCATGCCTGTCCATGGCCGCATCTCATTTCAACAGCATCTATGTATGTATGTATGTATGTATGCGTAACATGGCAGCAAATATAAAAGTCACCATTAAAGTCCCATGAAAAAAAAAAGCAGGAAGGCAGGGAGGCTCATAGATTACACGCTCAGCTGGAGGAGATTTCAGCCGAAAATGACAGCTGCCAGCGAGACCCGGGAGAGGAGCTACGCAGGCACGAGGACTGTTAAGTATACATTGTTTATTAAATTCCTGCACCCCTCTGCCTGTCTGTTTTTACTTTCATGGGACTACTCTTTTAAATTGTCAGGCTAGATTTGACAGGAAAACATTACTTTAATTTTTTATACTCTTATTATAACTTATATAGAACAAGACAACCCCTTTAACGTCACTGGCAAGTTAAAGGTCATAGCAAAGTCTTTATGCTGAGAATAGATTTTCTAAATTCATGGCCTTCTGTTTTGACACAATGCTAAGGAAGGAACTATGGGCCTGTTTGGCAGAGAGCAGCATCTGTGTGATCACCACTACATTTATGAGCTGTTTATTAGAATAATGGAAGGTTTCCTAGATCAAGGAGCCACCAAGACCACATAAAAGAATAACTTTAATTTTTATTTGAAATGACTGAATAAATAGGTTTTGGCCTATAAAGCTGAAAAAACACTGGCGACTTTTCTTAATGTGTACCATGTTATTTCTGTGCTCTGTACCTTGGCAGCACTGCCCAGTGGTAGCATGTATAAATACCGGTGTATAATAGGAAAAGAGGTGTTGCCCATAGCAACCAGTTGCGTACATTCTGTAAACTTTATTTTACAAAATGACAAGAAATTTTCACTGGTTGCTTTAGGCAACACCCCTTTGCTTATTTGCACCGGCCTTTATACATATCCTCTAGTATTTTTTATATATGACTCCACAATAAATTAGTTCTACACAAAATAGTATTACTCACCAGACAAACAGAAGACAGTGATGATACATGAAATAACATTTTTTTATTTAATAAAAATTAAACTTTTAGCAATACAACCTAGCTCAATGACCAGGGAACCCACAGGTTGTGTTTCCACATATGTGCTCGGACTGCAATCTGAATGCTGTGGAAGGACGCCCCCTGGTAGCTGTACAATGTTAGAAGGCAACATATTTGCTGAAGGCAGGCTTATAGCCCCACCCCCTTCCTGGTTGGAGGGGGGGGGGGTAGCAATCATGAGACACAGCAGTGCTGAGCTGAATCAACTCTCCATCACTGTGTCTCCCACTGGGCTTCCACTTACCTACAGGTAAAATCCACAAGCACAGAAGCCGGGAAAAATGTATACTTACCACTCCCCAAGGTCCTTGGAATGCTTTGCTTATGAAAAGCATTTTCAAGATTCAAAGTTTCTCTTTGCACCTAATAAACGTTCAGGTGAGGAGAACACCCTTTTAGACAATAATAACTGTATCAGGCCGGGTAATGATGAGGACCAGGGTCAACTGATACTTACATTTCTAGGGGGGATAACAATGCCACATCATAATACAGAGTTCTAAGAAAAGGGGCTTCAGAAATCAAGTTTCAGTTTTTTTTTGTTTTTTCTTTTTTTTTTTAAATCAAATGTGTCAGTAGAGTCAACAGATTTAATTTTAAAGTGTCACTGTCGTTTAAATTTTGTTTGCAGAAATCAATAGTCCAGGCGATTTTAAGAAACTTTGTAATTGGGTTTATTAGCTGAAAAATGCATTTTTATCATGAAAAAGCAGTTTGAAGCTCGCCCCCCTGTCTTCATTGTTCTCTTATGGAGAGGGAAGGGGTAGAGGGAGATGAGGCACCAAAACAGGACAACTAAGAGTTATTTTACAGCTACATCACTGGGCTCTCTCCTCTGACCTCTGAATAAGGGCTTTCACACAGGTCCTGCTGTGTAATCCTTTGTTCTCTGCTCTGTGATGGCGACTAATCTCCCTCCTCCCTCCCCTCTTCATAGAACAGACAGGGTCTGACTGATGTAAAAGAGTCGAGATTTCCTGATAATGAGCGGTGAATGAGAGAGAGGAGGGGGGGGACCTGGGGAAAGTCTTTTTGAATGCAGACAATGGCATATTTGCCTGATAAACCCAATTACAAAGTTTCTTAAAATCACCTGTTTTATTGATTTCTGCAAAAAAATTTTAAATGACAATGACTCTTTAAGTAATATTATTCTACAAAAAAAAAAAAATTCTAAGCCAGCAATTGATGATATCGGACTAAATTATTCTTGGGCCATGTTTAAAACATTTTTACTATGCGTATACACCTGTAGTCGTGATGAAGTACAGAACAAGTTTAAGGATACACATTTGCATTTGCAACTCAATTATATCATACACTCTAGAGACTATTATACAAACATTTCTCTCTGAAGATGAGGATCTTAATTGTTCACTGTTGGCTTATCTTGCGTGTCTTTGCCGAGCCATTATTGTGACAAATACTTGTCAACTTCATTTTAGTTGTATAATAAACAACATGTTTTCCATTGAATTGTTTGGGTCACTGCATGGGGTTGCATGTTTGGTAATATATAAAAGAAAACTGTGATAGAAGAAGAATTCTATCACAGATGAAGTTTAACTGCATTATATAAGAAGTAGACATGTATATAGGAGATTGTTAAAGGTGCGTACGTAAGATTATTTTGACCTGTAAAGTGAAAACTGATTAAGGTCACGTTAAAGTGGCTGTATTTCAGTTTGTATTTTGACTGCAAGGAATACTTTGGTTCAGGTAAACCAAAAATAGATCACAAGGGCCAAAATATATGCTGGACCCCAAAAGTGACCTTACATTTCTATGGAATACAGATACAGCACTAACCACTGTGCATAGTGAAAAATACGAGTGAGGTGCTCAGTTAGGGAGTCCTCGTGTGTGCAGAATCCTCCTACTGGAGAGTTCCCACTGTGGAAAGACCTGCAGAACATCAGTATGTTGGATGCTTTCCTGACAGTGGAATGTAGGACAGGACATGGAAGCAGGGAGGGATGTACAGCAATGAATGATGACAGGTCTGGAATCTGACTCCTACAAGACAAGCCAGATCAGTAAGCACAAAACTTTTGTTGGATCTTACTATTCTATTTGTAACCAACTTGAGCAAATGACAAAGTTCAGCAATGAGAACCAAAAACTGTAGTAAATTCTCTATGCACTAAAAGGTTTCTACTCGATAAAAGAGAACCCCATAATAGACAATTGTGAGACAGGTTGAGCAGATGCTTCTGAACGTTGCTATAGTAGTGCTACAGCAGAAATGAGTAACTGGACATATACTTTTACACGATCTGAGCCTCTTATGCTGATTCTCTGGACAGCTGTAACTGGTGTAAAGATGGCTATTCTGAAAAGAGCTGTAGACTACTGGTCGAAAATGAAATGGAAATGCAAGTATGGGAAAGTCATTGTTAATGGTTAAATAGTGTGCAATGTTTGTAAAGCGTACCGGTCTGGGTATTTAAACCCAAACTGATGGCTCCACTGTTTTGTGGGCTCCATAGACTCCAAATAGGACTAGAATAGAATCTATATAGAAGAGCCTTCTTAAAGAAAATCTTTGAGATGGGTTCTCATAGTGTAACTATTTAGTAGGTTACAGGTCCCTTCACAGGCATAACTTTAGATGTAACAACCTCAGCCTATGAGATTAGCAATTAGTATTTTTTCATATATGTAAATGAGCGGTAAGTGCCAAATGAGTGGCATCCTTTTGATGCTTCTCCTCCTCCTGCATTTGACTGCCAGCCTCTGTGCTGTGTGCTATATAGGATGGAATTGCTGGACACCTGAAGCCCTTGGTCTCGCCCTATAGGAACTTACTGCTCACCTGCATATATGAAAAAATGCACATTGCTCTGCTCACTATTAGTCTGCACATTGCTCAGATTCGCAAGTATAATTCCCTGTTAACCCCTACCTGGCCCTGCAATAAGTTGCACTATGTAAGAACATCTGCAGCAGATTTGATGGCGCAGATTTGAAGCTGTAGATATCATTAAGACTTAATGATTGAATACAGCATAAAAGCTGCCATCAAATCTGCTGCTGATTCTGTACGTGTGAACGCACCATAACAGGAGTTATTACAAGCTCCTAGCAGTCCTCACTCAAGTATAACATCTCTCACAAATGATTGGCAACCTACCAGTCCATGCACATTAGCAACAATCTCCTACCTTATTGCTCAGTGTCTATATCTTGCATTCATACCTACAAAAGGGAAAGGAGAAAGATTAAATAAAGTAATAAATGAACTTATACACAGAGAAAATAAGGCAACAAGAATGTAGTAGTCACCAACCTTGAAAATTTACTGGGTCCTTCTCCATCTTCATCATCAAAGTCCATCCTACAGAAAATAAGGAACCCAATCGTTACTGGAATTGTTTGTGATACCTGCCACGCATATTGTTATGTATGGTATACCGATGGTAATAATGTAAAATGAGCGTTGTGACGCTCAAATGGTCTATAGCCTATTTTGTCATGGTACTAAATATATATAAAAAAAAAGAAAGAATCCACGTCTGTGCTGGTGGTGAAACCTTCTTTCCTCTAGACGTAGAGGATGCCCCCTTGTCATGGTTACAGACCGAGGAGTAAAAAGACCACTACAAAGATCTCTGTACTGTCTGTTCATATATTTGTACATTGTGATCAGATCGCCCCTAAGACGTCTTTTTTTCTAGACTAAATAACTTCAAGCTTGATAACCTGTCCTGGTACTGTAACCCACCCATTCCCATAATGACCTTAGTCGCCCTCCTCTGCACCCGCTCCAGTTCAGCTGTGTCCTTCTTATATACCGGTGCCCAAAACTGTTCACAGTATTCCCTATGGGGTCTGACCAGTGATTTATAAAGAGGTAAAACTATGTTCTCATCTTTAGGCTGGGTTCACACTACGTATATTACCAAAACCAGGAGTGGATTGAATACACAGAAAGGCTCTGTTCACACAATGTTGAAATTGAGTGGATGGCCGTCATTTAATGGCAAATATTTGCTGGTATTTTAAAAAAACGGCTGTTGTACTGAAATAATGGCCGTTATTTACTGTTATATGGCGGCCATCCACTCAATTTCAACATTGTGTGAACAGAGCCTTTCTGTGTTTTCAATCCACTCCTGGTTTTGGTTGCAATATGAGGACCACAATACTGACTGAAATATACGTAGTGTGAACCCAGTCTTAGCATGTATGCCTCTTTTGATGCATCCCATTATTTTATTAGCTCTGGCAGCTGCTGCCTGGCACTGATCACTTTTCATATGTTGCTGCCCATAGTGAGACTAACAATTCATTCCATACTTGTTGTTATCGATTGTCTCCCTCTCCTAGTTCTGAGCTGCTGCTTTCTGCTGAAAACATAAAAAATTGTGAGTGAGGGGAAGGAGACTGAATAGATAATAAGTGTGGAAGGACGTGTTATTCTCACCATGGGCAGCAACACATGAAAAGTTATGTTTGAGCAGAATACCCCTTTAATCCTACAGGCTAGTTTTACACACAGCAGTTTTTGTGTCAAAGCCATATGTGGATTAAAGAGGAATGGGAACTAAAAAGGTTATATTTCTGCTTTCTACTGGATCCACTTCTGGCCTTGGCTCAAAAACTGCTGTGTGTGAAACTAGCGTAAATGGGTTTTCTGGGCAGAATGGACTGATCAGCGAGGAACCGACACCCAGCATCCACGCCAATAAGCTGTTGAGTGCCTGCACTAGACTGTGAAAGTAATTTGTATCCATTCATTGTATAGTAATACAGACCCGTAACTGCAGATCAGCTCCTATTCACTTGAAGAGGAGTTGAGCTGCAGTTACAGGTCTCCACTACTACATGTTGAGTGGTCACAAACTTTTTCCAGCCCTGTTCAATGTGTAGTGGAGGCAACGAACAGCTGATCAGAGCGGATGCTGGGTGCCAGCACTCTAAAGATCAGTGACTGATCAGCTATTCTGTGGATAGCTTATTAAAGTGTCACTGTCGTGAATTTTTTTTTTGCAGAAATCAATAGTCCAGGCGATTTTAAGAAACTTTGTAATTGGGTTTATTATCCGAAAAATGCATTTTTATCATGAAAAAGCAGTTTGAAGCTCTCCCCCCTGTCTTCATTGTTCTCCTATGGAGAGAGCTAAAGAAAAGACCAAAACAGGACAACAAAGAGTTAATCTACAAATCCCTCACCTGATATCTCTTGGGACCATCACCAGTGACCTGTCTGAGCTCGGATTACAGCTGTCACCCAGCTCCATGCTTGTAATCCTCTGTTATCTGCTTTCTGCTGCCGGCTAACTCCCTCCTTCCTCCTCCCCCCTCCCCTCTCCCTAGAGCAGACAGGGTACGTCTCCTGCAACAAGTCACAGTTTTCAGATTTTTCAGAGTGGATGAAAAAGAGGAAGGAGGGGGGGACCTGGGAAAAGGCTTTTTACATGCAGATAATGGCAGATTTGGCTAATAAACCCAATTACAAAGTTTCTTAAAATCGCCTGGACTATTGATTTCTGCAAAAAAAAAAAATACGACAGTGACTCTTTAAGTCCCTATTCCACCAACAGATCTGACGACAGATTATCTCCCAAACCCAGGAACAGACTATAATCAGAGAACAGGTCATAAAGGAAAGACTGGATTTCTCCTCTTTTCAAATCCATTCCTGGGTTTGGCTTCAAATCTTTGGCAGATAATCTGTTGTCAGATCTGTTGGTGGAATAGGGCCTATAGTCTATTTGGCCAGAAAACTCTAAGGGTGGTATTACACAGGCCGAGGAGGGCCCGATAATACCTGTAAACGAGCGCCGATCTGCTAGATCGTTGCTCGTTTACTGAACCTATTACACAGCCCGATAATCGTTTAGCAAGAGCTGCAAGGACATAGTTACCGCTGCGGCCTGTGATTGGCTGAGCGGCCTATCAGCTGACAGTCCGATGTGAAGTTAGAGCGCGCGCGGGACACCGGGAGAAGCGGACGGCAGGAGCAGCCCTGGAACGTGGATGGGTAATGTATATCGTTAGTCGCCGCCCGTGCACCGCTATTACACGCAGCGGTGCGCGGTCGGCGCCCGACAAAAATAGGTTCTAACCTATATCAACGATCAGCCGATGATCGTTGTCATCGGCTGATCGTTGCATTTATTACACGGAGCGATAATCGGCCGAATCGGGCAAATTCGGCTGATTATCGTTCCGTGTAATAGGGCCCTAAGGGTCCATTCACACAAAGGATCTGCAGCAGATGTGATGCTATATTCCATAATTTAGTTATATTGATATCTGCAGCATAAAATCTTCTGCAGATCCTGTAAATGGACCCAAATGCTGCTGCATTCTTGTTTTCATCCACTAGACGCCCCATGTACCCTAAATTTTAGTGTATGTATAAATATAAGTACTATTTGAATATGCTCAGAGTAGCATAGCAGACACAGACACAAGACTGGTTTGAGGACATTTAGCTGCAGAGGAGAGCACTTCTATAGTCTCACTTCATGATGTGTATGCATCACAAGGTATAACTTTTCCCACCATCCTGGTCCAGGAAGCAGGAAACAAAGAAGAGATGTGAGACATAGGCTTGCCTTAAACAAACATACGCCTCTCTTCCCACTGATAACCAGATAATTCTTCACTCAAACGGAAGGGAGGGGAAATCTTCATTCCCAAATGAATCTTTCAGAGGTAGAAACGTGTTTGACAGCTCACATCCTACTCAGCAACCACCAGCAAGGCAATGCTCTGTTCCCCTGTGAAATCCACAGGATGATCCTACCTCATTGTAAGATGCCAATATGTTCTCGCTTCCCGATAAGCTAATTTTGTACTATGCTCAGTAGTCTACCATAGCTTTTTATACTCTAGAAATTAAAGGTGTTATCCAAGATTTTTTTTTAAAAAGCACAGCTACTTTCTTTTAGAAACAGCACCACCACTGTCCTCAGGTTGTGTGTCATATTTGATCTCAGCTATTACTGGAAGGCCATTTATTCTCTTCTAGCTGTGGCAGATGATGAGCACTTGATTGGTGGGGATCAAACTGGTTATTTCCCACTGATCACATTGCTTATGTGTATAAGCTATAGAGGCTAAAAGGACACAACTCCTTTAAAGCAACTCTGTACCCCACAATCTGACCCCCCCAAAATCACTTGTACCTTCGGATAGCTGCTTTTAATCCAAGATCTGTCCTGCGGTCTGTTTGGCAGGTGATGCAGTTATTGTCCAAAAAAACAACTTTTAAACTTACAACCCCGTGCCCTATGGGAGTATCTGTGTGAACATTGCACAGGTCCTTTAAGTAACTGTACCACCAGGCCCAGGCTGAAGCACTGGAGGCGAGACGACCCACCCCCAGTGGGAAGAAACCCCAGTCCCTCCATGACGTGACTCCATTAGAATCAATGGAACCCTATCATAGAGGGGTGGGGGTTTCCACCAACTAAGGGTGGGTCGGCCCGCCTCCAGTGCTTCAGCCTGGGCCTGGTGGTACAGTCACTTTAACGATCATGCCCATGTGCTGGGCTAAACAGGTGAGGAATAGTAGGCAATCTGCCTGGAGCATTCCTAATGATGAGGAGGGCGGGGAGGAGGGACAGAGGTTGTGCCAGCCTAATGCATACACAATCCAGGCCACTCCCGTAGGGCACGGGGCTGCCAGTTTAAAAGTACATTTTTAGCACAATAACTGCATCACCTGCCAAACAGACTGCAGGACAGATCTTGGATCAAAAGCAGCTATCCGAAGGTACAAGTGGTTTGGGGGGTTCAGATTGTGGGATACAGGGTCGCTTTAAAGGAGTTGTGTCCTGTTAGCCTCTATAGCAGGGGTCCTCAACTGGCGGACCGCGGTCCGAACCCGGACCGCGGAGGCCAGCTGTCCGGACCCCTGGTCAGACCTCCTAACCGCCCCGGATCCGGTCCGTCCCGCGCCCCACACTGCCTCCCGCCCCATAGGCGTACTGTCCTTAGATGTCAGTACGCCTGTGGGGCTGGGGGCAGTGTCGGTCCGGCCCCGGCTGATACGCGCTCTCTGGGGATGTCCCGGGGATTCCCCAGCAGAGCGCGCACCACAGACCTCAGTGTACGCTGCCGGCCTGTCCTTCCCGGAAGTGCAGGCCGGCGGCGTACGCTGAGGTCACTGATGCGCGCTCTGCTGGGGAATCCCCGGGACATCCCTACAGAGCGCGTATCAGCCGGGGGCCGGACCAACGGGAAGAGAAGAAGACAGCCGCAGCGGGGAACGAGGTGCTAGGTGAGTTGTTTTTGTTATTTTTTTTTCTGTTTGGGGGGCATCTACAAGGGGAGAGCGCACAGGTGGACTATATACTACAGGGGGGACCTCACAGGGGGCTATATACTACTGAGGGGGCTATATACTACTGGGGGGAGCGCACAGGGGGCTATATACTACAGGGGGGACCTCACAGGGGGCTATATACTACTGAGGGGGCTATATACTACTGGGGGGAGCGCACAGGGGGCTATATACTACAGGGGGGACCTCACAGGGGGCTATATACTACTGAGGGGGCTATATACTACTGGGGGGAGCGCACAGGGGGTTATATACTACAGGGGGGACCTCACAGGGGCTATATACTACAGGGGGAAAGCACAAGGGGGGCTATATACTACTGGGGGGGACCTCACAGGGGGCTATATACTACTGGGGGGAGAGCACAGGGGCGCTATATACTACTGGGGGGAGCTCACAGGGGGCTATATACTACAGGGGGACAGCGCACGGGGGGGGCTATATACTACAGGGGGACAGCGCACGGGGGGCTATATACTACAGGGGAGCTCACAGGGGGCTATATACTACAGGGGGGAGCTCACAGGGGGGCTATATACTACTTGGGGGGAGCTCACGGGGCTATATACTACTGGGGGGAGCTCACAGGGGGCTATATACTACAGGGGGAGAGCACAGGGGGGCTATATACAACTGGGGGGAGCTCACAGGGGGCTATATACTACTGGGGGACAGCGCACAGGGGGCTATATACTACAGGGGGAGAGCGCACAGGGGGGCTATATACTACTGGGGGGAGCTCACAGGGGGCTATATTCTACAGGGGGAGAGCGCACGGGGAGGCTATATACTACTGGGGGGAGCTCACAGGGGGCTATATACTACAGGGGGAGAGCGCACAGGGGGGCTATATACTACTGGGGGAGCAACAGGGGGGCTATATACTACCAGGGCAGTCACCCCCTTTGTACCTAATATCAAAGGCCTGGTGAGAGAGAAAAAAATGGCAATTTTCCCGCTAATAAGCAGCAATTCTGTATATAAATAGTTGAACGTTTGTGACAAAGTAACAAAACACGTTTCCTACTGATGTTCAGCTCGGACCTTCACCTGACAATAGACCCCGGTAAGTGGACCTTCACTAAAAGTTGTTGAGTACCCCTGCTCTATAGCTTATACGCATAAGCAATGTGATCATTGGGAAATAACCAGTTTGATCCCCACCAATCACAG
This sequence comes from Dendropsophus ebraccatus, assembly GCF_027789765.1. Classification (NCBI taxonomy): domain Eukaryota; kingdom Metazoa; phylum Chordata; class Amphibia; order Anura; family Hylidae; genus Dendropsophus; species Dendropsophus ebraccatus. The sequence goes on from NC_091454.1 coordinate 170,292,211, forward strand.
TTAGATCAGACCTGTCCACAAGTGCTCATCATCTGCCACAGCTAGAAGAGAATAAATGGCCTTCCAGTAATAGCTGAGATCAAATATAACTCAGATATCAGCTTTTTAACTTGGTTTAAGAAACTGCAACTAAGTGACCCAAACAACGGGCAAGGACTCCTTTCCTAGAAATATAAAACAGCCTACATATATTTTTATATTGATTTTTCTCTCTCTCTCTCATATATATATATATATATAGGTATTATATACCTATTAACTGTAACAAACTTCCAGTTGCATCGGTAGAAGTAGGTCAAGGCAGATTGTAAACAAGTTGGGTCCATTTACTAGCAGCAAGTGCTTGATGACGGTAAGGAAATAAAGCATAACAAGGGAGTTGTGTAAAGTCTAATGAAATTGCCCAACACAACCAATAAGAAATAAATTCTTCAAGTTTCTTTCCTGTTTGGGAAAAACAAGAGCCGAAATCTAATTGGTCGCAACGGGCAACTGCTCCAATCTTCTATTCCGCAACTTTTTTTTATATTAAACTTTATAAAATGTAGTAAAATGCAGTTAGGGGCTATTGCTCTATGGCATGATACTGCCATCTACTGGTGGTATTCTCAAACTGCATAATTGCAGTCATGTTACTGGGAGTAAAATATATCACAAGCAATATCACAGTGTTCTGTGTGTGTGTGTGTGTGATATATATATATATGGCTAGGGCTATCGTAAAAATAAAAAAGAATAAATACTTACCTACACTGAGCCCCTGAAGCTGCTATGCTGAGGGACCTGCCCCACACGGCAAATCACTGGTTGCAGATGTGTCTAAGGCAGTGATTGGCTGAGCTGGCACTTCTTGTAGGAATAGCGTGTTACCGGGACAGGGGATCAAGGTAGCTGAGTATTACTCCTTTTTTGCTTTTACGGAACCCCCTGCCCCATATGAGTATATTTTTTTAATTATCAGACAATCCATTTAAAGCCATATTAAAATTGGTTGCAGACTATGCCTTAATGACAGAATCTGCTAGCATTTCACTGGTATGTGAATATGGTATGTTATCCTGCTCTGACATGCTCCAGAAAACAAGGCTCACAGATTCCCAAATGTTATTCTGAGGTTTCCTTTATAAATAATATGAAACATAGGACAAACTCAAATTAAAGTCTTACCATTTGCCAAAATGTGTGTTAAAGAATACAAAATAATTGACAGGTCAGTGCACAAAAAAAAATGATAACATTATTATATTCTAGGGACAGGGTTGTGGCAACATCACTTTATCTTCCTGTATATAGGCCATTCGTTGCATGTTGCTGCCCTCTGGTGTCAGGATCTATAAATTACATGAGCATAAAATAAAATCTTGCTCCCACATGCCACACAATTATTAGGCTTTATTCTAATTAAAGAATCAGTTAGGCAATGCATTCCTCCAAGAAGAACACAGGCATCTCCAAAATCTGTAAACCTGGATCTAACCTGCTGGAAATAAATATTAAAGTGTAGCTGTCATTTTAAGTAACTTTTCAGGATAAATATATACAGGTGTAATGCTATTTCTAGCCATTATATTACATGTATACGGCATTTTTAATTAGCACCCTACTCTCTCCAAAGTACATATTAAAGGGGTAGTGTGGCGGTAAACAATTATTCACAAAATAACACACATTACAAAGTTATACAACTTTGTAATGTATGTTATGTTAGTGAATGGCCCCCTTCCCCGTGTTCCCCCCCACCCACGCTAAACCCGGAAGTGTAGTGCATTATACTCACCTGATTCGTGTCGACCCCGGCCACCATCTTGTGACAATGATGTAATCTTTGGGAGGCCGGCCGAACCGCTGCAGCCGTCCCTCATGCCGGCCGCCCTCTGCTGCGTCATCAGCTGCTCAGCCGCGATTGGCTGAGCAAAACTAAGCTCAGTCAATCGCAGCTGAGCAGCTGATGAAGCGGCAGAGGGGGGACGGCATGAAGGAGGGCTGGTGCGGTCCGGCCAGCCTCTCGACGACGACGTCATTGTCCCCAAGATGGTGGCCGGGGTCGATTGGAATCAGGTATGTATAGTGCACTACACTTCCGGGGGTGGTGGTGGTGGGGACACGGGGAAGGGGGCCATTCACTAACATAACATACATTACAAAGTTGTAAAAGTTGTAAAAGTGTTGAACCATGTAAGCTGGAGTAAACTCTGGGGTAAGCTCTTGTAGTCTCTGCGGTCTCTCAGCTTGCTTCTGACTCTCTACAGTCGTTCCCCTTGACTCTCTCTTCTACACAGACCTCTAGGAGCAGAAAGGAACTGATCCCTGTCTCCCTCTCTGAATGAATGAGGAGCAGAGTGCATAATAGCAGAATGATAAATGACAATAACCATTTTAAAAGTCATAAAGTACTGTATATATGTATAAATCATGATTAAATAAATGTCCCCTAAGGTGTGAGGATCTCATGAATGGCTGACTGCAAATATGATGGAAACACAGGTAACCCCAGGACTTACTACAGTCCAAAATAAAATCTCTTTGGTTTTCTTAGTTAAGTCTATTGTTTCTGGTCTTGTCAAACTGTGTATATGCGATCAATGTCTGATGGATACTGGTCCTCATTCTGGCAGTCACACCGAGCTCTAGAACAATGGTCACCCAACACCTGTTCTACAAAAGAAGTGGCTGCTTGAAACGAAATGTATAGAGAGCTGGATTATGAAATGTCCTAAATGTCTAAAGGTGGCCATACACCTTCACTACCGGAAGGCTGAACAACAGTTCTCTCTGCTGCCTGGCCCCCATCCTCCCCATACTTAGAAACGTTTGGCATGGCTGTATTCTCTATAGAGAGGGTTAAGCCACAGCCAGAAAGCTCTGACTATGGCTTATCCTCTCAAAAACAAAGTGGCCGGGTGGTGATTTTCCATCACACCTGACACCCATCTCCACTGACATCATCTGTCGGTTGTCAGTCGGGAGAGCTCTATACACCTTATACCAACAGGCAAACAGCTGACAAAAGTAAAAGGTGTATGGAGACCTTCAGAAAGGATCCTAAAAAGGTCTTCTAAACCATTTTTGTTTTATCCTGCACAACCTGTGCAATCTACTGGAAGTCCGTGGTACCTCATCAGAGGCTCACTCTGCTGCTCTTTCTCTATACTTTACACTGAAGCACTTCCAGTAGATGACTTGTCATGTAATGTACATATGGAAGTTACTTAGCCTTAGTATTGGGTGGATTTTGGAGATTTGCTTTAACCAAACAGTACAATATTTTAAGCCACTGGATTTACTTTTTGGGTTAATCTGTCAAACAAGTGGAACAAGAATAGGAAACTCAACGAGGAAGATATATGAATAATAAGGCAAGGGAAACATAAAGTAGTTACCAATAGCAACAAATGAGATCCCACCATTGACTTTAAATGGAAAATCTGTCTGGTAACAATAAAAATAAACCAGTTTTAATATATTAGCACTGGCTTCCCCATGTGATGGTGATTTACCAAGAACCAGTGATAAACATGGATTAGTTAACACCAAGTCCCCTGCTGACAGATACAGTCACAATGCACAATTGCATAGTGGCCACCAAATAGTTTACCTTGTTATAAGTAACCTGTAAATGTCTTAGTGTATAGAGCACCTGGATTGCTATTTCACTCAAAATGGACTGGCTGCATTACATGCTGCCCCCTTCTTCTAATGTCTGTCAGTGCTTTTCCTCCAGAACTGCAGACATCAGGGGACCCACAGCACGACAGGTGTACATATTGTATAAAAAAATGAATAATAGTTTAGATCAGGTTTTGGATAATACTCCATCATAGCCTTTTCACATTTATTAAACTGTTATCTTAAAGGAGAAGTCCGGTGAAATTTTTTATTAAAGTATTGCATTTCCCCCCAAAAGTTATACGAATCACCAATATACGCTTATTACGGGAAATGCACACAAAGTGCTTTTTTCCCTGCACTTACTACTGCATCAAGGCTTCACTTACTGGATAACATGGTGATGTCACGACCCGACTCCCAGAGCTGTGCGGGCTGTGGCTGTTGGAGAGGATGATGGCAGAGGAATGCTCAGTGTCCCTCCAGTGCCCTGTGTAAGCTCTTGCGAGCAGGGTACTCACTCCTTATGTATGGATAATTATATGTATATCTCTGTAATGTCTGATTTATGTCTATGTATGTACCTCCAGAATTGTAAAGTGCTGCAGAATCTGTTGGTACTATATAAATAAAAATTATTATTATTATTATTACGTGACTGCTATCTGTATTACAACAAAAGGTACTGACACATCCTGATCTCAGATAGATATACTGACATTGATATTGGCATTATCAAAAACCATGCATTTCCCTAGCTTAAAGCAGTGCCATAAAGGTAGAAGGTTACTCGCTGAAAAGCAATGTTGTATACTCACCAGAGCAGATTTATCTGTCTTATAACTGTGTCTTATTACTGTGTAAGACAAGTGCCTCATTTGTTCTTTCCATGTTTCCCCCTCACCAGTGGGCGTTCCTTGTGATTTCTCAACACATTTATGTAGCGTCTGCCTTTATTTTGGTCATAAAAGGAGGCGCATATTTAAGCCAAATCAAAATTGGCTTAAAATGTTGGACAAGTGTGAAGATGCACCAGACCTATCAAACAGCCTGAGCCACCGTGATAAACTTGGCACATCCTTACAATGTCTAGTGTGTCAGTAGTAGACAGCATGGCTCAATCTGGGCCAACGCTGTTAGTAAATGCAAGCTGCTAGCTCAGACAAGGGTCTACCCCAGCTGAGGCAGTCACACATAGCACAGTATCTTCTGCCTACATTACCCAGGGATACAAGCAGGATAAGAAGAATAACTTATCATAGGGAAAAGTATGAGGAATGTGCAAGAGATACAAGATGGCCATACACATAAGGCATGTGAAGACCAAACCCAACAATTTTGGCGGGACCAGCTGACCATCTAATGCAGTGTTTATAGACTCCAATGCTCAAGGCCAACCAACAGGTCGTGTTTTGAGGATTTCCTTAGTATTTCACAGGTGACATAATTATATTCAGTGCATCAGGTATTATCACAGGTGTCCTTTGCAGGGGATATCCTCAAAACATGACTTACAGGACACTGATTTAGGCTGGGTTCACACTATGTAAGACAACGGCCGCTTTGTGTCATAGAACGGCCACTGTGTGTGAAGTTCAGCCCAGCCAGATGAACTTCATTTCTTTTGAATTTGAATGTGGGCACATTCGGGTGCGCCCGTGTTCAAATTAACCATTGCACACAATGTAAACTGTGGCCAGAGACGCACTTTACGTTTACACCTGAGTTATGCAATGTGTTTACACTACATCCTGGATTCCGTAGAGTTCAATGTAATCGGCCACTGTTACTAAATAATGGTTGTTGTTGCAAACCTGCAACAACAGCCGTTGTTAAATGAAAACTTACGTTGTATGAACGTGGCCTTAATGTGTATGGGGCTTTCCCCATCCTCCCCAGACAAATGATGTCAGAGGTGATGATGAATTTCAACTGCCTGATCCTTTGCTCTCGGATAAAGAACAGAGAATTAATGGATCTGTGACAAACCAGCAAGGGCCAAAAGCCCAAATCTCATCCAGTAGTACCTTCCACTAAAGTAAAACGTAGCTTTTATTGGCTCTCTTATTAAAATATAACCAAAATATAACCCCTTAAGGACAGAGCCAATTTCGATTTTTGCAGTTTAGTTTTTTCCTCCTTGTGCTTAAAAGGCCATAGTACTTGCATTTTTCCACCTAGAAACCCACATGAACCCTTATTTTTTGCGTCACTAATTGTACTTTGCAATGACAGGCTGAATTTTTGCATAAAGTATACTGCGAAACCAGAAAAAAATTCAAAGTGTGGTGAAATTGAAAAATTTGTTTATTTGGGGGAAATGTGTTTTTACCCCATTCGCCCTGGGGTAAAAGTGACTTGTTATATATGTTCCTCAAGCCGTTACGATTAAAACGATATGTAACATGTATAACTTATATTGTATCTGATGGCCTGTAAAAAATTTAAACCATTGTCAACAAATATACGTCACTTAAAATCGCTCCATTCCCAGGCTTATAGCGCTTTTATCCTTTGGTCTATGGGGCTGTGTCAGGTGTCATTTTTTGCGCCATGATGTGTTCTTTCTATCGGTACCTTGATTGCGCATATATGACTTTTTGATCGCTTTTTATTACAATTTTTCTGGATTTGATGCGACCAAAAATGCGCAATTTTGCCCTTTGGGATTTTTTTGCGCTGACGCCATTTACCGTACGAGATCAGGAACGTGATTAATTAATAGTTCGGGCGATTACGCACGCGGCGATAGCAAACATGTTTGTTTATTTATTTATTTATTTACTTTTATTTATAACCTGGGAAAAGGGGGGTGATTCAGACTTTTATTAGGGGAGGGGGCTTTTTACTATTAACAACACTTTTTTTTTTACTTTAACACTTATACTAGAAGCCCCCCTGGGGGACTTCTAGTATAAGTGCACTGATCTCTCATAGAGATCTCTGCAGCATAGATATGCTGCAGAGATCCATGAGATAGGCACTCGTTTACTTCCGGCTGCTGCATCTTCCGGCTGCTGCCATCTTGGAGCGGTCCCCGGCCGGCTTCAGAAACGGAGATCGCTCCTCCGGGATAACATCCCGGGGGAGCAATCTCCGCCACTAGACACCAGGGAACAGCTGAATCCGGTAATCGGATGCAGCTGTCATGTTTGACAGCTGTATCTGATTACTGTATTAGCGGGCACGGCGATCGGACCGTGCCCGCTAATACCTACGGTCCCGGGCTACAAGCGGCACCTGGGACCGCCGCGGTTCAGAGCGGGGTCGCCACGCGGCCCCGCTCTGAACGTCCTTACCGGCATCAGGGCGTAAATATACGCCCAATGTCGTTAAGGGGTTAAAAACCCACTGCTACTAGTAGTCATCAAAGTGTTCCATTCATAATAACATAGTGTATGTAGCTGCAGACTACTCACTATTTCAAGGTTATAACTGTCTAACAAAACTAATAGTGCAGTAAAAGTTAAAATACAGCCGCAAGCCCCTCAACTAGTTTTACCCATACGTGGGCTTCATCAGGAGGAGGGCTTATTAAGATAGAGCCCTCCTCCTGATGAAGCCCATGTATGGGTGAAACTAGTTTAGGGGCTTGCGGCTGTATTTTAACTTTTACTGCACTATTAGTTTAGTTAGACAGTTATAACCTTGAAATAGTGAGTAGTCTGCAGCTACATACACTATGTTATTATGAATGGAACACTTTGATGACTACTAGTAGCAGTGGGCTTTTAAGTGTTACAACAAGTATTTTGGTTATATTTTAATAAGAGAGCCAATAAAAGCTACGTTTTACTTTAGTGGAAGGTACTACTGGATGAGATTTGGGCTTTTGGCCCTTGCTAGTTTGTCTCAGTTTATGACCTACCAGATTACCTTCTTTTGGGCACTTTAGGTTTTTGTTTAAGTTTAATGGATCTGTGACTCCTATGTGAACACAGCATTTGCTTAAGTTAATACATGTATTGTCTGTCACTATTATATAAGCTGTGCTGTGGCTATTATATGTTCAGTGTACTGGAGCTGTGACTATACTATATGAAGACTACTGCAGCTACTGTATATTCTATACTGTACCATATGTGTACTGTATGGAAACTACTATTAGTAGCTGTGACTACTATGTGGACACTGCTGTGACCACTATATGTGTACTGTATGAACACTACTGTGATTACTATATACTACTATTACACCACTGGGGCTCTGACCATTACATAAACACTACAGTGATTACTGTACTTCCACTATATGCACAATTCTACTGGCGTTGTCACTACTATATGAATACTGCTGCGGCTACAGTACATGCAGTGTATTGAGTTGTCACTAGAGATGAGTGCAACTCAAGTCTGATCGTTCGGCATTTGATTACCAGTGGCTGAACAAGTTCAATGCAGCCCTAGGGAGTTTGAAAAACATAGATACAGCCACAGGCTGTTTTCCTGGACATTCAACTTCTTCAGCCACTGGTATTCAAATGCCGAATGATTAGTCTCAAGTATGTTTGAGTTGCACTTATCTCTAGTTGTCACAAGTATATGAACACTGCTGTGGCTACTGTAAATGCACTGTATTAATACTACTGAGGCAGTACTACTATATGGTCATTGCTGTGACTGAACATAGTATATATGCCTTGCTAGAGCTGTAGCCACTATATTATGGACTGTGAAATAAATACAGGTAGGTTGATGTAAAGGTGGCCATACACCTTCGACCGACAGTTACAGTATGTCTCCAGTTCTCTTCAAACAAAGGAAGATTCAGCATGGCCAAGCATTCCTATAATCTCTATGGGAAGCAGAGCGGGTTAAACTGTCTGGCTGCGGCTTATCTCACCGAGAACAAGGGGCTCATGCAGGGATTTTTTTTCCATCATGCTCGACCCCTTTTGACTGTTTTAAATGGCAGTTATGGCCGACAAAAGTATGAAATGCATGGGGAACTTTGGAGTGCTTTGCTAACATTATGATGGACTAAACATAATAGTAAATCTCCATATCAGCTGAATGGTAAATGTTGCACATGGCAAAAGGATATTAATTTACTCACCCAGACCGTCGTTTTCCACCCCGTGATGGCAAAGGGCCAGCCATTCGCACCTGCCCAGTTGTCATGGCAGCTCCAGGTAAAGTCACTGAACCTGGTATGTCTGTAGTCATTTCTGTGAACCAGAACCAAAAATATGAATTAGGGAACTGCAGATTCTACAGTAAACAACACAGTATGTGCTTTATGTGACCTACACAACATACCGATGACATTTCTCTGTGCAGATTTAATTTCTTATGGATCTTAAGACAAGTGTATATACTGAAGGTTGTCACAAAAAGCCCAAGGGGACAACCTAAATCATACTGAATGAATGACCTAATGCTGTTCATACATATAATAGCCAAGATACTGGCTAAATACCCATCAATCTTACTTAGGATGCTCAGATTAGATTATCAGATATATTATATTTGTACTCTGCAAGTGACAGCTCTGTTAAAATGTACCTACCTGGGCTAAAAAGAATCAAACAAGACATTGGAGAGGTGAATCTGAACTATAGTGTGACTAGTATCCTGTATACTGTAACACTGTCAATGAAGAAGCTGCTCTGCTCCACAAATGAATTAGCAATAATGCGGCATCCACAATCCATCTGTTAAACAGAGCAGAGATTGATCTACTTCCCATGACGACCACCACAGACAAAGACCCTGGTAAGCTAGGCCAAAATAACACAAAGCATGGAGGGGGAACTCCCGACTTCTCAAGGCAAGACTGGTGACAAACCACAAACAATAAACTTTTACCTCCAAGAGAATGAATAAGTGAGAGCTGAAAGCTTCCCTCCTAGCAGAGAATCCTGTACTGAGAACACAGCATCATCAGTATGCAAGAAACCTGGCAGCAATGGCTGGGATGGAGGAGGGGATGAGAATTTGTATTCAGCTCAGAACAAGACAACATCCCTAGCTGCCTGTGTTCACAGTGATCGTGATTCAGCTGCCTGCACGAAACACTCTTTATAGCCGGCCCACGCCATGCACCTTCTATAGAATCCTCAAATCAAACAGGTTGGATATTGGGAATCCTCCTGTGTAATGCACAAGAATACAAGTGGCATATACTACATTGATACACCGTGTCTGTAAGCAGGGCAGACCTTCACTAAAAGTGGAGTTTTCCCCCATTCAAGTAAAGACTTTTTCTTTTAAATCATATTGAGTAGAAATGCCAAAAAGTTGAAGTCCAATTGCTGAAATACCCAATGTCACCAAGAAATGGACGCGCGAATGAGGCCAGACACAATGATGGCTCATTAATGGGGACCCTGAACAGGGAACCCCTTCTACAGAACGACATGCATATGCATAAATGGAGAAAGCACTTTAAAACCAGACCTTTTAGTAGAATTTTTCAGGGGTCTATAAACTTGGATGGTAAAATCTTGTTTTCTGACTAAAGTTTTTCTCGTTTTAGTGACCACTTTGCTACCTGGGCCAGAAAAGGCCCCACAGTCTCTATTCACACAAGAGTTCTTTCTCTTGTTGCCTCCTGCTTAACTGATGAACATGAGGACTGCCATTTTTTTGCCATATGGAATAGTGTATCAAGCTGATCAGAGCTTATAAGATAAGTACAATACTAGAAATCCTTATATTATTATTTTTGAATAAAAAAAAAATAGTATATATATATATATATATATATATATATATATATATATATATTTACTTAACCTATACCTACCCCCATCTATTTAATCGTTATCATTTTAACACTGATGTCTTTTATTCTTTAGTGTTTATTGTATTTTAATATTATTAGTATGAGATTGTGGGATGTCTAGAGCGATGCCCCGACCACTTTGTTTTGAATAGAGCCATAGGTCACTGACTGCTGTACTCTGCTCTTTGGCGGCTCCATAGAGAATATTTGAAGCTGTGGGTCATGTGCCAACCCATGTCCTGTGGACTGGGAATAAGTAATAATAAATCAGAAAACCCCTTTAAGAATTGTGCGCACAGTTACTACTACTACGTATTTGTATGTTATTCACATTGTTTTAAGAGGTTTTGTATTTTTGATATACAATAATATATTATTATATTTGTTACTTCAACTTAAAGGGGGGGGGAGGAATCTAAGCTGCTGATAGTTCCCTAGTGGGTACGGGGCGTCGAGGCTGAAGGTATTTCTGTTACTTTCATCCTTGGCGCCATTTCCGTGCTGGTTATTCCGTGCTGAAATCCTCTGCCCGGTAAGCTGTTAGGAGCACTGGGGCGGGGCTAGATTCCTCTAACCTGCTAATAGTTCCCCTTTAAGAAGAGTTCGGAGTAGTCTCAAAACATGCTCTCCGTAATAAAGAGAAGTATTTTTGTATTATCCCGCTGTGCAGCCCTTCTATATAAATATATTTAATAAAGATATAAAAGTTTTTTGCTATGAAAAATCGGCATTTGTTTTTCTTTTTTGGGCTGTAGCCCTTCTATATAGCAGCATCTTTATTTGGACTATCGATACTATTTTATACAGAGGCATCCAGTATACTTTTGGGTGATAGATGCCCCTAAATAAATGTAGACAGGTTTGAGTTAAGGAATCCCAAAGTGTCACTAATGATCTCACACATCTTAAGTAGGCTATGCTAAACAGCAAGATAAGTGCATGGTGCATAAAAGGTTGAGAACCCTGTTATATTAAAAGTGTCAGGGACAGATATACAAAATTAAACACAAACATATAATATCAGATTGGAGCCCATATTTCACAAGGCATGTGCATGCATTCATACGTTTATACTGGTCTCTAAAGGAATGCGCTCCTGTTTTTTTGCAGCAGATATTTGGATGTCACACAGAATAACAATATGCAAAGTAAAAGCCGGGGGATATCATACTGTACGTGTATGTCTTGTATGAACCATCAGCAAAATTCAGGTGCTGATGTCCTGTCAGCATGTATCCTGTCAATGCCCTGCAGATGCAAGCTGTCACGTCTCATCTGGAGGCTGCATATAGACGATGCTCTAAATGACTGCTGTACACTACTTCAGGTCAATGACTGGGCGCCTGAAATGCTCTAAAATTCTTTAATGGGGTTGTCTGAGGTTGAAAAACAGGAGTCTGAAAAAGCTCCACTCTGATTTGTCTGACATCCCCTTTAATGATTTATCCTTAGCCAGTCATCTCAATGGTTCTAGCAATAAAGAGCGAGACCAATCCTACAATGGAAAAGGGACCCGATAAAGGGAAGCTAATTAGAAGAAAAGTAGCAGAGCAAGGGTATAGCCTATAGAGCAAGGAGTTAGCGCCCCCCCAAATCTTATCAAATTCATCTGTGCAACAATATGCTAAGTTACGAAAAGGATGAATTAACTAAGACAATCCAGACTTGCAAGGTAGATCCCACAAAGTGCTTCCAAATCGGGAGATAAGGTTTTTGACAAAGTACAAGAGTAGCTTCATAACATAACCATATGTTTGGAATAACCAGAAAACTACTCTCAGCATGGAGACAGAGGGGACAATAGAGGAACCAATCCTGTTCATTAAGGAGTACTGTAAAACTTCACATGGCTCAAACAGTCCCGAGCTAATACTAATGGACCAGCAAGAGATTCCACCGGATCTCCTCGCTGTCCTCTGAGCTGAGGGAGGGTATCAGACCACAGCTCTACAGCCTAGGTTAGCATATCTGAAGAGACACGCAGAAGTACAATGTAGAAAGAGGATTCAACAGATGTTCCACAGTAACCCAGTCTTCTAGTGGAGAATAGTGGAGGACAGTGATGCCTTGAAGCTAGTCCCAGCTGGATATACTGTACCAACATTTTAGATGAAGAGGCACTTGGAACTTTCCTCTGACTTACTCAAACATTGTCATTTTAACCCCCAAAACTACAACCACTAGACATGGTGGCCAATGGTCTGGATCAGGGAGGATACCCAAATGTGGAAGCAACAGTATACTACAGGGACAGGTAAGGGATTTCATTTCTTGAAGAGACCTACACCCCCTCCTCCATAAGATTCCCCATAAAAAGCCAGCATCATAGCTTTTTGATCTGGTTTTATAAAGTACAAGGAGAAAAGACACATAAATATTGTTATCGTATATTCTCACTGTGCTTTCGTATTAACACCAGTACAATAGCAGCACAATGAGAGTAGTATATGTAATTGTTCTACCACATTTCTGGCACTGTAATCTCTCTCTGTGCTGCTGTGTTACTTACATTAGACCCAGTCACATCACACAGCACAGTTAGGGTACAAACCCACTTGACGTATTTGCTGCGTGAATCAGTCTTAAAAATAAGCAGGCAAAACGCAGGTTGGCTTTATACAATTGTTCTGCGTTAAAATACGCAATTGCGTATTTTTGAAGCGTGAAGCTTGTTGTTAGCAAAGCATCAGTTGTTAACAACCTGTCCGAAAAACGCATGTAGCTTCACGCTTCAAAAATACGCAATTGCGTATTTTAACGCAGAACAATTGTATAAAGCCAACCTGCGTTTTGCCTGCTTATTTTTAAGACTGATTCACGCAGCAAATACGTCAAGTGGGTTTGTACCCTTAAGCTGCATTTTCTAGTGGGATTTTTTTTTATCCCCCATACTTAACACTGCAGGTCTGCATGCTGCGATTGGCTGCCAGGTATAAGCACGAGTTAGGGCTGTATTACACAGCCCAATTACTATAGTAAACGCCAATCTGCTGAGCCTATTACACGGCTCAATTATTGTGCAGCAAGCGCAAAAGAAAATCAGTAAATAAAAGGATATCATAATTATATACTCCAAGCACCTAAATCACCAGTGAGAAAACAGAAAACATCACAGGGAAAATAAGCTTCAATGAGATTAATAAGAGTGTAGGGATCTAATGACAAGAAACCCGATGAGGAGAATTGCAGACAATATGGTCACCAAAACTGTTAAGACCATTAGAAAGGAAAGTCACAGGATGCAAAGAGCAGAGGAGTACTCACCGCTGGGGTTCACTGCTGCTGGCGTCGCCATTGTTGTGAGTGAGGGCGGCTGAGATTATACCTGCAAATAATTAACAAAGGTAAGAAAAGAGGGCGCTGGAGCGGGGCGTTCTGGGTGACTGAAGCGGGGTCAGCCACTGTGTGCACTGACAAAGTCACACCACATACGCATACAAGTGCTACATGATCATATATATATATATATATATATATATATAAATATATATATATATATATATATAGTTTAACAGAAAACAGTATAAAAAAAGTAGAGGGAATTGCATCCAATCTAAGAGCTATGAAGTGCACACCTCTGTTAGGTACTGCACAATCTTGAGATGTCTGGCATCTCCTCCTCTGGGATAGTAACAATTCTCCTATTGCATGTCTAGGACCAGCCTAACATTTATCAAGTCATAGTGTAAGAGGATTATATACAGTATACATCCTATAGTACATCCTACAAACTGGAGAATGCAGAGCTCAAGTATCAAAACCATAAAAATGGTGCAAACACGTCAGAAGTGTCAGCAAAGGTTGGCAAGGTACTGCGCCATTTATATATCAGTCTAACCAAAGATCCAAGACCCATTTATTCAATGATCACAATGTATGATACAGATGTCCCTACTGATACATGGATCCCCACTGTTATTAGTGATACATGGATCCCCACATGTTCTTACTAATACAATGATCCATTTATGTCCTTATTGATACATAGAACCCTAGAAATCCATAGGGACCCTACTGATACATAGATCCCCACACGTCACTCAATATCTGTAAATTTTAGAGATGAGCGAACCGGGTTCGGGTTCGAGTCGATCCGAACCTGAATGATCGGCATTTGATGAACTTGGATAAAGCTCTAAGGCTGTCTGGCAGCCAATGACTATATCCATGTTTTCCACATAGCCTTAGGGCTTTATCCAACTTCAGCAGCCACCGCTAATCAAATGCCGAAAGTTCAGGTTCGGATCGACTCGAGCATGCTCCAGGTTCGCTCATCTCTAGTAAATTTCTATACAGGAAAAAAACACGTCCATCATTTTCTTGAGGCTGTTAGTACGGGTCGTTGTGACTGAAATTCTCATCACTGCTTGGCTAGAAATGCTGATAAAAATTTATATCAGTATATAGAGCTGTAGATATACAGGGTGGTCCACAAGTATGAAGACTCCTTAATAAAATGGGAAAGGGTGCATGTGACACGAGTATCGGATAGAGAATCTGCTGAGAAATGTGATGTTTATTCCTGCAAATGTTATTAAAATGCAGAACAACAGGGAAAGAGTGAATAACTTTAGCAGGACTACAGGTACATCACATGTACTCCTACCCAACTGAAGATATCAACTTGGTTCAAAGATAGCGGCATTTATAATGGCTGTGGTGTTGGACACTGCCCTCTACTGATTTCCCGCCTTCCCCTTAGCCACATGTCACACACAGGATGTCGTTCTCCATGTTTCCAGGTGTCTCTATACTTTTGGAGCACCCTGCAGTTGTATATTTTATAATCTTAATGATTCTGAATGTTTTTCCAGTTTTCCAGTAAAAATATTGTCTGAGTAAATTGTCTAAAGAAAAGAAAAATTCAGATTGGCAACACTGATGTCCCTATAGATACATCAATCCCTACTGTTCTCTCTAGATACATGGGGAGGAATTTATCAAGACTAATGTCACTGTACACCAGTCTTAAAGAAGAAGTCCAGCAAAGATTTTTATTAAAGTATTGTATTGTCCCCCAAAAGTTATACAAATCCCCAATATACACTTATTATGGGAAATGCTTAAAAAGTGCTTTTTTTCCCTGCACTTTCTACTGCATCAAGGCTTCACTTCCTGGATAACATGGTGATGTCCCGACTAGAGATGAGCGAACCGGCCGAGGTTCGGGTTCGTATGAACCTGAACTCTCGGTAATGATTCCCGCTGTCTGCCCGTTCCGTGGAGAGAGTGGATACAGCCTGAGGACCGCCTGGAAAACTGGGATACAGCCATAGCCATATGCTTTATCCCAGTTTTCCATGCGGTCCTCAGGCTGTATCCATCCGCTGCACGGAGCGGCCAGACAGCGGGAATCTGATGCCGAGAGTTCAGGTTCATACGAACCCGAACCTTGGACGGTTCACTCATCTCTAGTCACGACCCGACTCCCAGAGCTGTTTCTCATACTGTAGATACCTGGGTCCCTATAAGTAAATGGGTCCCTAATGTTTATCATACTGTAGATACCTGGGTGCCTATAAGTAAATGGATCCCTACTGTTTCTTACACTGTAGATACCTGGGTCCGTATAAGTAAATGGGTCCCTAATGTTTATCATACTGTAGATACCTGGGTCCCTATAAGTAAATGGATCCCTACTGTTTCTTATACTGTAGATACCTGGGTCCCTATAAGTAAATGGATCCCTACTGTTTCTTATACTGTAGATACCTGGGTCCCTATAAGTAAATGGATCCCTACTGTTTCTTATACTGTAGATACCTGGGTCCCTATAAGTAAATGGGTCCCTAATGTTTCTCATCCTGTAGATACCTGGGTCCCTATAAGTAAATGGATCCCTACTGTTTCTTATACTGTAGATACCTGGGTCCGTATAAGTAAATGGGTCCCTAATGTTTCTCATCCTGTAGATACCTGGGTCCCTAATAAGAGTCGTCTCTATATGTACACGGATCCCTACACGTCCCATTGTCCCACACATGTAGCTAATAGACTTTCCTAACTGCAGCTGGTGCTTTGCCTAGGAGCCGCTGATCCAGAGGTGAGCTGGTGCAGGAGTAGCAGAGCTGTGCAGGAGTAGCAGAGCTGTGCTGGGGAATAGAGCTCCGGAGCAGCGCGCTTTGTCTCTATGAGCCGCCAGGCAGCAGGAGGCAGCATTGCCCCGGGCTCAGGAGGATGCCCGCTCACATAGACAGACCCCGGCTACCACAGATAACACAGCCGGTGCGGTATACTCACGGTGCCGCCTCCCCCTCCCTACTGTCCGGTTCCTTTGTGCGGCCGGTGTCCGGAGCTGACAGGGGAGATACCGCGAGAGCTGCGAATCTCCGTACAGGGGCAATCAGAAGGGGGGCGAAATTGCGGTGTTGCCATAGCAACAAGTGAGTTCGTGGCCATGTAGGGGGCGTTTCTATAGCAACCCCGAGGGAAGGAGGGAGTGAGGTACTTTACGTGCACTGTGTCATTGACTTACAGGCAGAGCGGCTCACGGCGGGATCACGTTCCTATTATTCCAGCAGCGCGCGCTGACAATAGCGGCCTGTTGTGCTGCTGACATCTAGTGGTGCTCAACACAACTGCAGGGCTTAGTAAACCCGTTATTAGAGATGCTGCAGAAAGAAAAGGTCCTAAGCGGGCCCGGTCTGACCAGACAAGTGTCCTGTGGGCCGCCTGTCCCTCTGCACATGTACATCCAGCCGCTGCACAGGACAGGGCAATAGTGACAACCAGGGGCCTAGCTAAAGGCTGATGGGCCCTGGTGCAAAATGTTAGCTTGGGGCCCCCCCATCTCCCCCCGATCAGGCAAAGTCCTATCTAATGTTATATCCAATTACTCTAATGTGCCACCATGTTCTAATGCCCTGTCACTGCCTCCACCTCATGTACTGCACTACTGCCCCCTATAATTAATGGACTGTACTGTGTCATTGTCTAATCATTGTATTCCAATCTTTGACTCTCCAGCTGAAAAACTACAACTCTCATCATAAACTGCCAGTTGGAAACGATGGGGGTTGTAGTGCTGCAACCTGAAGAGCCACATGCTGCAAAACTACAACTCCCATAATAAACTGTCAGCAGGGCACGATGAAGTTTGAACTTCTGCAACCTGGAGAAGTCACCTGATATCACCTGCAGTCCTATGTAACACCACAGATAAGAGTGATATGCCTCTGAGTACAGATAATGTAGTAGTCACCTGCAGTCCTATGTAACAGCACAGATAACACAGTGATATCTCTGAGTACAGATAATGTAGTAGTCACCTGCAGTCCTATGTAACACCACATAACACAGTGATATCTCTGAGTATAGATCATGTAGTAGATTTCACCTGCAGTCCTATGTAACAGCACAGATAACACAGTGATATCTCTGAGTACAGATCATGTAGTAGATTTCACCTGCAGTCCTATGTAACACCACAGATAACACAGTGATATCCCTCTGAGTACAGATAATGCAGTAGTCATCTGCAGTCCTATGTAACAGCACAGATAACACTGATATCTCTCAGTACAGATCAAGTAGTAGATGTCCCCTGCAGTCCTATGTAACACCACAGATAACACAGTGATATCCCTCTGAGTACAGATAATTTAGTAGTCACCTGCAGTCCTATGTAACAGCACAGATAACACAGTGATATCTCTGAGTACAGATAATGTAGTAGCTGTCACCTCGGGGCACCCCTACTAAATGATGTTCTACAAAATAAGAAAAGTGTCAAACAGTGACTCACAGGTGACGTCTTCTTTGATCTGAGGCGTCACTTTCCCTTTTCCTCTCCATCCGGCCCAGTCCTCCATAATGATTCCTTCCAGATATGTTTCATCTTTTCAGAACCTGCTAGACAAACAATTTAGGCTCCGCACATTTCTAGCAACTTCCTTTCCTTTCTCCCTCCTATAGGCTCCCAAAGTAACTGCGCTGTGTGGGATGCCCCCTGTATGTAGGATCCCCTGCTGTGCCCCCTGTATGTAGGATTCCCTGCTGAGCCCCCTGTATGTAGGATCCCCCGCTGTGCCCCCATATACTAATAATGCCCACAGAGGTGCCCCCATGAACTAATAATGCCCCCAGAGGTGCCCCCATATACTAATAATGCCCTCTACTGTGCCCCCATGAACTAATAATGCCCCCTGCTGTGCCCCCATGAACTAATAATGCCCCCAGAGGTGCCCCCATATACTAATAATGCCCCCAGAGGTGCCCACATATACTAATAATGCCCCCAAAGGTGCCCCCATAAGCTAATAATGCCCCCAGAGGTGCCCCCATATACTAATAATGCCCCCAGAGGTGCCCCCATATACTAATAATGCCCCCAGAGGTGCCCCCATATACTAATAATGCCCCCAGAGGTGCCCCATAAGCTAATAATGCCCCCAGAGGTGCCCCCATATACTAATAATGCCCCCAGAGGTGCCCCCATGAGCTAGTAATGCCCCCAGAGGTGCCCCCTTATACTAATAATGCCCCCAGAGATGCCCCCCATGAACTAATAATGCCCCGAGAGGCTCCCCCATATACTAATAATGCCCCCAGAGGTGCCCCCATATACTAATAATGCCCCCAGAGGTGCCCCCATGAGCTAATAATGCCCCCAGAGGTTCCCCCATATGATAATAATGCCCCCAGAGGTGCCCCCATGAGCTAATAATGCCCCCAGAGGTGCCCCCATGAACTAATAATGCCCCCAGCGGGGCCCCCATATACTAATAATGCCCCCAGAGGTTCCCCATATGCTAATAATGCCCCCAGAGGTGCCCCCCATGAGCTAATAATGCCCCCAGAGGTGCCCCCATATACTAATAATGCCCCCAGAGGTGCCCCCATATACTAATAATGCCCCCAGAGGTGCCCCCATATACTAATAATGCCCCCATAGGTGCCCCCATATACTAATAATGCCCCCAGAGGTGCCCCCATATACTAATAATGCCCCCAGAGGTGCCCCCATATACCAATAATGCCCCCATAGGTGCCCCCATATACTAATAATGCCCCCAGAGGTGCCCCTATGAACTAATAATGCCCCCAGAGGTGCCCCCATATACTAATAATGCCCCCAGAGGTGCCCCCATATACTAATAATGCCCCCAGAGGTGCCCGCATGAACTAATAATGCCCCCAGAGGTGCCCCCATACACTAATAATGCCCCCAGAGGTGCCCCCATGAACTAATAATGCCCCCAGAGGTGCCCCCCATGAACTAATAATGCCCCCAGAGGTGCCCCTAAAAAAACAAACATCCTACTCACCTAATCCGCGCTGTGTAGCTGCAGGCAGCAGCTCTTCCTCCTCTTCGGGCTCCATCTTGCGAGCCGCAGGGACGGGACTTCCGGCAGGCGTGATGACGTCACATCATCACGCCTGCCGGAGAGGTCACGTCCCGGCCTCCCATAGGCTGCTGGTATGAAGTGCCGGCAACCTATGGGAGGGAATACAGGAGTAGGACGCTGACACTTCCTGCTCCTGTATTCTGATCGCTTTAATGTTCCGCCCGCTCACTGTGCGGGCGGAACATCAAAGCGATCAGTGCATCCCGAGAAGCTGCGCGGCCGCAGCTTCTCGGGATGCTCAGAGACAAGTGGCAAGGGGGGCCATGCGGGCCCCCCTAGCGTAGGGGCCCGGTCGCCATGGCGACCGATGCGACCCCTATAGCTACGCCACTGGTGACAACCACTGGGACTGACCCACCAGGCTGAAGTTGGTTTCTTTTAGCCTCGTGACTGACCCACTGTGCACAGGTGGCTCTGTGCTGTGAGCCCAATGCATCACTACAGGTGGGCTTTGCCGCTGGGACCACCGCTTACTTTGTGGTCCTCCTGTGGACACAATTGTGATTTAGGGTGCGTTCACATGTGGCGGATCCGCAGCGGATCCCTGCCCGGTACACTTATGGGCAAACATACTCGCAGCGGGATGCACATCCTGCTGTCAGTATGTCCGCAGCCCGCCCCCTTAACCCCGGCGGGGCAGCGCACTGATTGGCTGAGCGGGACGTGAAGACGACGGAGAAGAAAGGCAAAAATTTTTGTATTGCACCCCAAAAGTTATACAAATCCTCAATATACACTTATTAAAGGGAATGCACATAAAGTGCATTTTTCCCTGCACTTACTACTGCATCAAGGCTTCACTTCCAGGATAACATGGTGATGTCACGACCCGACTCCCAGAGCTGTGCGGGCTGTGGCTGGGGGACAGGGAGAGGATGGTGGCAGGGGGACACTGAGGGACACAGGGTACTGGAGGGACACTGAGCATCCCTCTGCCATTATCCTCTCCAGCAGCCACAGCCCACACAGCTCTGGGAGTCGGGTCGTGACATCACCATTTTATCCAGGAAGTTAAGCCTTAATGTAGTAGTAAATGCAGGGAAAAACAGCACTTTATAAGCATTTCCTGTAATAAGTGTATATTGGGGATTTGTAGGGGGGGCAATACCATACTTTAATAAAAATTTTCACCGGACTTCTCCTTTAATGAAGGGATCACGTCCCCTGCTTCTGGCTTTGGTGGAAAATGGGGTAATATGTTCTAAATGTCTCCTCATTCTCTTCTTCCCCAGAAAGATGACGATATTGAAGAAGGGGACTTACCTGAACACAAAAGAAAGCCGGCCCCAGTGGACTTCTCAAGGCTGGATCCTAAAAACCCAGAGAGTATCTTGCAGATGACCAAGAAGGGCAAGACTATAATGATCTTTGCTTCTGTGTCTGGGAACCCAGCAGAGAAGGAAACGGAGGAGATCACAAGCTTGTGGCAGGGCAGCCTGTTCAACGCCAACTATGACATTCAGAGGTAAGGTTACATTTTCTGTATCCAGGGCTCCTGATGGCAAATAAACTAGCCACAGAGATCGTTTCTGATTCCAGCATCTTTGTATTTCTTTGTATCATTGCAGGTTTCTTGTGGGACCAAACCGAGTGATCTTCATGCTGCGTGATGGCGCCTATGCCTGGGAGGTGAAAGACTAGTAGTGTATAGCCCCCCTGTGTGCTCCCCCAGTAGTATATAGCCCCCCCTGTGCGCTCCCAAATAGTATAAAGCCCCCCTGTGCTCTCCCCCAGTAGTATATAGCCCCATGTGCGCTCCCCCACTAGTATATAGCCCCCCTGTTGCTCCCCCAGTAGTATATAGACCCCTGTGCGCTCCCCCAGTAGTATATAGCCCCCCTGTTGCTCCCCCTGTAGTATATAGACCCCTGTGTGCTCCCCAAATAGTGTATAGCCCCCCTGTGCGCTCCCCCAGTAGTATATAGCCCCCCTGTGCACTCCCAAGTAGTAAAAAGCCACCCTGTGCTCTCCCCCAGTAGTATATAGCCCCCTGTGCGCTCCCCCAGTAGTATAAAGCCCCCCTGTGTTCTCCCCCAGTAGTATATAGCCCCCCTGTGCCCTTCCTTTAGTAGTATATAGCCCCCCTGTGCGCTCCCCCAGTAGTATATAGGCCACCTGTGCTCTCCCCCAGTAGTGTATAGCCCCCCTGTGCGATTCCCCAGTAGTCTATAGAAACCCTTTGCTCTCCCCCAGTAGTATATAGCCCCCCTGTGCACTCCCCCAGTAGTATATAGCGCCCTGTGCTCTCCCCAGTAGTATATAGCCCCCTGTGCACTCCCTAGTAGTATATAGCCCCCCTATGTGCTTCCCTAGTAGTATTTAGGCCACCTCTGCTCTCCCCCAGTAGTATATAGAAACAATTTGCTCTCCCCCTGTAGTATATAGCCCCCCTGTGCTCTCCCCTAGTAGTATATAGCCCCCCTGTGCGCTTCCCCAGTAGTATATACCCCCCTGTGCACTCTCCAGTAGTATATAGCCGCCCTGTGCGCTCCCCCAGTAGTATATTTCCCCCTGTGCACTCCCCAGTAATATATAGCCCCCCCCCCTGTGCGCCCCCCAGTAGTATATAGACCCCCGCTGTGTGCTCCCTTAATTATATAGATTCCCTGTGCTCCCCCCTCCCATCTAGCATATAAGATAAAATAAAAAAAACACTTATACTCACCTGGGTCCGGCGTCTTCTCTTCTCTTCCCCCTCGTGGCCGCACTGCAGCGGTCACAAGAGGCCGCTCTCCCCTTGTCCTGGCGTCGGCATTCCAGTGACGTCACTCGAGCGCCTGCACCAGAGGCAGAGTGCGGCCTCTTGTGACCGCTGTGGCCAGCGAGGGGTGATTGACAGGGAGGGAGCCAATGGCAATGGTAACTATGAGCACTTGTTACGGGCGCTCACAGTCACTGTGCAGAGCGCAGCTTAGGATAAAGGTATACTGAGCTGCAGCAGGGGTCCTGACAGCTGGCCTCCGCAGTCCTATCATTCTATTATTTCTCCATCACTTAATCCATTCATACCTACCATTTCGACAGCTCCGGTGTAATCACAGTATCTTGCGAGACTTAAGGTAAAAATGTGTTGGTTCTAGCCACAGTGTTAGTGTCATACAATGTGCGCCTTGTTGTAATATAATATGCGTCTGGCACAAGTTGTTCTTACAGGGATTTAACATTAGGCTTTTTTTGGAGCCTAAGGCTATGTTCCCACAATATACAAAAGATTGAAAAGAACAGCTGTTGTTGTTAAACAACGGCCAATAATAATGTACATGATCTTTATCGATCTTAAGTAGGTTGTGGAAACATAGCCTTGATATGAAAGTAAAAAACTTCCCAATATACATACAATACTGATACCTTACCCTACTGGTTGTGTTTATTTTCCTATACAGAATATAATATATATCAGAATATGTATCTAAATCATATAAGAAGGAATGATTCATTCCACTAATGTAGAATATTAACTAATTACTCTTCACTATAATTATGTAGAAATAAGTAGGCCGTCCGCACCCACTCACTCAGTAGGAGACCAATACATTATTATGGCAGTAACAACAGAAACCTTAGGAGGGGTTATTTCATGTAGTATCCATAGATATTACACTGGGGTTGTGGAATAATAAGTGTCGATAAGCTCCTTGAAGCGCTGCAGAATATGTTGGCACCATGTAAGCAACAGGAAATAAGTAAATGATTTCTATGTATTCTGACTGCCAACAAGCGTATGTACTGCAGCAGTTACAATCATTTTCCAATGTGAAAAAGACCTATAGATTAGAAGAGTATGTATGAAAGAAGCGAAATATTTAACCCTTTGAGGACCAAGCCCAAAATGACCCAGTGGACCGCGCCAACTTTCTTTTTTGCGTTTTTGTTTTTTCCTCATGCCCTTTTAATAGCTCTAGCACTTAAATTTTTCATGTAAGGGGTTAATGACAGGCTGCAGCGTGATCGCTGCATTCTGTCAATAACGGTGAGAGCCACGCTGCTCACTAAAGCTGGCACCCACCTGCTATGAAATGCGCTCCGCTCCAGGGCGCACTTCAGAGCTCCCTAGAGACCCAGGACGTACAGTTACGTCCAGGGTCGTCTGGTGACAGACTTCCAGGACATGACTAGGTTGTATAGGGGTTAAAGTGTGCCTGTAGTTATAAAAAACTTTTGACATGTCATAGAAACATATCAAAAGTTTTGCAGCTGCAGCGCATCCTCTTCCCGCTCTGAGTTAAAAAAAAGAATTGGGCTCCATAAGTCCGACTCTTTTTTTTCATTCAGAGTGGAGAGTGGATGCGCTGCAGCTCTATCTCCCGATCTAAACACTGCTCTGGTTTCTTGGTGCCCGGCGGTTTCCTGATGTTTCAAGCTTGCTGAGCCATTCAGCAGCAAACACGGGGCCGTGCTAAAGCCGCTGAATGGCTAAGCGACTGGGGATCAGTAGACCAGAGCAGCATAATGCGGGTCCCAGTCCTGAAACTGGGGCGGTAAGTGGACGTTGTTGCATTAATCCATCCCCTGCCCGGCCATAGTGAAATAAGGCCTCCTGTCCGGAGGCGATGATCCCTTTAAGCCTATTTTGTTCAAATAAAACATAAAAGTGACTTAGAAAAATACAAATATTTTTAATAAATAGTTATATGATATAAATATTGTAAATGCAATTTCAAAACGAATTAGATTCCATTCAATGAATTCATAGACTATATGTATATACATAATGTAAACACAATAATTTAGTT
Organism: Dendropsophus ebraccatus; assembly: GCF_027789765.1. Taxonomy (NCBI): domain Eukaryota; kingdom Metazoa; phylum Chordata; class Amphibia; order Anura; family Hylidae; genus Dendropsophus; species Dendropsophus ebraccatus. Next base: position 170,316,623 of record NC_091454.1, read on the forward strand.
GTGTCGCCTCAGCAGTTGTATCTTCTCTTCACGTTCAGACATGAGATTGCTCCGTCCTCCACATCTCGGCTAAGTGTGAGTAGTCTTCACCGGTCACCTAATAAATACATAGAACATTCAGTTATTCAATGTTAACAGTGAAGCCATATTTTACTACAATTCCTTGCACAGGAACAATGGGCCATACATTTTATATGACTGGTTACAGTTATGTTTAAATGTATGGTTCCATGTATCGCTAAACTTACCAAAGATATTGCTTACAGAGTCTAAAGCAGTGTTCCCCAATATAAGGCTCTTCTACTGTTGTAAAACTATAGCTCCCATCATGCCTTTTACAGTCAGGGCATACTGAAAGTTGTAGTTCTGCAACAGCTGGAAAACTCTTGGGAAAATGGTGTAAAGGCAATTGCGTATACTTACAGACTGTTACTTAGAATCTAGTATGCTTATACACAAACATTGAGCATAATATATGGTAAAAAAAAATGCTTACCATTTGTTGGTGGCTGTGGGCATAGTAGTCAATGGTAGCCATTGGAGACAATGCTGTATTGGTTGCTGAATAATTGTTCTGTACTGGGCTCACTGGGCTTGTGTAATACTGAGGCAGCTCATATGGTATTGGGCAACTTGTTTGCATATCTTGCCATCTAGAATCAATAGCTGAAGTTTTTGTTGGAGATATAAGCTCTTTAGATGCTGTGCTAGACATTCTTTCTCTTACAGGCTCAGAACAAAGTGAATGACTCCTATCCATGGAGCAACTAGGACTTTGAGCACATCTTGTTCTTTGAATGGAAGCTTGTCTTCTTTGCTCTAAGACTTCTTCACTGAGACCCAGCTGTTGAGATAGCTGCGAGATATAGCGCATTGTCAAGTTAAGCGTTTCAATTTTAGTTAGAGTCTTGTCTATTGGAGCTACTGAAGAAGGGAGATATCTTCTGAGGTTCTGTAGAGCTTTGGAGAGGTTCCTCATCCTCATCTTTTCTCTCTCACTTGCACTTTGTCGTTGACTGTAAGGTAGCGTTCCTTTCGTCTTCTTGATTTTCTTTTCTGAAGGTATTTTAGGTTGCATTTTCAACTCCATTGGCTGAGAACAAGGTATAAAAATGTTACCCAATGCTTCCTGTGATGGTACATAACCAACATATGGAGGAGATAGGCCACTGGAGTCTATGGAAGATGCAGGAGAAAGACTGCTGTATCCCTCAGAGCTTGGGTAATTGTACTGACATGAAGTGGCACGTGTCTGGTACATGTTGTTCTGCTGGCAGAGAGGCACAGAAGAGCTTTCCATGTCTCCCTTTCTTAGTGCTTGTGCCATTGTGAGCAGGAGTGAGCTGTCTTGTCTTTATCCAGCTTGCAGAGGTGTGAATTGTCACCTTCGCCACCATCATCAACACATCAAAGCCTCATGGGGCCAAGCCAAACTCGGCAGGGGGTCCCTGGGAAGAAGGCTCTCTAGAGGACCAAAGTGAGCAATTTCACTCCTCTAGAACTGAAATGTATTTCAACCTGTCTGAATATTTTGAAATATATCTATATAGCTTGAAGAATTTCTCTGAGAAAGGTTAGAAAAGTCCCTCTCATGTGCCATCTCGCAACGTGGTGAGAAGTGCACTTTTGTTTTTGGCTACAGCTATCCTCATTATACGTTTGCTAGAAGTAGCCCCTAAAGTGTAGTTTTTGCTGCAGAATACATTTTATTTGACAAGTAAAGTATAGTTAAATTGTACTAACTATCTACCTGGTATACTGAATTTACTGCAATCGAACTGCCAGAAGAAATAGCTCATATTAGGTGTTCTTTATTTTCCCTGTGTGCATTATCATCATTCTCTTTTATAAATAAAACTTTTTATATAAAACTTCAAAAACCAAACCAGAAAAGAATAGTAAACAGTAAACTTTATATTAAGTTTGCTGCATGATCTATGAGACTAAATGGTGGGTCAGAGAGCTGATGTCATCCTTCGGAAGCAGACATAGTTAAATATGGCGGTTATTCAGGAAACCAGGACTCACTATCACATTAAAGGGTACCTATCATTTGGAACGGGGGCCAGGACATGCCACAAAAATTCTGCCCTGGTGGGCTGTCAGTTTGGGGTTGCGCAGGAGACGGAGTTCTTCCGCCTCGGCCTTTGGCTGCATACACTTGCAATGCAGGCCAATGCCAGGCCAGAAGAAATCAATCTCTTGCGTGCAGCCAAACAGACAGCTCTCCAGCAGGATGTTTGTGGTGTATCCTGCCCCCCGCTCCAAATGATAGGTACCCTTTAATGTGTCCTGGTTGAGTCCTGGTTTCCTGAATAACCGCCATATTTAACTATGTCTGCTTCCGAAGGATGACATCAGCTCTCTGACCCACCATTCAGTCTCATAGTTCATGAGCCTACATAATGCTACGACTATGTAAAGGCTATGGCAGATGACATAATGCCTTGATGTTATTGCGTTGTTGGCTTGCTGCAAGTTACCTGGGTGTCACTAATATTGTGTTCGGGACACAAGGAATTTTTCCGGAGGGTGGGGGGGGCACTATTACTGTGGAAAAAAAGGGTTATTACTTTGGAGGGCACAAAGGGAATTATATTTTGTGGGGGCAAAAATGAAGTATTATTACTTTAAAGGTCATAAAAAAGCAATCACCTTATAGGAGGCACAAGGAAGGATTATTTGGATGCAAAAGGTGGGATGATTAAAAGTGGGCACGTAAAAGGGGATTATTATCTTTGAGATAGGACTTTCTGGTGAGCTATTCCTATACTATAACTGGTGTTCAGATGGAAATACACCTTTCAAGTTGACTATATACTTTGCTAAACAATTTTTCACCCAAAAGTTATCCAAACAGGTATCTTTATGGACATTCAGATCCTATGAGGATAAGGGAGATAAGCAACTGGCAGATACATATGGTGCCGCTTATCTCATGTAAAATAATAGGATTAGATCATTTGATATTCATTCTGTAAGGGCCCTTTTACATGGGCCGATAATCAGTAATGAGTGTTCCAATGTGTTCTTACTACCAATAATTGTCCTGTGTAAAAGCGATCAGCCAACAAATAAGCAAATATCTAAACAGTGGATGAGTGTCCAATGACAATGCGTTTAAATGGCTGAACGAATGATCTGGTGATTATTACAGAGGCCTGGCCTCACCACTGATCGTGCCTTGTGGGGCTCAATGTTGGGCAGTGTAAATAAGCCCTTATAAGCCCTCTATTTGCATATGTGTTATGTTCTGATTAGTAAATACATTGTTAATGGAGCAAATAAGGAAGAAAGTCCAGTGCAGGTAATCTTTGGAATAATTCTTTTTAATATGCTTGCTCATTGGCTGATCTGTGTCTTTCACCATGTTATAGGATAATCTGCTGCTGTCCGCACATCTCTCTGTGTAATAAGAGATGCACGTCCGATGGCTGATTAACGTAAAGGGCTGCATGAACATCACTACTGATGTTCATGCAGCCCTGGCTGCTCGATTATCAAGCTGTGTAATAGGCCCAGTAAGCAAGCACCGATCTAGCACTAGCTTACAGTATGGGTTAGGCTGTGTAATACGGCCTTTACTGTCTTTTTTATGGCAATGAGATATATCTGATTGGCAGTTTATACATAATGTGATCCTTGATGCCAGTGGACATTCTGAATTCTTACCACTGGTTTCCTGCAGATCTATTGTACTCATAGCTGAGAACAAATCACACAATGTAGTTAAAGGGTAGCTATAATGTTTCGTGGGTGGCAGGATATCCCGGATTTCTTTCAGCAGTGCATTGAATTGCATTGATTGGAAATATACCTGAAGTGTGATCTATTTCAGTGATTGACAGTCATAGTTCTATGCATGATCACACACAGAAAGCTGTCAATCTTTTATCAAAGCATCTTGCAGTTATCCATGGGAATAGCTAAAATATATCTATATAAAACATAAAGGACACTCTAATGCAGTCATGTCAAACTCTGGCCCAAAGGCCAAATCTGACCCATGGTGTCATTATTTCTGGCCCACCACGCTTTTCCATTGCTGTGTTAAATCTGGCCCGCCTACCATTGCAGCAGAATATATTTTGGGTGGTCCGGATGGCCGCTCAGACCGCCCATATTATAATCTTGTAGGCCACAGGCTACTATATAAAAGACTATTTTAGGGACTGGCTTCTATATAAGTCACTATTGGGGAGGACTGGCTACTAAATAAGACTATTGGAGAGTCTGGCCACTATATAAAACTATTGGGGAGGGCTGGCTACTATATAAGAGAGTATTTTAGGGACTGGCTTCTACATAAGAGACTATTGGGAGCGCTGGCTACTATATAAGAGACTATTGGGAGGGCTGGCTACTATATAAGAGACTATTAAGGGTCTGACTACTATGTATGACACTATTAGGAGGTGGGGTTACTATATAAGACGCTATTGGGGGCTGGCTACTATATGGGACACTATCAGGGGGGCTGGCTACAATATTGGGCACTATTAGGTGTGCTGGCTACTATATGGGTCACTATTGGGAGGGCTGGCTACTATGTAGGCCTCTAATAGTAGGCCAGGCTAGTATGTGGGGCACTATTAGGGGGGGCTACTACATGGGATTACAATTATGTGATTACCTACTGCTTGAGGGATATAATGGGTAACTACCATTTGGGGACAATTACTTTAGGATAGGCAGTGCCAGGAATGCCACATGCACTTTTCATTAAATATCATGGTTGGCCTGTGACTTTGTCCAATTTTTTAATTTTGGCCCACTGTGTATTTGAGTTTGACACTCCTGCTCTTATGTCTTGATATAGAGTCTGTTAAACTTGCTAGATTAACGTCAGTCAATGTGGGATGACAAACCCGAGCATGTGGCATTTGATTACCTGCGGCTACAGAAGTTGGATGCAGCCCTAGGGAGTCTTGGAAAACATGGAAACAGCTTAATCAAATGCCGTACGCTCAATATAGACCAACCCAAGCATGCTCAAGATTCACTCATCTCTAATAACTCATAACTCATAACTAATTGTTACTAAAACTAAGGCTGGGTTCACACTACATTTTTGCAATCTGTATTTTTCATATGAAAAAAAGGGATCAAATCGCATTCGTTTTTTTAACATGCACAAAAACGTGTTGCAGCAAATTTTTGTGTACGTGAAAAAATGGATGTGTTTTGATCCGTTTTTTGGGAAGTCAATGGAAAAACTGATCAAAATGGATGCACACAAATGCATAGGTTTTTCCTTCTGTTTTTTGTAAAAATTGATGAAAAAAATGGATTGCAAAAACAGTGTGAACCTAGCGCACTTGAAGACTACTGTCTAGTTTGCATTGTCCGATTAAATAAATCAGTTACATCTGTAGACTGTCTAGTCTGAGTTTAGATTAACTATTTGACCAACTATGTGTTGATATTTGGATGTAAAAAAAAAATCACAAGTTTTTAAGTTTTGTTATAAACAAAGATAATATTAATAATAAGAAAGACATTTTCATCATATTGAAGTCTGATAATAATTCATAACGTAGTATATAAATTGTTATGTCAGTGTCCATCACAGGGTCCTGGGAAAGTGAACAGAGGGCCCCCTTAGCATTTACAGCTGCTCTATGAAGGTTCACAGTGAACCAGGACATTCCCACACTGAAGAGACCAAAAGGCGGCCAATTTGCCTCCTTTGGTGACAAATTCTTTAACTAGGGGTAAAATGTGAAGGCTTAAAAATATCATTCTCATCATCTTAATAGCCATCTTTAGCCATTACTTACCTTGGATGTTTTTGTCTTCTCCCATGTGGAGTACATTAACCTTTAAATGCCTTTTTCTAAAGATACTGAAAGACAACTATATAATGTATGATTTATACACATTGATGCTAATATCACTTCAGCCATTCCCTGTAAACGAATAATTCAGTAGCAGACGTCTACATTGTCCACAAATAGTTGCCAAACATCCCATGACTTCTGCATCCGCTTCCTAATAAAGTAGTAAACAGTCCCACTGGTGACAATAGATTCAACAATATACATATTATACACTCTGTAAAGATATTATAGTGACAATCCTTTTCAGAAAGTGGCAGCCCTGATACATGTGTCATCTGTTATCTTCTATTTAGGGTGGTATTACATGGAACGATTATCGTTCGAAAAATCGTTAAATCGTTCGGATTTGAACGATAATCATTTCGTGTAATAGCAGGCAACGATTAAACGACCAACGAGAAATCGTTGATCGTTTAATAGGATCCGGACCTATTTTTATCGTTTGATCGTTCACTCATCGTTCGCACATTGTTCGGTGGAATAAGAATTCACAGCTGAAATGTACGCAATAGCGACGACTAAACGACCGCACGAATCGTTCGTGTACTTTGGCGAACGATTTCGGGTCGTTTGCCTTAGCGGTCGTTTAAGATCGTTTATCGTTAATCGTTAGTCGTCGGAAAATTGCTTGGTGTAATAGTACCCTTAGAGTTACGGTCCTATTTCACAAAGCAATTTTTCGATGATTAACGATAATCTCAAATGACCGCTATGGTGAATGAAGTGAAATCGTTCACCTAATTACACAGAACCATGATCATTACTTATGTTCTTTCTTGTTGTTGTCCTGTCGTCACTACCGCGTTTATTGATACTAGGAACGTCTGAACAATGTCTTATTACACCAAACGATGCGAGAATGATTTGCAAACCATCAATGAAAAGAATAGGTCCAAATTCTATCAAACGACCGACGATTTCTTGTTGGTCGCTTAATCGTTATCTGCTATAACACGAAACGATTATCATTCAATTACAAACGATCTAACGATTTTTTGAACGATAATCGTCCCGTGGAATAGGGCCCTTACTGTGTAATGATACTGTTTTCAATCAAATTACACAATATATAATCTTGTGTGTATCCTTCTGTTATTTACTTTATTTATGTCACCTTTTTTATATGCACATTCTGTATGTTAACCCTTAATATTTGTGCTCTGGAATCAAGAGCGGTTTAAAAAATAATAAAAAAAATAATAGGACACTTTAGGGGGAAATAGACCAAAATTCCATAAGAGGATAATTTTTCTTTTCTTCAGTTACTTACCATTGGGCACTGTGTATGAAACCCCATTTATGTCCTAACAGGTATATAAAATGGGACAGGCAACCCCTTTAATGTTTATCTGTTAACATACAGTCCACCCAATAACAGGATTTCTCCCAGACAGGAACTACTTATCTCTGTCTGTCAAAGTGCGTGGAGTCCAGTCAGATTAGAGAGAGGTTGGGACATCAAATACAAGATTACAAGAGATCACAGTGAGATGCTTGCATTTCAAACATTGCAAGTCCCAGAGTGACAGGAATGAAAGTTATTAGCAGCTCATTTCACAGATAACTGCTGTTCATTACTGCGCTTTAGTTCATTTCCAGATCCTCCCCAGCACTTGAAGCACACCGTGCCTATATAATTGTGTATTGGCATCCTAGTGCAAATTCCCTGTAACACCTAGGCTTTTATGCCCAGGCTCAAGATGCTCCCCAGCCAGCAGACTAGTTTGCAATACACAGTGTGAGTCAATGGCAGTCACAAGTAACTGTGTAAACTGGGGTCTATGTACGTTATCAGAAGACTAAACATTGCTATTGCACAACTCTTTTCACTCCACCCAAATGTAATGGGAATGCGTCTTTTTTTAAATCATTTGTTGGTCTTTTGGACATATACAGTATATCCTCATTTGTTAGCTAAATAAATAATACAGTCTTGCAATCACTTCGTCTGACCCATAACCCAGTGGTTTTAGTTCTGTGGGCGTAAGTAGAAATGCCTAATAAATACTTAATTTTATGATTTATGCATCAATGATTTAGCTGAAATAAAGCAAAGAGAGGGGCGCCTCCTGGTGCAATAAGGTAAGGTGGGGATAGTGTAGTGCAAGTGCACAATGGATGCACTCACCTGGTGGAGTTGTGCAAAGATTAGGCACAACTGTATTGTAGGCAGAGGGTATAACCCAGATGGCATACCGCAGCTTCTCCTCGGGTCGTCGCCAACGGGGGTGGGTAGAAAACACGCAAGAAGGTGAACCACAAGGAAACAGCAGGACCATGAAGACCCAATAAGTAGGAGAGTGCAGGTAGGCGTTCCAGGGAAAGGTGCTGTATTGTACAAGAAATTAGTACATGAGCGTGACTCTGTCAAGTATTTACTGGAAAAAGCAACGCGTTTCGGTCCGTCTAGTGTGTCCCAGGCCTTTTTCAAGCAAATAGGCTTGTGACACAAAACGCGTTGCTTTTTCCAATAAATACTTGATGGAGTCACGCTCATGTACTAATTTCTTGTACAATACGGCACCTTTCCCTGGAATGCCTACCTGCGCTCTCCTACCTATTGGGTCTTCATGGTCCTGCTGTTCCCTTGTGGTTCACCTTCTTGAATGATTTAGCTGAGCAGACTTGGGGAAATCAAATTTTCTTCCTTACCTTAAAGGAGTTTGCCAGACTTTTTAATTGATGGCCTACTTCATGGATTCTAAGATACTGCATGGCTACCTAGTCATTTGCCAGACCCACAGTGCCCACATACACAGTGAACTTCAATGGGAGCTGAAGAGTGACCAAGAATGACCACTGCACCACCTACCAATCTCTACATGTAGTCTCTTGTACAGTATACTGTAATACTACCTTATGTATATTAACGTATTGCAGTATTCTGTCATTTTGATGTCCTTCTATTACATCCTGGCTATTGCAGGCTGTAATAACAGCCCTAACATGGCACCCATGGAGGCTTCAGAAGGCCACTGGCTGCCATAACACCAGTTGACACCCCACAATTACATTGTGAGGGGAGAAATTGGGCTGAAAGGGACCAGGAAAACATGGCATCAAGAGGCCAAATGACCCTGATCAAAACCAACAGTGATGCCAATTTTTCATGGCTAATGGCTAATAAGAACAGGTCCACAGAGGGGCTACAAAAATGGTGGAGGGTGTCAGGCATAAAACATATCAGGAAAGACGTACTGTAAGTACTTGAATCTGTAAAGTCTGGAGGAAAGAGGAGAGAGGCGGAACATGATCGAGACCTTTAAATATGTTAAAGGACTAAATAAAGAGGGACAAGAGAACACAGTGAGAGTTGGGGGAAAAATCTGAAGTAACATGAGAATATATATATATATTACTTTTTTTACTGTATTCACATACAAAATTTCATAAATACAATATATATATATATATATATATATATATATATATATTTATATATATATATAACATATTTTCACATATTACATTTAAGTGCATCATTGTGCATTACACATCAATCTTACCTACCCCTTCCTCTCCCCCCTTCCCCTCCGCAGGGGAAAAAAACCCCACAACACTAACTTTTATATTTATCATACAAATGTATTCCTTCTTTCCAGTTCCTGACACCTGGTGCCTCCGGTGCCAACCATTTCTTAATTATCTCTCGTCTGAAATAGCCTCCAATTTAATATTTTCCTTTTCTTGTTTTATAACCCCATTATCTGCGAGTCCTCCCCCAATATACTCAACCATGGGCTTTCCACCAACTTCAACTTTATTAATTTTCTTTATTAATTTTTTCCAGAACCCCTTTCCAATATTTCTGTAGTGCTGGCCATGCCCATCGGGTATGCACCCAGTCTGCATCTTCCTTTCCACATTTTGCTGTTTCTTTTTCCCGATCTTCCTTAGAAAACAAGGGGTGTAATACAGCCTAGGTATGATGTTAAATTGTAATATTTGGTGATTTTATATACACCCTTTACATTACTCAATATGTATCCCATTGGTTATCTGTTATTTTACCTAGGTTTCTTTTCCATTTGCCCGGCTCTTCATTGCTATATGTATTTGATCTTCTTCTCTCAGTTGAGAGAATTGAATCACTTATGGTGTTGGTCTGATTTTATACATATTTTTACTCTCAGTTTTGGAGTAGGCATTACTCATTTGTCTGTATTCGAAATACTTATTATCCCCACTCTATCTTTAGCCTATTCCAAGTTTTAATAACTCCCTCTAGGAATACATTGTTAACCTTACTTGTACCTACCGCCTTATTATTATTATTTATTTATAGAGCGCACTTAATTCCAGAGCGCTATACAGGTAACAGGGGTAACAAACAAGAACATTACAAGATCAAAACACATTACATGAAGGCAGATGGCAGACTGATACATGGGGAAGAGGACCCTGCCCGCGAGGGCTTACAATCTATAAATTCAATTTCCTATTTGATTTTATCTTGTTTATTTCCATTAATCTATTGTTTTTCCAAAGCGGTGTCATTTCTAATGATGTGTCTAAATTTAACAAGAATTTCAGCCTTGTCCATGTTTTTACCATCATTTCAATTGAAGGATAAGATATCATACATTTTCTCCACTAGTAATCCTGTCTCTAAAATATCTATCATTTCATTATTTGGTTCTTCTACCTCCTTTACATATTTATATAGCTCATCCCAGTCTCTATTTAGCAGTAGCTTTAACTGAGCCGCCAAAAAATATGACCTAAAATCAGGGAAAGCAACCCCCCCATGAGCTTTGGGTAAACAAAAATACTGTAGGTGTATGCAAACTCTTCTCCTACCCAGATAAAACTATTCATCACTACATCTATTCTTTTAAACGTCTTGTCTATCCAAATAGGCGCAGCATCAAAAATGTATATGAACTTTGGCAGTAATATAGATTTTGCTAGCATAATTCTGTCAGCTTTGGTTTTAACCAGATTGAGCTATTTTACTTTTAAGATTTTTTTTATTACTGGAAAGGTGTTCTTTTCATGGAAGTCATATATATGAGCAGTAATTTTAATTCCTAATTTTCCCTTTCTTCTTTACCCTAATTTTACCATTGTATAGTTCCAGTGTACTCATTCCTTCCTGACAATGGCACCAGGATGGATTTTCCCTAATCGATCATTAGTCCCGATAACTTTTCTATTACTTTTATTACCTGGCCCACAGTGTGTTCTGGATCAAAACCAACAGTGATGCCGGTCCTTCATGTCTAATAAGAAATGGTGAAGGGTGTCAGGCATAAAATCAGGAAATACTTTATGACTTGAATCTGTATAGCCTGGAGGAAAGGATATGTTAAATGACTAAACAAGGCTCAAGAGAGAAGGGTTATAGTAAAAAAAAAAAAATGAACTCAAGAACAAGAGGACACAGTGAGAGGTTAATTGGGGAAAGATCAGAAGCAATGTGAGGAAATATTACTTTACTAAAAGAGTAGTAGATGCTTGGAACAAACTTCCAGCAGATGTGGATGGTAAATCTACCATAACAGAATTTAAACATGCCTGGGATATACACATATCTATCCTAAGATAATAAGTAAGGGAATACTAAAAGGGCACGCTAGATAGACCAAGTGGTCTTTTTCTGCCCACAATCTTCTATGTTTCTAATGTCAGCTGCTTATCCTCCCTCTTGTATGCATTGGGCTCTGCTCCTGTGGCCTCTCAATACTTCCTCAGTACACATTGGCTATAGGTGCAGTGGGTATAAGCAGGATGACCCCCAAACCAAAAGACATAATTAATTTAAACTTCAAACTCTTACATACAGTTAACAGACCCCAAACTTCTATGAACCCTCTCTTTCTCATAGACTGCTATCATTGACCTTACTCTTTTCCCCACAAACTGATCTCATAGCTTCCTCTCATCCTTACAAATTGCCATTATGGTTCCCCCATTCTCTGACTGGCTCCTCCCTTACTCGCAGACGTTCTAAATAACTTCCTTCACAACTTTCCTCCTATCTGGTACACCATAGAACCATTGGCAAGTGACATTGATGTTCCTGAAAGTCCTGGCAAAATCACAAAAGGGGAGCTTATCAGGAAGGAAATCATTTGGTATTATAGCCTGCCCTGGTCTGGAAGAAGGCCTAGTGATCACAGAGATCAGGGGCGGATTAACTTTACCGTGGGCCCCAGGCTGTTCACCAAGCCTGGGCCCCTAACCCCACTGTAACTATGGCAGCACTATGGTAGTACAGGATAGATAATGTCATGATGCCCTGATTTGTGCAAAATTGTGTATTGTAAAAAAGCAGCAATATTTGCAAATCATGGTAGAACTGTAGCCAGGAGACAACACTTTACTGAGAGTATAAGCCTATTTTGGTGGCGATTGGGCTCCCCAGGAGCTCAGGGCCCCAGGCCACCACCCGAAACGGACCTATTATAATCCGCTACTGAAAGAGATGTCAGACATCTTGAGCATAACCTTTCCCTTCTGCAGTCCCTTGCTGAGGCCCAGTATACTGTGTTCCATATCACAGTATACTAATGAGTACTGGAAGATTTTTTAATAGAAGTAAATTACAAATCTCTGGCACATGATGTGAAAGAAAAAAAAATGCTGGAGTATGCCTTTAATGCTGGATACTTGATCAACAATTGCTTTTTAAATATACATGTATACAAATATAGACAATGGTCACACAGTGTAAAAGACCAGCCGTTCCATGACCCGGCCAGGTCACGGAACGGCCGGTCTCTGAAAAGATCATCCCGGCCGGTACTACAGTACCGTCCAGATGATCTTTAGGGCCGCAGAGTTCTGATGCAGGCGCATCCGTGCACGCCAGCACCAGAACTCCCAACTGCACACTATGGAGCATGCGGCTGTAGCCGCTCGCTCCATAGTGTGCACTGACAGGGTTTTCTGCAGCCGCTATTCACTGAATAGTGGCCGCAGAAAACTGACATGTCAATTTTCTACTGCGCCACGAGAGATCCCGGCTGGAGCGTATACTATGTGTATAAGCTCCGGCCGGGATTCCATAGAAGGCAACGCAACGTATATTTTCGTAAAAAGTACAGCCATTGTTGCCGATTGCAACAATGGCCGTACTTTAATGAAAATATACGTTGTGTGAACATAGCCATATTGTGTAAATAAGTTTCTGAAACAACAGCCACATTTTGTTGTCATTTCTTATTATTAAGTTCTTAGTCCAAGGTCAGGTCAGTGAGGTTCCTTTGTAACCTTTCTCCAAGCGTGCTCACTTTTCCCAAACTCATCTACGGTCACTCGGGTGCCTCTGAACGTTTGGAAGTGTGACCACTTCACACCTCTGCCTCATGTTGACACAAGTGCCTAGCCTCATGAACCTGTCTTCTCACAAGCTTGAAGTGTTAACTTGGGAACCGCTACATTAGGCAGAATATCATCCAGTCCTAACTACTTTTCCAGAGTCTAGAATGTTCCATTATGTTTACATAATACACACTTCATATGTGCGAGGGACTTCTCCCCCTGACATCTAAGGCTAGCTCCCAAGAGTGACTGAAAATAAATCTGTCATATGGATCCAAAATACCATCAGTATTTCATCAGTATTTTGTCCTGTAAATACTGATGGGCTATCTTCTATGTATAAAATTGAAAATACATATACTTATATTTAAAAGCAATACAATAAAGGGTACATCTGGATATTTAGTCCTCCTCCATAAAATTCAGTACGCCTATTATAGTAACAAAATAGGTGATAGCAGCACACAAGTGCGCTCACATTAAAGAAGCCTAAGCTTTTCAGTACAGCAGAAAAAAGGGGTAAGCAGGTGTATCGGGTCAATGGGTTCCTTTGGATAAATTCAGCACTTCTATAGGCTACATTCACACAACGGTACATTGACGTCTTTTCATGCTAAAATGACGCCATCACATAGTGGGAACATAGCCAAACACTGAAAGTAAACTAACAACGTGATGATAATAATAATGTGAACAAAGCCTGAGAACAGTGCAGCCGCAAGCCTCAGTTGAACTATTTGATTGATATTTAATATTTAATTTTTGATATGCGTCAAATGAACCTGACAATTTTGGCGGGACCAGCCAACCATCTAATGTGTATGGTGACCTCCCAACTATCCTCCAACAGATGATGTTGGGAAAGAAAAGGATCAGGCATGTTGGATCTGCTGCCAGATTCTTTTGTTCTTCAATAGAGAAGCCACCACCAGAATATATATAGTTAATAACAGTCCAATAAAAATGCCTGCTGTGTTATATAACTGGACTAGTCCACTGATATGTGAACTGATTCAGATGTAGCTGCCTGGTGTATATGTGTTTCCTTTAAATAGGTCACACAGGTTTCATATGGAGTAGATGGCATGTGCCACTAAATGACAGCCTTTTAGTTTATAAGTGTATGTTACCTGCGGCTGGCTGTCGTGACCTCTCAGTGTCATAACCTTCAACATTACTTTCCCAAATATCATGGCTTTTTGCTACTCCCTGACCTTTCCAGGTCCCTTTCCTAGTGTGAACATTTCTCACTTTTGTTCTACTTGTATTTAGACAAGTGCCAGAATTCTGACACCTTTGGAAACTCCCTGGCGCTGCTTTCAGCCTCCATCAGTGTAATGATGGGAACCACTAATCCAAATAGGACCCACAGATGAATCTGACACGTCTCCATGATCTCTGTACACCTATGCAGAATAGGTCAGCACTATAAAAAATATTAAAATAAATAAAATATATTACTAGATGTGACAAGCTCTATACAAATGAATCTTTTCAGGTATAAGCTTGGGTTTTAGATCAAAATAATTGTTCCTGTATTTCTAAAGGTTAAGCTAAGTTTTCCCTACTAAAAAATATGACATAAATGTAGCAAACATGTATGCCACCTTAAAAGCACTGTCTGAGCACACTGGTACTCCCTACAGACAAAGGGGGGGGGGATTTTTGGACACTGGCGTACAAGTATGCCGGTCTTATATCAGGCCCCGTCCCTATTTTCCCGGCAGGATCCACTAAGAGACGCACGTCTCTTAGTGAATTCGGCCGACCGGGCACCCAGCGTACTAAATCTACACCTGCTGCCCATAGTGTGTACCCCTTAGGGCGTCCAAGATAGATAACTTGAAACAACATTTGCAGTGACCCAAATCTTAATTTATCTGTTACCCATAAAACCTACAGGTACATTACCACGACCACCCCAGAACGTACCCTTATTACTCGTGCCTGACGAAAACTAGCACAGACCAGAATTTATAGCCAAGCGCCCCTTCTGTAACACAATGACGACATTCCGTACTGTTACTTATCCATTGATTTATTATCAACATAGATTCTCATCAAAAAAACTCCTTAGGGTCCTATTTCACCGAGCGATTATTGCTCCGTGGAATAGAGACAACGATTAGCCGATGATCGTATCATTGGCTGATCGTTTATTCAGGTTCCAACCTAAAATCATCGGGCACCAACCATGCATCACTGCGTGGAATAGCGATGTGCGGCGGGCGACCAACGATTTCACAAGCACCATGCTTTACCTAAACATGTTATAGGGCTTCTCCTGCCCTCCTTCTTCCTCCCAGTCCTGTGCGCAGCAGCCAGGACCGCTGCGACCAGTGAATGGCTGAGCGTTCTGTCAGTTCAGACAGGCAGCACCGAAGCTGCTGCTGTGCGCGGGACCGGGAGGAAGAAGGAGCTCAGGAGAAGCCCTGCAACGTGTTTAGGTAAATATGGTGTTTAAACAAGGGCTGCAAGGACATCAGTAATGATGTCCCTGCAGCCCTTGCTAAACGATTATCGGGCCGTGTAATAGGCCCAGTAAACAAGTGCGATCTAGCAGATCGACGCTCATTTACATTATTGATCGGGCCCCCATCGGCCCGTGGAAAAGGACCCTTAGGGTATACCTACCACAGGTCGAGAACCAAGGCTGTAGATGATAGGTATTAATATGAGTAACAATCAGAGGATTCCATTCGATTAACACAACATTGAAGTCTTTTAAATATAATTAGTTCACTATATTTGTCTGGCAGATGGAAAGGGTCTTTTTCTATTATAAAGAAAATTTTAATATTATTCTTAACACAGTTAAAGCAGTAATCCCATCTCAGACTGCATAAGCTGAATCCTGGAGGTTCAATGAAGGTGAAGGTGGTCCTGTAGAGAATAAATAGAGCACAAGCCGCAGTGGTCACAAAGGCGCCGGGAGCGCTCCATTCACTTGCTTCTTAGCTCCTGAGATCGTTGGGGATCCTGATGGATCTTTAGCAGTCAAATTGTTATCCCCTATGCTATGAAAAATACACCCAAAGTCGGACTGGGGTACCTTGGGCCCTCCAGTGAATTTGATTATAGGAGCCCACCCTACATACCGGCCCTAATGGGGGCAGCATGAATCGGTAAGTATATTCATTACTTACCCATCCAGATTGCGCCCCCTGTCATTTGGCGTCCTAGGCCATCCCCTACCCCTGCCAACCCCTTGTCCCGGCCCTGCATAGCACACATGCACGGTACGTACATCAAATCCTTAAGGATTTGATGATATCCCAGATTTTATCATTTCCCTGCAACATACAGTATATATGATGTATATGTATGGTGGTGTCCATGTTGCTGTGATATTCTATGATTGCTGTGACCCTGTCACTTGAAAAAATCTTTTTACAAACCTGTAGATAGGTATAAACCTTGCTATGCATGTTTTTCTTCAAGATTTAAGTGTCCCTTTAATCCAGGGATACTCACATACATGCAGGAGTTCTACCATCCACTGCTCCATCCTACTTGCGCTCATTGTGCAGGTGATGGATCTGTGTAGCCGGCAGATGTCCGGCTTTATGACTCTGCAATATGTAAAGGTCCCCCAACTCCCAAGCATAATAAATTAAACCAAAGAACGCAAAATAAAGACACAAAACATTGTAATCAGGTGTCAAAGGGGCCCAATTTTATTTAAAATTACATGACACTGAAAATGACAGCCCCCCGACTCACAAAGAGTCACCCTCCAGCACTTAGGCGAGGAAAAACCCCCTGTGGGGGAAACCTTGAGGGAGCCATGGCTGGAGAGTTGCCCCTCCCCTGGGCTTAGAGGGTAATACCATACTGTAAATATAATAAACTGGATGTGAGGGAGGTCTTGCTGCAATATCTATCACCTTATTGATGGCTAGGCGGATGTATCTCTTCTCCTTCACAGATCCAGGTCCACTTTTCAAGAAGGTGGAGACTCGATGAAGGGGTAATATAAAGCAGATCACCCCTTTTCCTCTGCTAGAACCTCCAAATTACATCAAGGGTAGGGGGCAGTAAAGTAGTCAAGCTCAAGGTCCTCTGGCGCATCCAAGATGGCACTGATCAGGGCGTGGTGCATTGCTTTATGGAACTTTCTCTATGACATAAGCGCTTGTCATCACAGTGCATGGTTGCCATGGTTACTGCAGGTAAACACATCTGAAGCATTAACCCATTAATGATTGGTGATGCGCTTTACTGCAGAGGTCAGCAAACAAACTCGTGACCAAGCAAACAGCTTATGGTTAGGCCGCACTAAAAGCACTAAATAATATGGTTTTATTTGGCCCATAGCAACCAATCACAGCTCAGCTTTTGTTTCTCAAATTACTCTACTAAAATAAAAGCTTAACTGTGATTGGTTGCTATGCGCAACTTAGAGAGTCTAACTTGCCCATAGCAACCAATGAAAGCTCAGCTTTAATTTTATAAGAGCTTGTTAAGATATGAAAGGTGAACTGTGATTTGTTGATCAGACTGTGTTTTGTCTCTGGCAGGTTGATAAAGCTGCTCTATTGCTGTAAAGCCTATGATGATGATGACTGAAAACACAAGCTTTCCCATAATGCTTTGCAGTCAGTCCTTCCTTTACAGCTCCTAACTTTTTGGAGGGACACTTATGGTTCACAGACATTTCTATACACCACAATTCTCAGCATTTCCAGTCACTCAGTTTAGCATCCTTTGCTAAATGGTTATATATGGCAGATTTGTTAACATGAAGGAGACTGCTGAGAATCTGATCTAATTGTATGTGGAAAGGGCGGCCAAAGAGTATTATCAATAAAGCTGTTGAAATGAATAGACAAGGAGGGGATCCCTCCAATAAGTTCACCAATGAAAATACATGTTAAAAAGGCAACAGATACAGTATATGCATTGTGTGAACACAATAGTATACACTCTGACCAGGATCCCTAGTGGCCGAAGAAAAATCTCAAGTCTTCCCATACTTATCATCTTCTGTATGTCCTGCAGGAAGTGGTGTTTTTTTTGTGTGACACAGTGCCCACTGCTGACATTTCAGGAACTGTCCAGAGCAGGAGAGGTTTTCTGTGGGGATTATCTACTGCTCTGGATAGTTCCTGTCTCGGACAGAGGTGTCAGCAGAGAGCACTGTGTCAGACTAAAAAGAATACACCACTTCCTCCAGGGCATACAGAAGCTTATAAGTAATGGAAAACTGGACATTTTATATAGTAGTAAATTACAAATCTATAAAACTTTCCGAAACCAGTTTATTTTAAAGAGATTTTTGACGAAGTACCCCTTTAGGTGACTGTACCAACAGGCCCAGGCTGAAGCACTGGAGGCGGGCCGACCCACCCTTAGTGGGAGGAAACCCTAGCCCCTCTATGATGGGGTTCCATTGATTCTAATGGAGTCACGTCATGGAGGGGCTGAAGTTTCTTCCCACTAAGGGTGGGTCGGGCCGCCTCCAGTGCTTCAGCCTGGGCCTGGTGGTACAGTCACTTTAAGGTATTGCAGTGACCGTTTGTATATTTGTCTGTGTATACTGCTGATATGTATATTTATTTAAAACATGTCTGAACTCCTGTCTCCACATGAAAGGATACGTGTTTTTTCAGAATATACAATTCCTTGTACCTGTTAAAGTTCTCATTAGTAAATAAATAGAAGAGTCCCAGTGTTAGTGCTCCCCTAAGCTTATATGCAAATAAAATTCACGGCTTTCACTTCCCACACAACTAATAAGCATCCTGACTGACTTGAAAAAAATGCCCTTAGGAAGTATAAAGTAAAAGTGCTTCTACATACTGATGGACAATTAGAGCCTTTTCTATTTAGCCTGGCCATAAACAGGTAGATGTCACACCAACATTGGGACATATGGAAATCCTCAAAGAGATCATGAGATCCAATAAGCCTCCAGACAGATCACATGGAAATATCAGCACATGGACAATCGCTTATTGATTTTTTAATTAAGTCTAGTATTTGTAAAGATTACACGGAGTGATAATCTGCCCAATCAGGCCGATTCAGTAGATCACCATCTCTGCCAGTCATTGGCTGAGCGGCCTGTCACTTCAGAGACCGGCTTAGAATTTCCATCGGCGGCAGAGGGCAGAAGTAGAACACCAGGGAGCGTGGACACCGGGAAAGTTAATTATTTTACGCTTGATGCAAAGGCTGCACGGACATCGCTAATGATGTCCATGCAACACTTTCCGCACAATAGTTGAAATGTGTAATAGGCCCTGTAAGCGAGCGCCAATCTAGCAGATCGTCACTCGCAAACTGGTAACCTCCAATTAAAAACTATTTTCCATAAAACAGTAGAACAAGTGATGATATAAAACTTTGCATAGCTCCCAACAGCCTAAGCTGTTTTTAACAGCACCTAGTGATATGACTTACAGCAAGCCCCAAGGACATAAGCTACAATGAACAGGACATCTCTCATTGACATGAATGGAAAACATTATTGAGCATAATCTATGGCCTTTTAGGAGGTCATTCTACAGGTAGGTGGAGGCTGAGCTGTGAGATTCATTTATTAAAATCTTTATCTTCTGGTGTAATTTTTCACAGTAAAGTTGTACAGATTACTTTACAGCAGCCTCCTTCTTATCATCACAGACACAATGCGAAGCCTTGCCTAAGTTTTAGGCCTAGTGGTGATAAAGGAAAGTGCAAGATTTAAGGCTCAGATCAGTAGACCAGTAGTCAGGCCTGGGCTTGCAACAATAATATGGAGGAAATATGGCTATGGAATAAGGCCTTTAGTTTGTGACACCGAGCACATTGGTCTTCTTGCACCTTGTCTTGTCAAGTTAAAAGTGCATGTTTAAAGGGGAAAATCTTTTTTTTTTTAAATCAACTGGTTTCAGAAAGTTATATATAGATTTGTAATTTACGTCTATTTAAAAATCGTAAGTCTTCCCATACTTATCAGCTGCTGTATGTCCTGCAGGAAATGTTGTTTTCTTTTCAGTCTGATAAAGTGCTCTCTGCTGCCACCTCTGTTCGAGACAGGAACTGTCCAGTACAATAGCAAATTCCCATAGAAAACCTTTTTCTCCTCTGGAGAGTTCCTCCGGGAAGACTTGAAATTTTAAATAGAAGTAAATTACAAACCTTAAGGTCAACACTTATATCTGGACAATATGCTGTGCGGCGTTCGCACAGCAGTAAAAGGTAGGCTGCTATAGATGCTATTATGAGAGACCTGTAACTCTCAAAAGTAGTAGTGAAATCTAACAGTTATAAAGAATCAAGCGCTTGTAACCTAGCCTAACCTAACCATAACTGTTAGGGCCCTATTCCACCGGACGATTATCGTTTGCATAATCGTTAACGATTGACAATCTCAAACGACCGCTATTGCGAAAGACCTGAAAACGTTCACTCATTTCCATGGAGTGATAATCTTTACTTATGATCGTATTTGCGATAGTTTTTTCTTTGCTATTTCTTCGCTATTGCGTTCGTATCTACTTCAAACAACGTTTATTCAAAGCAAACGATTTGCAAACGAGCAACGATAGGTCCAGGTCTTATAAAGCAATCAACGATTTCTCGTTCGGTCGTTAATCGTTAACTGCATTTCAACCAAACGATTATCGTTTAGATTCGAATGATTTAACAATAATCTTAACGATAATCGTCCGGTGGAATAGGGCCCTTAAATTACAAATCTATATAATTTTCTGACACCAGTTGATTTGAAAGAAAAAGATTTTCGCTTGATAACCCCTTTAAAGTGTACCTGTACTTTCAAAGGAAATTTAAAAACTTGCTTGGTTTGTTAAATTTACCTTTCAGATTTTTGGAGAGTTACTGCTGTTATTGAGTTGCTGAGAGCCCACTCCATAGTGCTTGGCTAGTTCTCCTTCTCTTTATTTCAAGGGGAAAGACAAGAGCTCTGCTGTTTGCAAGCAATAGGTCCTATTACACTGAGCGATTTTTTACGATAAACGACTAACGATAAATGATCGCAAACGAGATTGTTTATCGTTAACCTGAAATCGTTCACCATATTACACAGAACGATAATCGTTAGTTACGATCATTACTACGATCGTTATTGCAATCGTTACTATGATCGTT
The DNA here is from genome assembly GCF_027789765.1 of Dendropsophus ebraccatus. Lineage (NCBI taxonomy): Eukaryota > Metazoa > Chordata > Amphibia > Anura > Hylidae > Dendropsophus > Dendropsophus ebraccatus. The sequence continues at coordinate 170,337,826 of NC_091454.1, forward strand.
TATTCCTTCTGATCCCAGCAAAACAATGAACAATGAGCTATTACACTGAACACTTAGTGAAAAAACGCGGAACTTGAGCAAACAAACGTGAAATTACAGCGAACGGTTAGCGAATGATTAACGATAATTTTAATTTTAGGTTCAGATCTAAATAAACGATCAACGACATAGAACGATTTTTCGATCAATGCCTGCAATTACACAGAACGATTATCGTTTAAATTCGAACGATGTAACGATTTTTCGCACGGTAATCGTCCCGTGTAATAGGGCCCTTACACCTGGACTAATTTTCCTTACTTTTCTGGTCAGTCATAGGATAGCACCTACTCCTCTCTGCTGTCCCATTATATAGTGCTGCAGAATCGTACCACTGGATACTAGTACGAATAGAATACTTCATCTGCATGTACCGTGTACTTACCTTGTGATCCCTGATATTTCCCACAGACCCCTTACTTATTAGGATTTATCTTTGCATCAGCATTCTGCATTGGATCAATTCAGTATAGGTTATGAGAATAGGTACATATGTTTAGAATTTTTTGTGTTATTCTGGCTCTGGCCAGAATAGGCCAGGAGGCCAGGGTCAGGAAAGTATGATGTTTTTTTTTCTATTTTCCCCCTGCCACATCACTAGTACTGGAATACCCCTTTCATTTATTTTTTGAAAGATGTAATGTAGTAGACTAGGGAAATTAACCACCTGTGCTTTTTGGTACAATTAAATGAATTGCTGAAAAAAAAATTTTAATTAATGAGAATATCGAAATACAGAGAAAGTTGTGGAAAAACCAGAAGGAAATGTTCAGCAAAATAAGTAAAATAAGCAGACAGCAGGAATAATTGAGACTTTGTACATATGTTTTACATACAGTGGCATCTATCTGATACCTACTAGATTTTGGAAAATATAGGGCGGAAGGGATGGTAGATGTTTGGGAACAATGTTCCATATGTGGTGAAAGAATATTTTTGTGGGGAGATTTTATGGGAAAAGAATAAACTGTTTGATTTATTATGCTCTATAACAGACCCGCAGGCCACATCCATGCTGGATGATGCTACATATATGCAGCAGGTGCTGCAGCCTACCTGATGACATGTTCTGTTTACCAAATTTTGGAAATCAGAATTTTAGCTGCCCAGATAATGAGTCGGTTAACAGTAGTAGTTAACATTTTGAAAATGTTTAAAATTAGTATGGTATATACCTCAAGATCTCTACAGGAACACGGAGAGGAAACTGCTAAGGAGCTACTAGACATTTCTAAGGCGAAGCACCAAATATGCAGCATTATCTATCCACTTAGGGACCCCTGTTACCTTTTGGGCGCCTCTTTTCCACCCATACCTCTAGTCATGCATTAGACACTGTATATGTCACTATGAGCAGTATCTACCAATACTAATTAAGATGATCTTCAAATATTTTCTTATTCATGGAAAATCAGTGCAAATAAACGATAAATGATCCTTTGGAAACAAGCAAATCACGATGATAATTGACCTTTACCAGTACTGTTATGGTCCTATTAGACGAAACAACTTTTAACAATTAACGACTAATGATAAACGATCGCAAGCAAGATTGTTTATCGTTAACCTGAAATTGTTCACCATATTACACAGAATGATAGTCGTTAGTTACGATTTAACAAAGATCATTACTACGATTGTCTACTCTCTCTGACCCCAGCAAAAGAAGGAACAAAGATCATTACTACGATTGTCTACTCTCTCTGACCCCAGCAAAAGAAGGAACGATGTACAATTATACTTGACCATTAGTGAGTGAATGTGGAATTACAGCGAATAAGTTACGATGATTTTAGGGTCAGATCTAAAGCCCCTATTACACGGGCGATTCAGAAGGACAATCGACTGCCGATCTGTCAGGTCAGCGCTCACTTGCTCCTCATTTCCTGCTCGCTGCCAGCGCTATTACATGCGCCGACAGGTTAAATTGTCTGAGCAGCCCATAGAAGATAGCAGTGGTCTGCTGCTGCTCTTATTACGTGGAGCAATGGCAGCGGATCTTTGCCAGGCTGATTGTTTATGTTTCAGTCTGTTGAAAGCCAACGATGATCATTGTCTTCTATTACACAAAGCGATTATTAGCCGTAATGTTGGCTTAATACGGACGATAATCACTTCGTGTAATAGGGCCTTAAATCAATGATCAACGACACACAAACGATTTTTGCCTGCAATTACACAAGACAATTATCATTTAAATTCGAAGAAAAAAACAATTTTCCACACGATAATCATCCCATGTAATAGGGCCCTAAGCTAAGGCTACATGGACACTGCTTTTTTTGTTTCCGTTAAAAGGATAAAAACTGATGCAAATCCAGATGGTAAAAAGATATACTGCTGCATGCCATTACATTATAAGATTGAAATAGGTCATACATACACATAAATGTGGTTGAACATGTTGTTTCTGTATGTTAAAATGAAAGAACTGAAATACAAAAATGCAGTGTGAACCTAGCCTTACCAGCTATTGGAAATGTAATAGACTGGAGGAAGTAGTTAGCCCGAAAACTAGTTTTATCATAAAACTTGCAGATGACATATTTGCTTTTAGTCATACATTTTGTGTTAAGTGGATTTATACTCCCTATATATAGACTTTTTTCAATACAAGCCTATTGCCTTACCAGAACTTCTAAATCAAGGAAGCATAACTTTAAGTTTCATTCATATTTTGAAGACCTTTTTCATTGCTCTTATTCCTGGAGGTCTCCTTTTAAGTGAACATTACTAGTTGTATTCTGTCAAAGTACCTAAGCCACAATATATTTTTCTTTCTGACTTTTTCGCTGGGAACACATCTCATAGTTGACCGATAAAGACACTTGAAGTAAGAAAGTTAGCAGTTGTCATATACGTAATAATTGTTCTCGCCACACATAAGGAGTTCGCTGTAGCATCAATTAGTGACATAAGGAGACAAAATTCACACTTTTGCAAATGGGGCTCACTTTCCCAGAGACCCCCTGCATCTGACTCATTCAAAAGGCTGATGATTCTGACACATCCCTAGTCCTGGGAAGAAGACTCTTCACACCTCTGGGCTCAGTATATAAACCAGGGAAGCTCAGTGTCTTCAGTATTTGGACTGACTGTCAAGAAGCACACAGCTTTGGAGAAAGGAACTGTAGGACAATCCTTGACTATATGATGCCTCAAGACTGCTCCTTTCTCCCTGACTGGGTCTATCCTTCTTCAGGCTCACAATCTCCAACATCTTCCTCTGAGTCCTACATTTTGTCACCCGGCTATCCACAACCATCCTTGAATACCGAGACTATTAGAAACTATCTTCAGGATCCAGGGATGAACATGGCTTGTCATCAGGCTGAGAAGTCTCCTGTGACATCGAAGAGAACAAGATGCAAGATGATGGGCCCTCAAAGACAAAATGCCAGTGAAAGGGAGAAGATGAGAATGAGGAATCTCTCCAAGGCTCTCAATAACCTGAGAAGATACCTACCACCCTCAGTGGTACCAGCAGGCCGGAACCTAACTAAAATCGAGACCTTGAGACTGACAATAAGCTATATTTCCCATTTGTCACAGTTACTTGGTTTGAATGAAGAGACCATGGGCCAGAAAAAAGAAACTCAGCCTGAAGTGAATGTTGTATGTCCAAAAATTCCTGAAGGATACCAAGAAGTGACATGTCGGCACCATCAACAGAACCAACAGCCGTCCCAAAGTCCTATCTGTAATGAACTCTCTTACCAATGCAACAACTTCCGAATTTCTTCTACACAATATAACACCAGGCAACAAGAAGAACAATGGATCTCATCATCGGTCCATCATAGGAGAAATAATCCTGCCACCGACTACAGCCTGACATCTCCATATACTTCAAGGTTCACGCACACATTATACCAGGTAAAAAGCTTTCTGTTCATTATATCTATAGTGAATACTGTTATTCACACTGGATTATAATTAATGTGAATATGAATTAATATAATTACTATGATAATATATTTGAATTAATATAAATGTATGCTTTAGGTGTTTTATTGGTTAAGTAGGTTATAAAATTGTATGAATATAGGGGGAGATTGATCAAACTGGTGTAAAGTAGAAGTGTCTCAGTTGCCCCTAGCAACCAATCAGATTCCACTTTTCTTTCCTCACAAATTCTTTGAAGAATGAAAGGTGGAATCTGATTGGTTACTAGGGGCAACTAAGACAATTCTACTTTACACCAGTTTGATAAATCTCCCTGATAGTGTAAAATTAACAGTGAATAGTGTAAAGCCCCTATTACACAGGGCGATGGGGAGGAGCATACGAGCGCTGTCTAATGGCTGCTTGCTTCTTGTTCCCCACTCGTTGCCGGTGCTATTACATGTGTCAGCAGCAAGCGGGGGGCCGCAGGGAGAATGTGTTGAAAGACAACAACAGACAACAATCAGCTGAAATTGTTCATGTCGGCTGATCGTTGTCTTCTTTTACACAAGACGATTATCATCTGTAACAGCAGATGTTGCTCTCTGTTGCCTCCTCTGTCCATGTCAGGAACTGTCCAGAGAAGGAGCAAATCCCCATAGAAAACCTCTCCTGCTCTCCAGACTGGAAATAATACCCCACTTCCTACTGGGCATACAGCAGCTGATAAGTACTGAAAGGCTTGAGATTTTTTAATAGAAGTAAATTTCAAATCTCTGGCACTTCATGGCAGCAGTTGATTTGAAAGAATTTTTTTTTTGTGCACTACCCCTTTAAGGCTCTGCGCACAATGCAGTCTTGGCTTCTGTTCATAATGGGGACCTGACAGGTATAAGAGATGTATTCTTAAATGGATCCCAGTAAATTCTGATAACATTTCATGATTTAAATGGGGTCCATCGGGTTCCTCTCATAGTTCTGTTGTGGTTGGTGGAAAGAGAGGCACTGCAGCCTATATTATTCTTATAATTAAAAACACCAGAACTCCATTGGGACAGAACGCAGCGCCAGTGTGAGCAGAGACCATACTTCTTGTATTTCATCTACTAAATTAAATTTTTTTACAATGACACTCTTGAATATCTTGAAATAACTTACTTGATTACTTTCCTAATGTAGGTTACAGATGATCCAGCAGCGAACCTACACCCATCACATCTCCCCTACCTAAGAGAAAATGACAGCTGTCTGAGGAGTACTGACCCACATTTCACCTTCATCAATGGTTTGCAGGCATCTTGATAAAAGTATATTCCTAAATCCTACCTTGAAATGACTATTATAAAAGAACATTACAAAGACAAGACCAGTTCTTGAAATTGACTATTATGGGATTTGGAAAAGCTGTTCAGCAATCATTTTCTTGTATTATCTGTACAGTTTGATAGGGCTTAGTACAGTAGTGGACATAACTAAATATATGTATCTCCAGACTATAACAGATACTTGCTCATGTTTTTTCATTCATTGGTTAGGTTTTTCATTAATATTTTCTTAAAGTGTACCAGTCATTAAAAATATATTTTGACAACTCATTAGGCATGTCAAAATGTATTGATCACAGGGGATCTAACCCACTCCCCAGCTGTATCTCCTGATTGGCTAAAATTCTTTCAAATCAACTGGTGCCAGAAAGTGCCAGAGATTAGAATTTTTTTTCAGCCCTACATAAAGTGGTATTCTTTCCAGTATGGAAAACAGTAGAGGTTTCCTATAGGAATTTGCTACTGCTTTTGGGGGTTCCTGACATGGACAGAGGTGTCAGCAGAGAGCATTGTGTCAGACTGGAAAGAATACACCACTGCATGCAGGACATACAGCTGCTGATAAGTACTGGAATACAATATTTTTTAAATAGAAGTAAATTAAAAATCTCTGTCACTTTGTGGCACCAGTTGATTTGAAAGAAAAAAAAATGATGAACAACCCCTTTAAAGCATTAATGTCTTAAAAAAAAACTTTTAATATGTCATGGAAACTTGTCAAATGTTTTGTTCAGTCCTGGTTTTGAAGTTCAGACCCCCAACAATTGCTAGATAGAACTGGGAAAGCATGTGGCTTTATTCCCTGGCTTGCTGCTCTACCTATCTCATTGCAGGGTACAGGCTCCATAGACTTCTCCCAGCTCTATCTAGTGATCAGTGAAAGTCTATAGTCACCATCTTTAGTGTATTGTTTACAACTGACAGATTTGTGGCAGAAATCTGAATTGGGCTTTTATTTGGGATTTATTTCTGCCATAAATCTACTGTGGTGAATATAACTTCCAGCAGTGCTGCAGGAAAATGATATCCCCATTGCCGCCCTGCAGATGAAAAGACAGACCTGTATATACATTTGCATATGCTGTATCATTGCTGACAATACTTATTGTTTCTTGTGGTGAGTAAGTGATGTGAGAAGTTGCCTTGTGTCACAAATACATATGTATTTGTTTCTATATATTTATATTTGTGTGTGTTATATATATTGGGATATTTATTTGTATAATAAGAATTTTTGAAAATAAACACATTTGAAAAAAACATTGGGGTGTCCTTATATATTTATGATTAAGATACCCATTTCCCATATATCTCATTATTCGCTTTGTTCATTAGATACTTATTTGCCTATTAAAGGAGTTATCCAGGTTTGGGAAAACATGGCCGCTTTCTTCTAGAAACAACACAACTCCTGTCCTCAGTTTAGGTGTGGGTTTTGCAGCTCAGTAAATGGCGCTGAATTTTAATACCACACATACCCTAAGGCCATGTTCACACACACTGTATTTTTACAATAAACAATGGCCGTCATTGCAGGTTTCAACAACGGACGCTGTTTATTGACAGTGTGCAATTACATTAGAGTGTATAGAAAGGCTGTAGTGTATACGCACTGTATGCACTATGGCCAGTGTTCTCTGCGGCCGCACAAAATAACTGACAGGTCTATTAGGTGTGGCCGCTATTCAGTAAACAGTGGCCGTACAAGATAGCCCGTGTAAAGGTCCCCGAATGTGTTCGCATTCTAATTCAAATAAAGTGATGTAGTATCGGCCGAGTGAACATCTCTGACATTGTCCGTTGTTTGACCTGGCCAAGTCAAACAACAGCCAATGTTTATACAATTTGTGAACATGGTCTAAAGCAGTGATATTCAACCAGTGTGGTCGGGTGTGCCGCGGGGAAAGTTCCCTAAACTATGGTGCCCCTGTGTTTTGTTCCCTGGCAATGCGCAGCGATCAGTGGCGGAGCAGCGCACCACGCTCCTAGTCTCCGCTGATTGGAGGAGCACGTCCGGACCCTACGGGCGGCCAGTAGGTGAGGCGGATAGCAGCAGAGACCATTTCGGAGGAGGTGAGGAGGAAGGGGGGGGGAGAAACCTGGGGATGGGGGAGAGAAACAGCGGAGAGAAGCAGGGGGGAGAGAAGTTTGGTGGAGAGAAGCAGGGCGGAGAGAAGTATGGTGGAGAGAAGCACAGGAGAGAAGCATGGGGGAGAGAAGCATGGGGGAGAGAAGCAGGGGGGAGAAGTATGGTGGAGAGAAGCACAGGAGAGAAGCATGGGGGAGAGAAGCATGGGGGAGAGAAGCACAGGAGAGAAGCAGGGGGGAGAAGTATGGTGGAGAGAAGCACAGGAGAGAAGCATGGGGGAGAGAAGCAGGGGGGAGAAGTATGGTGGAGAGAAGCACAGGAGAGAAGCAGGGGGGAGAAGTATGGTGGAGAGAAGCACAGGAGAGAAGCACAGGGGGGAGAAGAAAACAGGCCCAGGTTTCACACTGAGTGAGTATAAATACATTTAGAATCTATATTATTAACTATATGTATAATATGTACTGTTTTAGTGTCATTTTGTGCCATTTTGGTTGGTGGTGTGCCCCGGGATTTTTTAAGTATAAAAAGTGTGCCGCAGCTCAAAAAAGGTTGAAAATCAATGGTCTAAAGGACAGGGATGGTGCTGTGCTTTTTCTAATCCTGGATAACCCCTTTAATATTATTTTCCATTTTGGAGGTACTTTCTGTATATGGTCAGATGAGTGAAATTGATTGTATTTCTGTGTCTATATTATAGCCACCAGTCCAGGCCTAATGACAATCATGCTGTCAGTTTGGTTTGTTAAACACACCGTCAGATGGGTTTTTGCAACCATACAGTAATACAGTTACAGAAATGTGGCCCTATTGTGATACCTCAGTAAATGGCACAATCTGTCCTGACTTATAAATAAAACCTAAATTACAAAATAAAAAAACACGCTAAGGGTGCGTTCACACATACAGGATCTGCAGCAGATCTGATGGCCCAGAAATGATTTGCTTTGAATCTGCAGCTTCAAATCTGCGCCATTAAATTTGCTGCAGATCTGCTGTAGATCCTGTATGGATAGCTTTAGGGTAGCTTTACACGTATCGTATCGCTGCAGATTTTCTGCTGTGAATCCGCAGCAGATCTGCATCAGATTTAACTAAATGAATGAACACAGCATTAAATCCGCACTGTCAAATCCGCTGCGATACAGTACGTGTGAAGCTACTATAAGGCTATGTTTACGTATAGTATTTCCATCAGTCTTTTGTTCAAAAAATCAGAAGTGGGACTAACAGGGCAAAGTTATAATGGAAAGATTTGGACAGTTTCTGTATTTTCAACCAACTCCTGATTTTGGTTGAAAAACACACTGACCAAAAGACTGACAGAAGTACAATATGTGAACATAGCCTTAGCCCTCATAAACATTTGTTTTCCAAAACTAGACACCTGGCAGCTCAGCTCACAGGAGCCTTCATGCAATTTTTTTTGTCAAAGTAAAATTTCCTAAAAAAAACACACTAAAGGTGCCACATGTGCTGAGCTCACACATATCACTTGGTGTCTACATGAACCTCCCTGCAATGACCAAAAATCTGGAAAAGAGGACCAATATCTTTTTGACTCCTGAGACGATACCGGTATTATAAATAGCAAATAATAGCATTACAGGTTTAGCATTGGGACCCAGGAGCTTCTGTATTGTTATGATATTTCTGCATTTCCTTTTCTAGTATATTCTTCAAACAAGGTTCAAGGTGAGAGTCTGCTTCATTTCACTCTTTGAGTCTTCACTTGTCTCAAGGAAGAACATCCCACGCTGCAAATGAGACCTTCAACATGAATTTCTACAAAAATAGCAATATCACAGCCCCACGCGGCCTAAGTACACAGAGTAAACACGCCGGCTTTGAGGTGCACTGCTAGTTAGATAGCCCCCTTTGAACTCCTGGATTAGCATTTTAAAGGCTGAATTAGCATGTCATCATGAGATATTAGCAGGCGAATCTTAAACCCTCTGACGGATCATTTAGAACGCTGTGTGTGTATTAGTGTCTCCCTATCTCTTAGGCCAGACATCCAGTCTCTTCCCCTATAAACATCCCAGCAGCAGCACTGCAGAATAGCACTGCAGGTAGTGGCTTTATTTACACACTCATTTCCATAGGAGCAGATAATTTGCAACTATCTCTTCTGTGATCAGGTAGGCGGCCATTCATAATGACACTAATTCCAAGAAAAAGAACCAAAACAATTATGCTAATTATCTGCAGGCAACCTCTCATTATGCTGGAAATGTTAGGACTAGAAATGAGCGAACCTGGAGCATGCTCGAGTCGATCCGAACCTGAACTTTCGGCATTTGATTAGCGATGGCTGCTGAACTTGGACAAAGCCCTAAAGGCCCTATTCCACGGAACGAATGTCGTTCGTATTCGGACGATATTGGCCGCTACGAACGATAATCGTCCCATGGAATAGAGTGCAACAATCAGCCGACATCGTTCATGTCGGCTGATCGTTGCAGTCGCTTGTTTTTCAACATGTTGAAAAACAAGCGACTGATACAGCAACGATCTACTGCTGTTGCTCCGTTGAATAGGAGCATCGGCAGCAGACGCTGCTGTATCCTATGGGCTGCCCGGACGATCAGCGATCCTCCGAGCAGCCCCTCCCGCAGCTCCCCACCGCCCCTCCTGCACTCACCCGCTTGCTGAGGCCGTGCTGAATAGCGGCGGCAGCGAGCGGGGAATGAGGAGCAAACGAGCGCTGAGAGCGCTCGTTTGCTCCTCTTAACGACCGGTGGAATAGGGGCATTAGGCTATGTGGAAATCATGGATATAGTCATTGGCTGTATCCATGTTTTCCAGACAACCTTAGAGCTTTATCCAAGTTCAGCAGCCACAGCTAATCAAATGCCGAATGTTCGGGTTTGGATCGACTCCAACCCGATTCGCTCATCTCTAGTTAGGACCCTTAACATGGGGCGATTATTGACCGAATAAACATTCATAGGAATTCCCGACTATTGGTTTATGTAAGAGGCCCAGCAATCAGCTTATTTACCAGTGTCTCCATTTTTCTATGTGAATATAAAAATCCCCTATACCAGTGCTTCTGAATTCCAGTCCTCATGGCCCACCAACAGGTCATGTTTTGAGGAGTTCCCATAAAAAGATCACTTGTGATAACACCTGATTGTACCTGTTGGTGGCCATGAGGACTGGACTTGAGAAGCACTGCCCTATACAATAATGGAAATGAACAGCTGCACAAAGATCGCTGGATCATTTCTGTGAGTAAAGGCCCTATTATACCAAGCGATTATCGGCCGTGTATCGGCCATAACGTCCCATAATCGCTTGATGTATTAGCTACTGTTAAAAGGCAACGATCAACCAACATACGACGGTCTGCTAACAATAACAAGACCGCTGCTATCGTCTATGGGCTCCCCGGACCATCTAAAGATTGTCCATGGAGCCCCTTGTGCAGCTCCCTGCAGCCCCCCTGCTCTTACCAGCTTGCTGTCAGTGCGTGTAATAGCGCCAGCAGCGAGCAGGGAACAGCCCGTGTAATAGGGTTTGAGTTGATCGGCCCGTGTAATAGGGTTTAAGTGGCAGTATAAATCTGGCCATGGAAAAAGACTATTACTCCTAACGATAATACAGTATAATAAAATTATAATAATCTTCCTTTACATAGCACTAACTAGGGTTGTATTCAATCCTAAGGAGTACCCATTTGATTTGATTTCCGTGGCTGCAAAAGTTGTATACAGCTCAAGGGAGTCCTGGAAAACATGGATACAGCCATAGGTTTTCCAGGACTCCCTAGGGCTGCATACTACTTTCGCAGCCACGGTAATCAAATATTACACACTCAGGTTTGGAAGAACCCAAGCCGGCTCGAGATTTGCTCATGTCTACTAAGGGAGTTTTCACTCTTCAATGGTGTTTCTTGGCTCAGGTTTTAATGGGGTTTTCCACAACAGAGCTCAGTTACTGATCAGCGAGGTGCAGACACCCAGCCCCACCACCAATCAGTTGTTTGGTGCCCATACACAGCGAACAGGGCCAGAAGCAGTTGTCTCAGTTTACCATGTAGTGGCTGGACCAGGTTACTGTTCACTTGAACAGGAGCTGAGCTGCAATTACAGGTCGCTAACATTACACAGTGAGACAACTGCTTCCTGCCTCATTCCCTGTGTAGTGCTGGCCCTGTGCCTTCCTGTAGCGGCTCAAAGTAGAGCTCCAGTGAAACTTTATTTTCTTTCAAATGAGCTGGTGTCAGTATGTTGTATAGGTTTGTAATTTACTTCTATTAAAGGGATAGTGCGGCGGTAAATAATTATTCACAGAATAACACACATTACAAAGTTTTACAACTTTGTAATGTATGTTATGTCTGTGAATGGCCCCCTTCCCCGTGTCCCACCACCCCCTCTCATGTACCCAGAAGTGTGGTGCATTATACATACCTGTCACGTGCCGACTCGTCTCCGATCTTCAGTCAGTGATGTCGTCTTCAGACGGCCGGGCCGAATCCCTCCGACTGTCCCGAGTCCTGGCCGCCCTCTTCAGCGTCATCAGATGCTCAGCCGCGATTGGCTGAGCACAGTTATGCTCAGCCAATCGCGGCTGAGCAGCCAATGACGCGGCAGAGGGCGGCCGGCACACAGGACGCTCGGAGGGATTCGGCCCGGCCGTCTGAAGACGACATCACTGACTGAAGATCGGAGACGAGTCGGCACGTGACAGGTATGTATAATGCACCACACTTCTGGGTACATGAGAGGGGGTGGTGGGACACGGGGAAGAGGGCCATTCACAGACATAACATACATTACAAAGTTGTATAACTTTGTAATGTGTGTTATTCTGTGAATAATTCTTTACCGCCGCACTACCCCTTTAAACAAAAATCTCGATCTTTCAGTACTTATCAGATGAAGTGGTGTATTCTTTCCAGCCTAACAGTGCTCTCTGCTGCCACCTCAGTCCATGACAGGAACTGTCCAGAGCAGCAGCAAATCCCCATAGAAAACCTCTCCTGCTTTGGAAAGTTCCTGCCACGGACAAAGGAGGCAGCAGAGAGCACTGTGTCAGACTGGAAAGTATACAACTTTTCCTGAAGGACGTACAGCAGCTGATAAATACTGGAGATTTTTAAATTAGGGATGGTCCGAACCGAGTTCAGTTCGGGTTCGTATGAACCCGAACTCTCGGTAATGATTCCCGCTGTCTGCCCGCTCCGTGCAGCGGGCGGATACAGCGGGAGGACCACCTGGAAAACTGGGATACAGCCATAGCCATAGGCTGTATCCCAGTTTTCCAGGCGGTCCTCCCGCTGTATCCACCCGCTCCACGTAGCGGGCAGACAGCGGGAATCTGATGCTGAGCGTTCGGGTTCATGCGAACCCGAACCTCGGCAGTTTCGGACCATCCCTAACTTTAATAAAAATTTTTGCTGGACTTCTCCTTTAAGGGTACGTTCACACTTACCGGATCCGCAGCTGATTTTCTGCTGCGGATCCGCAGAAGATTTCATTTAAATAACTAAACACAGCATCAAATCTGCACCATCAAATCTGCTGCAGATCTGCTACGGATCCTGTAGGTGTGAACGCACCCTAAAGATCAATTTTCATGAAGATGGCGGATCACAGGGCAGCGCAAGTATGTACTGCTCTTGTGATCGGCAATGGGAAAGTGGCAACTGGGAAATGGATATAAGCATGTCCGTGCTTTAAGTTTCCCTTTAACTACTCAATGAATACATATCCCTGTCAGCCTCAGTAAATATGTTTTTATGCTTTTAATAGTCTTTTATCAGATATTTTATGACTGCTTAAAAGCAGATACAGTAAAAGGAGCGGGCAGACAGCGGGAATCTGATGCCGAGCGTTCGGGTTCATACGAACCCGAACCTCGGAGGGTTCGGACCATCCCTATTTTAAATAGAAGTAAATTACAAATCTATATAACTTTCTGACACCAGTTCATTTGAAAGGTTTTTTTTTTTCTGGAGCTCCCCTTTAAATCCACATGGGTCAGAACTGCTTTGAAATTTACCTACAAATTTGCAGGTGCAGTTGTAAATTAAGGTTAGATCCACAGTGAATCTGGAACAAAATTCACAAATAATGCATGCTACTTTAGTAGTCTATTTGTGGCAGATCTGCATGAAAAAATTCCATTGCGAGTGGAATCACTCTAAGGCTATGTTCCCACTATGGGATCATAGCTGGAAACGGTGGCTGTCTGTTAATATTAATCAGGATTATTAGTTGTGGCTGTCAATATTAACAGACAGCAGCCTTTTCCGCTATGATCCCTTAGTGGAAATAAGGCTAGGTTCATGCTGCATTTTTCTGTCTGTTTCACTATTCATATATTTTAGTGCGTTTACAGCCGCATCCATTTTTATCACCTGACTAAAATTATATAATACAGCCTTTTAGGCGGCCGTACACCTTTAAAAACAGTCATCTGATTAATGTTTTTTGCAGATATTTATGTATCCCGTCCTTCCCATACACATTAACATTCGACATAAGCCGCAGCAGACAGCTCTGGCAGCAACTTATCTTTCCAAGATAATCCATCACGCCTGACCCCTATCTCCACAGACATCATCCATTGGTGAAGTCTTGGGAGAGCCCCGTGCACTTTATACCAACGCAAGCCAACCAGTCAACATTAGTGTAAAGTGTATCTGGACCTTAAAGGGTTACTCCGGCAAAAATCTTTTTCTTTCAAATCAATTATTTTCAAAAATTTATATTGATTTGTAATTTACTTCTATTTAAAAATCTCAAGTCTTTTATACTTAACAGCTGCTGTATGTTCTAAAGGAAGAGGTGTTTTCTTTTCAGCCTGACACAGTGCACTCTGCTGCCACCTCTGTCTAAGACAGGAACTGTCCAGAGCAGCAGCAAATTCCCATAGGAAACCTTTCCTGTTTTGGACAGTTCCTGTCTCAGAAAGAGGTGGCAGCAGGGAGCACTGTGTCAGACTGAAAAGAAAACACCACTTCCTGTAGGACATACAGCAGCTGCTAAGTACTGGAAGACAAGAGATTTTAAATGGGAGTAAATTACAAATCTATACAACTTTATGAAACCAGTTGATTTTGGGTGGAAAAAAAATATTTTAACTAGAGTACCCCTTTAACCCCTAGAGGACCCTGGACGTACAGTTACGCCATGGAAGTCTGTCACCAGACGACCCTGGGCGTAACTGTACGTCCTGGGTGTTTCTCCTGCTATGAAGCGCGCTCCGGAGCGGAGCGCGCTTCATAGGAGGTGGGGGCTGGCTGCAGTGAGCAGCCTACACCTCACCGCTATGGCATAGCAATGATCAGTGTGAATAATCACACTAATGTATGTAAAAGTCCCCTAAAAGGACTTCAAATGTGTAAAAAAAAAAGTTAAAAACACTAATACACTACCCCAAAGCCCCTCCCCTAATAAAAGTTTAATAACCCCCCTTTCCCATAAATTTTAATCATATAAAAATAAATAAATAAACATATAATACACCATAGCGTGCGTAATTGTCCAATCTATTAAAATATAACAAGCGTCATTGTGAACGGTGAACGGCGTACACGAAAAGAGGGAAAAAAGTGCGCAGATTACCGATTTGATGTTACATTATATATATAAAAAAATTCATAAAAAGTGATCAAAATGTCCGATCTTCACAAATATGGTATTAATAAAAACTAGAGATCATGGCGGAAAAAAAGACATCTCATACAGCCCCGTAGGTGAAAAATAAAACCGTTATAAGCGTCACAATAGGCCCATTTTATTATTAACTAATTGCCAAAAAAAAGGATTTCATTAAAAAATATATATAACATTAGAGAATCTGTGTAACCTGCATATGGTTGTGTTCGTACTGACCTATAGAGTAATGGTATCATGTCACTGTTACCATATAGTGCATTACGTAGACACAGGAACCCCCCAAACGTTACCATATTGCATTCTTTTTTATGATTTCACCTATTTATATCTTCATAAATAATATATTTGGGATTCTGTCATTCATGTTATGGTAAAATGAAAGATGCCATTACAAAGTACAACTATTCCTGAAAAAAAACAAACCAACAAGAAAGAAAAAAGTGATGGCACTGCCTGGCTCTCCACTAGATGGCACTATCTCAGGCTGGGCCCGGTATGCTGTATGAACAATGAATAAAGGATAAAAGGAGGCACTCACCAGCAGTGTATTCAGACCATCTGGCTTTTATTGCTGTGCGCAGGGGGAGCGGGGGAGACAAGGTGGGTGACCGCAGTTTCGCGGCTTAGTGCCGCTTTGACGAACCCTCATGTGACTGGTACGTCACTGCCTTTTATGTGTGCAACTTTATCAATGTGAGTGAGAAACAAACAAACATCAATTAAAATAAAGTACAAATTACACTGGCTAGCATATTCGGATATAGGGATTCATGCAATATTCACATCACTACGAGTATTAAGACCCAGGGCGCCAAGCGCATCATATTTAATAATAAGTTCAGTTTCTTTTTGAAGGAGCAACCGCTTTCTATCACCCCCACCTTTTGGGGGAGGGACAATACATAACCCAGCAAAATGTAACTGTGAGGAATCCCCATCATGTTCCTGCTGAATATGTCTGATCATGCGGGGGCTACCTTTCCCTGTCTGCACTGATCTGACATGCTCTGAGAATCTCCTCCACATGGGGCGGATAGTCTTCCCTATATAATATTTGCCACAGTTACAAATCAAAGCATATACCACACACTGGCTTTTGCATGTCATAAAGTCATTAACCACATGTTCATGGCCACCTAATTTAATGTATCTACCATTATTTAATGATCTACAGTAGTGGCAATGGCAATGACACTTAAAATTACCCTTGGCTGACCTGGATGTAAGCCATGACCCTGGCTTACATCCAGGTCAGCCAAGGGTAATTTTAAGTGTGGACAGTGCAGACAGGGAAAGGTAGCCCCCGCATGATCAGACATATTCAGCAGGAACATGATGGGGATTCCTCACAGTTACATTTTGCTGGTTTATGTATTGTCCCTCCCCCAAAAGGTGGGGGTGATAGAAAGCGGTTGCTCCTTCAAAAAGAAACTGAACTTATTATTAAATATGATGCGCTTGGCGCCCTGGGTCTTAATACTCGTAGTGATGTGAATATTGCATGAATCCCTATATCCGAATATGCTAGCCAGTGTAATTTGTACTTTATTTTAATTGATGTTTGTTTGTTTGTCACTCACATAGTTTGATAAAGTTGCACACATAAAAGGAAGTGACGTACCAGTGACATGAGGGTTCGTCAAAGCGGCACTAAGCCGCGAAACTGCGGTCACCCACCTTGTCTCCCCCACTCCCCCTGCGCACAGCAATAAAAGCCGGATGGTCTGAATACACTGCTGGTGAGTGCCACCTTTTATCCTTTATTCATTGTTCCTGAAAAAAACAAGCACTTACATGGCCCTGTAGATAGAAAACTGAAAGTGCTAGAGCTCTTAGAAGGGGAGGAGGAAAAAACTAAAAAAACTAAGATCAAAATTTGCGCGGTCCACTGGGTCATTTTGGGCCTGGTCCTCAAAGGAGTAATAGCCAGACAGGAGACAAAATAGATTTTTTTTTATTGTGCCTTTGTTGAAATAACCGCAACTTGACTATTGGCTGCGACATAATAGAATAATGCCAATATATCTATAACTAAAATCTTATATGGCTATTTCATGTATTATTTACATGCTGCATCTTACATTTTGACCAGAAATTCTCTTTATAGAGAATATCATGTGATGACAACTGTAAACTGATGAGCTGTACATTGACAGGCATTTATCTCCCACAATGTATAGCTGGACATGGCTTCCCTCATGGGTGACAGCTGATCCCCAGGGGTTGGCTTTGGGAGGTACCTATTAATTGGTGTTTGCACAATTTATTTTAGGATGATATAATAAATAGATGTTGTACTGTGAGAGGGATTCTCTTTGATAAGTAAATATTATGACTATTTACCTTTGTGTTTTACATTTAAATGGTCCTCATTAATATTCATTAGTTTTCTGTCCCTTTCCAGGCCCCATAGAATAAACAGTTTAGCAGCCTGCTCTACATTTTGATAGCTGATCGCTAAAGGCCCCATAGACATTATACATACTGTATATCAATCAGACTGGCTAATATTCTAATGTATATAAACCCCTCCTGACTCTCCACTGACTTCCCCCTAATCAACATGAAGGTATCTCACATGTACCGCTACCTTCACACACTCTACCCAGAGACACAATCAAACACAAGCAAACTCCATAGAATAACAAGGTTATGTGCTGATGATGAATTTATTTCTACTGGTGAAATCTGCCACAGATCGGTAACAAAAATAAGGATAAACTCTTGGATTTCTTCATTGAATTTTCTCTTTTGAGGCTATGTTCACACAATGTCAAAAATAGAGAAAAGGCGGACGATTTTCATATTTAAAACAACGGCCGTTTTTGCCGCTGGATGTCAATGGAAGTTTACGATCTACCATGGTGTTTTTTTGGTGTAGTGTTTTTCAAAAGACGTCCGAAAATAATGATCATGTTCATTATTTTGACGTCCACGGTAAAAACGTCCGTTATTCAATACATTGTGTGCATTGGACGTCTGTCTTTCTATTGACTTCAATGCATTGCTATTGCAGTCAGTTAAATTGCTGCAATAACAACCGTTTTTAAAATATCAAAATCGGACGCCTTTTCTCTATTTTTGACGTTGTGCGAACATAGCCATAAAGTAAAAAGCACTAGAAAAAATGCCATGCATCAGTTTTTGAGCCAATGCTAGAGGTGGATACAAAAGGAATGGAGAACAATAAAGCAAGGGTTTATATTTCTTTTTCCTACTGGATCCATGTGTAGTTTTATTACTTAGAGGGAATGTGTCACCTAATCTGTTACTATTTTCTGACAATTTTTTATTTTTATTTTACTTTTAGTACATTGTTATAGGGGCTGCCATCTTGCCTGGGCTGTTCTTAACAGCATTTAGTAAGGTGCTTTACAGCAAAACTCATGGACATACAGTAGATGATAATAGACAGACTTTTTTACAGGAAGCTGATATTGTCCTGTACTGATGTTATCTATATACTGTGTCACATGTTGCTGCAGGATTATTTTACAATATTGATAGAAAAATGAAAGAATGCCACACAAAAAATATGTTTAACATAACAACATTATTTAAACAATGTCATTTTCTGATTACACATTCCCTTTAACAAAACTGCATAAAATGGTAGTGGCATTATGCTAAAAAATAGTGTGTAAAAATCACCCTTAAAGTCGTAAACCCATAACTTCATAAACTTCATAAAGTCCTAAATGAGCATTCTGTACTGCATTTCTTAAAATTTTTAGAAAGAACAAATTAAAAACCCCGCACAAGAGAATTGTCAAATAATGTTTGAAGCTGACAGGAAAGACACATTGATAAAACAGCGCCATCTAGTGAGCAAACAGGCTAAACAAGACAACAACAAAAAAACTCCCCTTTCAGCCACAATCATGAGCTGTTTTAACAGCAGTAATGAATAGTCTGCCCAGGATTTTCTTTGCAACCTCAGAAAAATCACATATATATAAATCTTTTTAAGGACACAGTTAGGGATGAGCGAACCGAACCGTTACAAACCAGATTTGTTACAAACTTTGCAAAAAGTTCGGTTCGGTACCGAACCGAACTTTCAAAAAGTTTGTTACGGAGTTCGTCAAAATCGCAACGGTGTCGCAAAACTGTATTGTTTTCACAGAATGGAAGAGGATATAAGGAATTATTACTCCTATAATCCTTTGTATCCTGTTATTATGTGAATATCAAGGTGTGTGATGTCACTCCAGGAAGAGGAAGTGCCTGAGCGTCCATGCTCTTTCTCATTGTGTGTCTAGACTGCAGAGAGAGAGGAGGTGTACGTTAGGCAGAGAGGGAAAACACATAGATTACATATCCAAACAACTGGATAAGTACAGGGAGAGATAGAGAAGGAGTATATATTGTTTGCGAGAGAAGCAGAAGAGAGGAAGATAAAAAAAAAAACACAAGATCCAGGGAAAGCTTGATAATCCCATACATAGTTAAAGAGGCTGAGATATTAAGAGTTAGGTAGAGAGAGGAAGAGATAGGCATCTAACTCAAAAATCGTGATATCTAGGGAGATATAAAAAAGAAATAAGGATAAAAAATAGAGATAAAAAAAAAAAATAAAAAAAAAAAAAAATATATATATATATATATATATATATATATATGTATCGCCAACAGCCATAGGCCCAAATTCAACAGGTTTGACACCAGAGTAGTTGCGTCAATTTGTAAAGCAAGTGCCAGTGAGGTGTCAATTTAATGAAAATTGGACATGTATTTTTGGATAATGGAACTGGGGTAAAGCCTTCTTGAATCTGTGCCTTTTTAAATGTCCTGTCTTCACCTCATAGATTCTGTGGGTGAGGTTCTCTGTCTATTTTACCGTATCCTGCTAGACTAGGTGTAATGTTAGAGGGTTTTTTTCTAATGTTGACTGTCCTGTGCTGAACTCTTCATCAACATGTTGTCATGTTTAAAGAATGATTTTTACAAATGTGCATATACTTAGCTTCAAACTTCAGTTGTCTGTACTAGGTCCTTCTGGGTCCAAAAGAATACTACTCCTACTAATGCCCCCACAGTCAATTGTCTATTTGGAAACATACTGGGTGGAATCAAGAGCTGCGGAAGCTGCCATCTCAACTTGTCTGTTTTTAACAATACGGGCCTAAGAGCCATCAACTGCTGCCTTCTCCTGCTCTTCAACTGGTCTGTTTTTAATAATACTGACATGGAATCAATCAACTGCTGCCTCCTCCTCCTCAATTAGCCTCTCCTCGATAATACTGGCCTTGAATCAATCAACTGCTGCCAGGGGTGTAGCTAGGATTTATGGGGCCCCATAGCAAAAAAAATTTAAGGGGCCCCCCTCCCCTAAGCACAACACAAAGCACTGTGTATATATATATATATATATATATATATATATATATATATATATATTATATTCACATATATATTTATATCTGCTTTACTTCTGGTGTACTGATAACCCCTGACCTCTGCAAGGTGCTCTGCACATTTTCCTTTCCTACTTGATTACCAGCTGGAGAACAGAGGTCAGGGGTTATCTGAGCAGTGAAACAGATCTCTGTCTTCTGCTTGTTAACCCTTTTTTTTGTGTTGCAGCATGTAAGTAAACATTGGGTCACTTACACACTGCAATACATAAGTGGTTAAGCAGAAGAACACACGCTCTTACCTTCTCCTCTGGGCCCCCCTCCTGCACGGGCCCCAAAGCAACTGCCTACCCTGCCTCTATGGTAGCTACGCCCATGACTGCTGCCTCATCCTCCTCAATTAGCCTCTCCTCGATAATACTGGCCTGGAATCAAACTGCTGCTTCCTCCTCCTACTCAAGTAGCTTCTCCTTGATAATACTGGCCTTGAATCAATCAACTGCTGCCTCATCCTCCTCAATTAGCCTCTCCTCGATAATACTGGCCTTGAACCAATCAACTGCTGCCTCATCCTCCTCAATTAGCCTCTCCTCGATAATACTGGCCTTGAATCAATCAACTGCTGCCTCATCCTCCTCAATTAGCCTCTCCTCCATAATACTGGCCTTGAATCAATCAACTGCCGCCTCATCCTCCTCAATTAGCCTCTCCTCCATAATACTGGCCTTGAATCAATCAACTGCTGCCTCATACTCCTCAATTAGCCTCTCCTCGATAATACTGGCCTTGAATCAATCAACTGCTGCCTCATCCTCCTCAATTAGCTTCTCTTCGATAATACTGGCCTTGAATCAATCAACTGCTGCCTCATCCTCCTCAATTAGCCTCTCCTCCATAATACTGGCCTGGAATCGATCAACTGCGGCCTCCTCCTCCTCAAGTAGCCTCTCCTCAATAATACTGGCCTGGAATCGATCAACTGCTGCCTCCTGCTCCTGAAGTAGTCTGTTTTTAATAATACTGGCCTGGAATCGATCAACTGCTTCCTCCTCCTCCTCAAGTAGCCTCTCCTCGATAATACTGGCCTGGAATCGATCAACTGCTGCCTCCTCCTGCTGTTCAAGTAGTCTGTTTTTAATTATACTGGCCTTGAATCAATCAACTGCTGCCTCCTCCTACTGCTGTTCAAGTAGTCTGTTTTTAATTATACTGGCCTGGAATCAATCAACTGCTGCCTCCTCCTCCTCAAGTAGCCTCTCCTCGATAATACTGGCCTGGAATTGATCAACTGCTGCCTCCTCCTCCTCAAGTAGCCTCTCCTCCATAATACTGGCCTGGAATCGATCAACTGCTGCCTCCTCCTCAAGTAGCCTCTCCTCAATAATACTGGACTGGAATCAATCAACTGCTGCCTCCTCCTGCTGATCAACTTGTCTCTTCTCAACAATACTGGCCTGGGTGCAATCAAGTGCTGCCGCATCCTCCTTGTAAACTTTTTTTTTCAATATTTTTTGTCACTATTTTGGCACTTTTATTTACTATAATATATTATTATTTCTATAATTAATTTTTTTTTTATTATTATTATTTTTGCACTTTTTTCCCCCCACTTTTCTCATTGTAATATCAACTGCAACAAAACGAAACTATACCCTATCACACTTCCACTGTTGTAGCTGCAATTATTCAGCCGTTAGAGTAAGGTTCGTTTTCGGTTCGGACCAATCCGAACTTCACGAAAGTTCGCCGGATCGAACCGAACCGAACTTTTCAAAAGTTCGCTCATCCCTAGACACAGTATATAGATGTGTATGGGAGTTAACAACATGACACATACTATTGATTTCAACCATTCACAATGTTTAGAACAAGAACATGTAACATATAATATAAGGAGATAGTATAATGTTATACTCGTAATACAAATCCTATAACAGTGTCATTTGTGTAAAGAACTGGTACTGTCATTTACTAATAGCTACAAATAGTGACTGGATTATTATGAGCTGTACAACATGTTCTATAAAGTTCTGTAAATTACTATTGATATTGCTATGGTCACATCACTGGGGAGTATAGGTAGACAAACATGAAGGTTAATATTTATTATTAGAAATAAAGGGTCTCTGCACTGATAGGATGTGTTCACACTTAGTATTTCAGTTTTTTGGTCATTATTTTTTCAAAAAAAACCAGGAGTGGGTTGAAAACACAGAAAGGCCACGACCACACAATGTCTTTTTTTAGACGACCGTTATTTTGTGGCTGAAAAAAATGTCAAAACAAACAGACGTAAATTGCGGATTTATGTTGCGGTACATAATCTGGAACAGGGGTTCTCCATCTATCATATGGCAAAATACTGGTGTCTTCTTATGTAGTAGGGGGGGCAGGTCTCTGGTTTAGCTGCTACCCCTGCCATCTGTACAGCTACAGCCCTGGTAAAACTGCATTTGTGGCTTGTTGTAAAACAGCAATAAGTTTTCAATTATTGGAATCTAAACATAAAAGATACCGAACACTGTGTGATAGTAAATGGCCACTGGGTTCTGCAGGTATGCAGAGGTTTGGATATACACATAAGATAGCCTTTGGCTGAAAGACTCTCCTGGTCCCTCATACACATGCACTCTCAGATTGGCTGAGCAAGCATGTGTTTAAACCAGTACTCTAGGCATGCAGCTTTTTCTTTATATTTTCTGGGGATTCACAGGAAATAACAACCCATACTTGCTTAACACGCTTCCTCAGGGGTCCCCCTGTGACATCTTTAGGTCCCCACTGAATGTTTCATCCACTACTTCTGGGATCGACACATCCTAAAAGTGACAGCCCACTCATCACTGACTGAAGTGGGGGATCGGCGCTGCCAGTGATTGACTGAGCAGGCTGTCACCGCCAAAACAAGTCCATCTCGGAGGTGGCGGCTGGAGCGTTTAGCAGAGGAATTCAATAGTTTTACAGGGGAACCCCAATGGAGTGTGTTAGGCGGGTTTGGGTTTTTTAATTTTTTTTTTTGTGAAGTCCCAGCAAAATATAAAGCAATAACTGAATTACTGAAGTACTCCTTTCAATGTATTCATTCTCTGTGGAAGCCCCATAGATGAATGCAGCTTTGCGCTTTCTTTGGGGGCTCTATAGAAAATGAATGGAGTGGTGGCAGGCAGGGGCGGATTAACTTTACCATAGGCCCCGGGCTGTTCACCAAGCCTGGGCCCCTCTACCCCACTGTAACTATGGTAGCACTAGGCTGGCGTTCATAGTACAGGGCAGATAATGTCATGTTGCTCAAAATTGAGGTAAAAAAGAAACAAATTTTACAAATCATGGCAGAGCTGTAGCCAAGAGACAATATATCACTGAAATTCTTAGTCCTTATGGGTAGCCATGGTAGCTCTGGGCCCCGGGCTACCGCCCGAAATGGTCCTATTTTAATCCGCTACTGGTGGCAGGAATGGGTGGCCTCCCCTGCCCAATAAAGTTGAGGTTTGGGTGGCAGGATAAAACCAGAATCTATAGAAAGACAGGTCTAGTAAACCAGCACCGATCTATCAGATCGCAGCTCATTTACAATATTGATCAGGCCTTCATCGACCCGTATAATAGGGACCTGAGGCAAAAAAAAGTGCTAGGAAAAGTGACTCTCTAAGAACTATACTAATATGGCTGGCCTGCATAGTTTGGGTAAGAGGCCTGAAAGTCAAATTTCTGGGGTAAGAGGAACATAAGGAATGAGAAACAAGGATGTCAAAAAGTCTAAGTATATAGTCTGTATACGTATAGTTTATTGCTGCTGATATGTATTACTGGAAGGTGAGCACTTGCAGTTCCAGACACTGTCCAGTAATAGCCGTCAAAAAATGACAGCAGTGTGATCCCTGCTGGCACATGCCAGTGTCAGGTATAGTGAATCGTGTCACATACAAAGGGCACTGGGGGTTATCCATACACGGGCTAGGAGTTCAGGGCAGTTATCTAGAAAGTGGGACTTTGTCAGGAGGAGCACAGTGGGGGGCTGAGCCAGGCACATGTGCAAACATTGTTCACGATGAGGTGTGAAATGGTCACACTTCAAGGAGGCCAGTGACCTGTGCCATGAAGGTTACATGGAAGACACCAGACAACAACCCTATAAACTTTCTGTGTTCCTCACAGAGAAGTTCATACATGGAATGTATACCTTATATAAAATGTGTAACACCTAACATGGTAGCCATTACTAGTCACATGCCACCAGGGCTAGCAGTAGTCAGGGACAATTCTGGTTACTACAGCTTACTATTGTACCTTCTACTGAACAGGTATATTACTGGGTTCGGATTAGAAGAGCAAAAAGGGAATATTCTGATCATGCATGTGTTTTCAATAGGGGAGAAGGGAATAGGCTTCTCTGAGGTCTGACAGTGGCTTATGACCTGTGAGAACAAAAGATTTCAACATTCCCAATGCTGTCCACTTTGGTTTGCCATCAGGGCAAGAGTCAAAAGGACGCCATACACATACTGTAGATGGATGGTGAAGTATTGCAAGAAGCACAACCAAACAATACAAGAAACCAGAAGCTATTATTAAACACTCCTTTTCAACTTTGATGCCTGTAACTGTGTATGGGGTGTATTTAATGTTCTAGGATTACAATTGCTTTATGTAACAAAGACTTCATAGGTCGCATTAAGAATAAACTGAATTCTGGATAAAGATAGGTAATGACTTGTGAGTAAAGCTCCTTACATGGGGTGATATTGAGGAGAATATGAGAGCTGACAGTGCTCGTTTGCTCCTCGTTTCCCACTTGCTGCTGCCACCGCTATTACACTTGTCGGCAGCGAGTGTGTGAGAGCAGTGGGGCAGCGGGGAGCTGCACGGGGGGGACGGCTGCCCAGGTGATAGCTACATCGTCTGGGCAGCCCATAGAGGATAGCGGTGGTCTGCTGCCGCTACTCCTATTTAACGGAGCGATGGCAGCATTTCGCTGCTATCCTGGTCGGTTGTCTTTCAACATGTTGAAAAACAAACAACAGCAACGATCAGCCAACATCATTCATGTCAGCTGATCATTGTCTTCTATTTCACTAGACGATTATCGACCATAACGGCCGATATTGGCCAAATGGGGCCAGTGATCGTTTAGTGTAATAGGGCACTAAGTGACGGCTGTAGCTCCAGCTCTGCATTGGAGAAGTTATCTGTTAACTGAAAGATGACCAGCAGAGGGAGCCAGATGAAATGCTAAAAGAGTCAGATCTGGAGGCAGTCACAACTATCCCCTCAAATATCCCAGTTTTTCTTAGGAGATAAGCATTACAAAATATAACTTTTTACTCATATTAGATTTTATTTTCTTTCTTTTTTTGACCATCAAAATGAAAATTGTCTCATGCCAGAATTCAATTCAATGATGCAAATCAAAGCAGTCTATATAACAAAGTGCAACCTGATGACTATTTAATCAAAGGTTAAAAATACACAGTGTAAATTGAATGTTACAATAGTCCAGCTATGTGCACATTGGATGCTGGCATCTCATAGCATAATGTTACAGTCATACTTATCCAAAAGAACAAATTCAGAGCGCTCAAGAAATGTAAATTATTTCTTAACCTCCGCCTTCCTCCATAGCACACACCACACCCCAGCTTTATGGAATTAAACAAAAATGTAGCGCTGGTATCTACCACTGTATGGGGGCAGTATTGGTCTGTGTATAGACCTATTATGTAGTAACTGTATAGTGATAATAGGTGGTCATGGTATAGCAGATTTTTTTTTTCTTAAACCATCTATTTATTGCTAATGTCTCATATGTTGGGCCAGTGATCCTTAATGAACGCTGGATACTTGCTGTAACTGGATAGGGTTAACCCAGGAGAAGTGTCAGTTTTTACCAGTTCATTGGAGAAAAAAACAGGTGGAGATTTCACACATCTTTTACCCACACTGATTAAGAAGTGTGGCAGGGAAAACGTTCAGTCAGCGACTAAATCTACTCCACAGTCCAGCATCACTTTATAAAGCAAACGTATATCTGTCACAATATATCTAGCTGGTTAATGAGCACAAACTATACAGAGATAAAGATAGAAGTCATGAGGACAATTGTCTCCATTGTGCGGCCAGCACTACTCCATTCATTGTTTATGGCAGGGATGGGGAACGTTCTGCGCCCCAGCTGTTGCAAAACTACAATTCCCATCATGCCTGGACAGCTAAAGCTAAAGCTTTGGTTCTCCAGGCATAATGGGAATTGTAGTTCTGCAACAACTGGAGGGCTGAAGGTTCCCCATCCCTGGTTTATGGTAATGCTCAGCATTGTTCAGAAGCTTCATGAACAGTGAATAGGGCACTGGCCATGGGCACTGCTGTGGTATTTGATCAGGAGACACTTGTTATCCTTTCTCTGAATTGATGGGTGCCCCAATAGTTCAAACATCTGATAGTTATTCCCTATACCAGTAATGAGGAAACTTTGGCCCTCCAACTGTTGCAAAACTACAATTCCTATCATACCTGGACAGCTAATGATATGGCTTTGGCTGACCAGATATCTTGGGACTTGCTGGAGAGCCAAAGGTTCCCCATCACTGCCCTATACTGTGGAGAGGGGAAAACTGTAAATAACCCAAGATCTTTACTTCTAGACCAAGTATTGCTCAGAAGGCAACACTCTCCCTCGGGTTCACAAAAACTGTTGACCTTTCAGTTATTTGACACAAATATTCAGAGTTGCCCTGGCCCAAAAGTGTATGCTCACACAGTGTAGCCTTGTATGCAGAAAATATGCAGTGTACCGCATCAGCAGCACAACAGTCTCTTTGCAACCAAATTTGCATATGGAGCAGTGCAGATGCTGAAATAGATCTCTATTAATCTTTGTTTATAGCAGGGATGAGGAACCTTTGGCCCTCCAGGTGTTGCAAAACTACAATATCCATCATGCCCGGAAAGCCTTTGGCTATCCAGGCATGATGGGAATTGTAGTTTTGCAACAGCTGGAAGACCGAAGGTTTCCCATCCCTGGTTTATAGGATGGCAGCAATTACAATATTCATACTAAGGCTAGGATGAAACAGAGTAGTTTGGTTAGTATTTACTCCTCACTTTTAGCCAAAATCTGCAGAACCAACAGAAAAAAAAACTGCAATGGAAAGAGTTGAATCTTTTCTGTGTTTTTGACTAATCCTGGTTTTGGTTAAAAATACTGACCAGAATACTACATGTATGGAGCGTAACTGCTGAGGCCAGTGATTGCCTGAGTGCTCACAAGCTGGTATGGCACATTGGCACACCAACACTTTTAGGATATTTGTTGTTGTGTTTTTTTTTTTTTATTTATTTGTTCTTTTAACTCTTAAACACCTTCTTTAATTTTATTTGCAAAATAAAAGTGTTCACCTTTCTGCATATTTGTAGGTCATTACATAAATTGTCTCCATTATAAGCTAAGCAGTTATTCTAAAAACAATATATACATCAAAAGAGCATGAATAACCTATAATACATATGCTTGCTACAGAGAAAATACAGTGAAATATCAGGCCTCAGTGGACATGCTGACGTCTGAGTGAGCAAGTAGTCATCGTCTCATGTACCACAGGAGTTCAGACAGGAGCCCTGTCATTCTGGGAAACCTTCACTCTTAGAGGTTATGGGTTAAGTCAAATAGAGGGTAACTTCAGTTTCCCAGGTTGACACCTTAGTCTTGTGCAGAGAAGGTGCAAATGCCAGGAGTTGGTTCTGCCACTTGCATAAACATGGTAAGGTGTGAAGTGGCCACACTTCTTCTATGAGTCAGTGAACTGGGAATCACAAGGAATTTCAGGGAAACAGATTAAACTCGACATGTGCTTTTCCCATTACTTGTGTTATGATGTGTTACAACAATTGTGTTATTTATATATATATATATATATATATATATATATATATATATATATATTATTTTTTTTTTCCCCCTCTTTTACTTATACCCTTAATGCATGCATTATACCTGTCTCAGGATTCCACTACTACAGCACTAGCCAAAAATCCCAAACCACGGTTCTTATTCCAGAGTGTCACAGTGTCTTATGTACTGGATTAGATAACACATAGGGCCTTGTGGTGGTGCAACTCCTCATGATCAACTTGTAAACTCCTCCTCATTGTCTATCAAACTCAGCACTCCAGTTAAGACATGACATTTTAGTAAGTTGATCAAATATTTAAGCTTGATAGGATTCGCAATCTTACATGTTTGGTGCAGGTTGTCTCCCAGGCCGAGGATAGACAGTTCACTACCTTGTAGCACCATTTAACTTAAGGCTATTCTCAAGGCTATTTGGTTATTTTAGTGGAATATTCTGCAGTGTGAAAAACTAAGTAGTTATAGTTTAGCATCCAAAACGTAAAGGTAATCATGGTTTTATGGAGCAATGTCCCAGTCTCCACAGGGAGCTTCTCAGTAGGTGGGAAAGTTTGTCACCTTTTGGCACACTTCGCATGCAAATGTTATGAGCCTTGGGGACTCACTCGTGCTTTGGGCAAACAAACAGAGACAGCTGATGACAGCCATGACTGCAGAATGATGGACATGACAGGCTGGCTGAACTGTTTCATCCATCTATATTTCTTGTAAGGACAATATGCTATTATGTATATAACTCATCTTTATTTGCCACACCCCAAATATCCATGGTTGTATATATTACAAGATGTGAATATCTTAGGGGCTCTGACTAAGGCTTTTTTTCATGGACCGATGCCAATCATTGGAAACCTATAAAGGTCTATCAATCTATCTTTTTCTATTTTACGTATCCGTCTATCTATGTAGTCTACCATAGGACACTCTACATTATAACAAATTGATCAGTTTACTGCTGGACTATTTGACTCCCATTTTTTCTCTTAGAAAGGTTTTGTTTGTTCTCTGTCTATCTATGTTGAAAATCTATCTATCTCTCACGTATCTATGAACTATCTATCTATCTGTTGCATAGTCAAAGACGGCCTAAATTTGCCATCAGTAAACATTTCTGACCATTGTTTAATATTTGCATCATTACCTGCTATAATGATCTTTCTGAAATGTCATTAACATATAGGTCAAACAAGTAGTTGACCTATACAGTCCATTTTTAGTTCATTTTGTTGGGGTGAAAATACACACTTGGTTCTCTGGGAACCTTCTTCCCAAGAACCCCCTGCTCAGCCCTATTAGGCTTTGATGTGTCAATGGAGCCAGCCAAGGTGACAATTCACACCTCTGCATTCAGGATAAAACCTGGCCTGCCCTGCCCCAGTCAGCATTTCACCAGACCCTCTCAGGAGAAGCACACACATGGATCTCTCTCTGCAACTGAAGGAGAAAATGTTACTTCCAGGGTACAGCACTCTTCAGCAATGGGGGTACCCTGATTCAGAAGGCTACAGCACCCTTTCTCCAACATCCTCCATTGACTCCTTCAGCTTTTCACCTCCATACCAGCCCTGCAGCTTTGCTGAAGATAACCAGACCAGCTTCCAGACATCTTTACCCGAAGATGAAGGTCTGCAAACCAAACAGATGGCACTACCAGCGAAGAAGTGCCACCGAAGAAACAGAGCCATTTCCCATCAACGACATAGTGCAAGTGAGAGGGAAAAGATGAGGATGAGAAATCTCTCCACCGCCCTCCAGAACCTAAGAAGATACCTTCCACCAGCAGTGGCACCAGTCGGTAAAAATCTGACAAAAATTGAGACACTGCGCCTCACAATCCGCTATATTGCACATCTCTCTGATGTTCTTGGCCTGGATGATGAGACCCTGATGAAGAGAAGAGAAGAAAGCCTCAGAAGTTCTATGTGTCCAGTCGGCCTTAGCTGCTGTCAAGGCAATATGCATGAAATCTGTTCAGCTGCAAGAACACAGATGCCAGAGACCTTTCCTCAGTACCCCAATTCTCCAAGCGTGTTCCCAGAGGCAGCCAGCCCTATTGGAATGGACACTTCCTCAACAGAGATGTACTCACCTCAGGTCACAGATCAAGGCCTCCCTGAAGAGACCTTCTCACCTTGTGCCATGGGCATTTCACCAGTGCCTTTATCTCCGGTACCAGACATGAAAGCATTCCCATCACAGCCACCAGTTTCTCCAGATCTGGGATTTTGTCAGGTATGTCAAAGTCTATCTTACTTTTTATTTTATATTGTTATGTATTTTATGCTGATAGTGTGTACATACCCACAACCAAAAAAAGGCCAGCTAGTCTTCCTTTTGTTTAAATGCTACCATATATACAGTATAGTTTATATCAGACTGCATGCATAGCTGTCTTTATGCAAAACTGGGATAGACATAGATATATGGTCGGAATGCTTTTTTTCTTTGAATGAGTAGGTTGAGTTCATTGTAGCTTATCTTCAACGCTTTCTATAAATATGAGACATACCTGTGGCCAGTATAATGTATTGTTCTACAATCTGGAGTACCAATAACCACTCTTGCTCCAGATTCCTTTACAATATATACTATACAATATATATACTATACAATATATACAATATATATTAGCTACCAGACTATTTAATCATTTCTTACTGGTCACTATACTGGTTGGGCACCAGTAGTCTTTGGTGGTGTTTGGTGATTTTGAGGTTACTATGATTATTAATGGTTTTCTTTCTTTGGTTCTCTTTCTAGGATATGATTGATGACATGTGGGACGAGCTTGAAAATAAAAAACTTTGGTCAACTTTCCAGCCAGAAGAACCTCTCCAGCTACAGCAGTTCTGCTAACAATATCGACACTTTCTGTGTTCTGTGTATGGACTCTTGCTTTAAACTGTGTATATGTAAATAATAGAGTATTTTATGATTGTATATTATATATTTATTCCATGGACTGTATGTCATATATAAGCATCTTTATTTATTCCTATATAATATATTAAAAAGTCCATAATGTACTTATTATACTTCCTAATATATATATATATATATATATATATATATATATATATATATATATACAATATCAAGCACTAAATAAATCATTTTAATTTAAAATATCTTTCTTACCTTTTGTTTGGGGGAGGGGAGCAGTTATTTTAATGTGGTCATCAGAAAACTTTTGACATTTCATAGAGACATGTCCAAAGCTTTGATCGGTTCAGGTCGAGTGTTTAAGTGTTCACACCTACCGATTGTCGAACGAGCCGGGAGAAGACTGCACAAAGTGCGTCCGCTCCACGCTCTGTGTCAGTATAATCAGTGGGGCTCCCTAAAATTACATTATGAGATTGACTGATCACGTGACACAGAATCGGGAGTGGACTGTGCTTAGCGTTGTCTACCAGCTCATTCTCCCGATCAGTACAGGTGTGAACACTCAGACCCGGACCGATCAAACCGTTTGACATGTCTCTATGACATGTCAAAAGTTTTCTATGATGGCTGTGACACTTTAAACTTGAAGGGGTTGTCATCATAATAAACACACAGGAGAGCCACTGGATGCAAAACTACAACTCAAGTGAAGGGATATAGTACTGCCTCACTTCACCCGGATATCAAGCAGTAATGTCGCTCCACATGATCAAACTGTATACAAATAGGTAAATCTAATTTTATTATGCAAAAAATGGCACTAATAAATATAAGTATAACAACAATTCACCCTGGGCAATTAATACAGTATTCATTGCCCAGGGTGAATTATTATTATTCTTAAAGAAGACTAAGCATATCTACTGTCTGTCTACCTGTCACCATACAAATACCATGTAATCTTTTGGTTTAATGGTACAACAGAATGAGAACAGCAGATATCTGGTTTTTCCATGATGTTTCCATGCTCAGGGGTCCAGTGGGCGGTCATGTCCAGGGGCGTAACTAAAATTGGCTGGGCCCATAGCAAACTTTTGATTGCCCCCCCCCCCCCAACTAACCACTAAGCCGTCAAGTCTAGTCATAACTTTATAACTGCAAGTGCTCTAAAGGTGCATTTGCAGAACCCAGAAGACCGCATGCTGAAAATGATGACAGCTCAGGGGCCCCAGTGTATTACAGAAGCTGACTACAGGTCCCTTAATGCGGTGGGCCCCATAGCTGCTACAGTGGTAGTTACGCCCCTGGTCCTATCACTAAGTGAAACAGTCCACTGGACTCTTAAAGGGGTTGTCCAGCGGAAAAAAAAAAAATTCTTTCAAATCAACTGGTGTCAGAAAGTTATATAGATTTGTAATTTACTTCTATTTAAAAATCTCAAGTCTTCCCATACTTATAAGCTACTGAATGTCCTGCAGGAAGTGCTGTTTCATTTACATTCAGACACAGTGCTCTCTCCTGCCACCTCTGTCCAAGACAGGAACTGTCCAGAGCAGTAGCAAATTCTCATAGAAAACTTCTCCTGCTCAGGACAGTTCCTGTCTCGGCTCAGAGATGTCAGCAAAGAGCGCTGTGTCTGAACGTCCTGTAAATAAAACAACACTTCCTGAAGGATATACAGCAGCTGCTAAGTACTGGAAGACTTGATATTTTTAATAAAAGTAAATTACTAATCGATATATATTTCTGACACCAGTTTGAAATAATTTTTGTTTTGCTGGACAACCCCTTTAAGAATAGAAAGAGCAATGATTTTTATCAAGAAATTACAATTATATCAAACCCTTTTCCAGAAAGTTATATATTAAGGCTGCGTTCACACTACGTATATTTCAGTCAGTATATGTATATTTCAGTCAGTATTGCAACCAAAACCAGGAGTGGATTAAAAACACAGAAATGATCTGTTCACACAATGTTGAAATTGAGTGGATGGCCGCCATTTGATGGCAAATATTTGCTGTTATTTTAAAACAACGGCTGTTATATTGAAATAATGGCTGTTATTTACTGTTATATGGCGGCCATCCACTCAATTTCAACATTGTGTGAACAGATCATTTCTGTGTTTTTAATCCGCTCCTGGTTTTGGTTGCAATACTGACTGAAATATACTGACTGAAATATACGTAGTGTGAATGCAGCCTTAATCTGCATGATCAGCATGATGCTGACAGATAGCATTTTCATGCTGACAGGTTCCCTTTAATGTGCCCACAGAAACCCCTTTCTCCCTGTTACATGCCACACAGTAAAATGTAAATCATAAAGCCAAGTATACAAGTATAAAGCTGAAGATTATTGCACACCTTCCTTACTGAGCATCATTCACTGTGTATACATGATCCATAAAATATTAATGTCATATTATGGTAAATCCATTTAATATTAATTTATGGTCATATTGACTGATGGATGTAACTAGCTATGCAATGAAACCTTCCCTTACACCATTAAATGTAATCTACTTCTGCGTGATACTCTTGGTATATGATAGCCTTGTAATATGTGAGCAGAATGCAGATCAGGAGATGAGATGCTGTTATAATCAGCAACCAGCGGGGTCAGAGGTTACAGGGGTCACCATCAGACATAATCTGATATTTCATTGCGATGCTTTTGAGATTCTGATTAGCCTTGGAATAATTGTCCCCTACTTCTCATTACTATGGGATTCATGCGCAAGGCTCAGAGTAACATTGACATTTGTATGTACACAAGGCATTGCCACGTACAACATGGCTCCTGTGATAGCTGTCACTAGGCAACGTGATGCCGAAAATCCTCACCAGTACAGCAAGACCTTGCTGAATGAAAGCTGCAAATAGTAAAGCCAAGATTTTTAAAGCTGTATCTCATACATTACAATACTATATAAACAGTGGCGTAGCAACCGTGGTCGCAGCGGCCACCGCCGTGACTGGGCCGCTACCAAGGGGGACCCACGTGGCCCCCCCTTGCCACTGCTCTGCCCCCCTTCCACTCCCTCTTGTGACCGCAAGCAGTGTTTTGCCAGAGTGAGGAGCCTAATACGTCTGGCAGATTCTGTGGATTTGTGGCTCGGAGAAGTTCTCATAACGGCCCAGGGCAGATGGAGAAGAAAATGAAAAGGGAAGAACTCTGATCAGAGAAGACATCTCCTGTGAGTCACTAAATATATCTGCACTGTAATTGATATGGTGTACAGAACCTGTGTAGAGCTGGGTTTCCCTCTATATGACTGGATGAGGGGATAGTGATTTGTGTACAGTGGATTATTCACTAGCAGCGGTGGTGTTAGTCATTATGTGGTGGTGCTAGTCAGTAGCAACAGTGGTGTTAGTCAGTATGTGGCAGTGTTAGGCAGTATGCAGTGGTATTAGTCAGTATGTAATGGTATTAGTCATTATGTGGTGGTGGTAGTCAGTATGTGGTGGTAACATTTGTTACTTGTTATCTGGTACTGTGTTTTAATGGATTTAGTATACCGGATTTAGTCAGTAACAATATGGTGGTAATGGTAGTGGTTGTGGTGGTAATATTTGCCCCTTGTATA
Organism: Dendropsophus ebraccatus; assembly: GCF_027789765.1. NCBI lineage: Eukaryota > Metazoa > Chordata > Amphibia > Anura > Hylidae > Dendropsophus > Dendropsophus ebraccatus. The sequence goes on from NC_091454.1 coordinate 170,372,536, forward strand.
CTGGTATTATTGGAAATATTGGTCTCAGTATACAGGATTTGGTTAGTAACAGTATGGCGGTAATTATTATGGTGATAATATTTCCTAAATACTGGTATTATTGGTAATATGGACCTTAATATTATATATACAGTATATATATATATATATATATATATTATACACACACACCAATAGCATCAATTGGTCGGAAGGAAGGGGGGGGGGCCCCAAGTTGACCTCTTGCACCAGGGCCCAAGAGACTTTAGCTACGCCCCTGTGTGAGATGATTACAAACCCAAAAAGAGGATCAAAATTATGGTTATTAGATCTAAAAAAGACTTCTGTTGTTGAAGAAGCCCGTAGAAGTGTGCGGTAGCATTTCACTCTCCAGCTCACAGCGATCTCTGGTGGCTCCATTATTAGTCTATGGGACCACTGGAAAGAGATCACTGACAGTGGGGAAATGAAGCGCGCTACGGTGTGCATTCCTCTTCTTGTTCTCCTGACAGATGGTGACTCAGCAGTGAGACCCCAACCAATCTAAACATTTCCCTAATGACAGATACGCTTAAAGGCTATGTTCACACTACGTATATGACCAGCCGTAGTTCGTACGCAGCCGGACATGTGCGGCAGAAACTACGGCCGTGGGAAAAATAGACATGTGGCCGGATTGCAAACATGCGGGCGAACCGCGAACATACGCCCGTAGTACAGTTATGCTTCCCTAGCTTGTTTCGAAGCGATCTGAAACAGGTAATTTACTTGGAAATCTTCGCCCAGCCCAATAAAACACACAGAACCTTTTGGATCTAAAAATTATGTTCAATTTGGCTGAAATAAGTACTCCGTACGGGACCAAATGTAAATCCACGCCGTGAGTTGGAACAGTTCCGGCCTCAAACAATGGTCTTGTTCATTTTTCACGGCGCCGTATACGATCCGGCCGTAGGCTCATACGTAGTGAGCATTGTGCGGCCGTATATCGTATACTTTCAAGCGAACGCATCAACCTCAAAACTGCGGGCGTATATTCCCCGTTTGCACTACGGCTGGAAATATATGTAGTGTGAACATAGCCTAAAGTGTCAATGTCTTTTTTTTTTTTTTAATTAATAGTACAGGCGATTTTAAGAAAGGAGATTAGTCGTCAGCAAAGAACAAAGGATTACACAGCGGGACCTGTGTGAAAGCTGGTATTCAGAGGTCAGAGAGATCAGTGCTGACTTCAGAGGAGATAGCCCTGTGATGTAGCAGTAAATTAACTCTTTGTTGTCCTGTTTTGGTGCCTCATCACCCTCAACCCCTCACCTCTCCATAAGAGAACCATGAAGACGGAGGGAGAGCTTTAAACTGCTTTTTCATGATAAAAATGCTTTTTTTGGCTAATAAACGCAAAGTTTCTTAAAATCACCTGTACTATTGATTTCTGCAAAACAAATTTAAACGACAGTGACACTTTTTTTTTATGTAGTCATGATGTTCTGGCCACTCCCTGCATTAACACATTTACTTAGTGGACCAACACTAAACAAAATGGAGTAGTGAAGTATAATCACCATATGTAAATCTTCGATATGTAATGTTCATTCTACTCATGTAATGCAAATGATACATAATATACCTGTACTGTGTACTGCTTACAATGTTGGACATCAACCTATAGGGTTAATATTAGTGGATGGAACAGCTATATTACTCTTTTTATATGATTTTCATTGTATAAATAATTATTGTATTTTTTAGCTTCTATTTGCATATGCATATCAATGCATATCAATTAAGTTACGAAATGGTTAGCACTATGATAAATAATGATAAATGAAAACACGCTTGTATCACAATGAAGCCAACAACTGAGAAAAATTAATAAAAATTAGCAATATTAGCAATAGGAAGAACTATTCTGCTTTTTGTTTATTTCCTTCAATCTCTGAACAAAATGTGCTAATATTTCTAATATATTCCTCTCAACAGAACACAGAAAATCTCTTTAATGGTGAGTTCACACCTACAGGATCTGCAGCAGATTTGATGCTGTGTTCAGTTATTTAAATGAAATCTGCTGCAGAAAATCAGCTGCAGATCCTGTAGGTGTGAACGCACCATAAAGGGGAAATATCATCAGAACATGACACATTATATTTTTTTTTTACATGTAAAATAGAGTTAATATTAACAGTTTTTATTCTGGCCACTAGAACAGACACAATAGGCTTCTGTAGCTTCCTCTTCTACAGCCACTGAAGGCAATTGGCATGGTGTCTAAGTCACATCCACATGGCAGAACAGGGTTTTTTATGTGATGAAAACTAATAATGTTAGTAAATTTAAAGGTGAATGCCACTTCATGTTTTTGGAACCAGGTTTGCAGTGAGGAACCTGCACTGTGCTGTCCTAGAGTATTTATATTATTATTATATATATATTATATATTATAATATATATATATTATATATATATTATTATTATAGTATCTTATATTTTTTGCGTCAATAGGATTTCTGCATAAGGATGACTATGACTCCAGTGTGACATTATCCAAATGTCTTAAAGAAGCAGTGCACAATTTTTTAAATTTCCTCTCCTCTTGCAGGCTGATATATGCACTTACCATTGACAATCAGTTTCTAGCGGCATGGCTCCTTTCCGGTGGTACGGCGCCATTCGGGTCCCACTTATGTTGATGTCCCTGCTCTTCTGACCCTCTTCTTTACCCATTAATTTAGAAGATGAGAAATCAGGGTCTCCAATGCATCTCAATGAGAGCGCTCTCATAGAGATGCATTGAAGAGTCTGACTTCCGGCCGCCTGCTGGCCTGCAGTTGATGAGAAAGGGTCACAAGGTCATCAGCAGGACCCAAACATCGCTGCAACAATGGAAGCCGTGCCGCTGGAAACTGATCGTCAGTGATCGGAGCAGAGGAGGAAATAAAAAGAGGAGCAGAGGAGGAAATAAAAAGAAAAAAAGGGCACTGCTTTGGAAACCATTACCTAAATTGGAACCCATTGGCCTCTAGACATCATTACAAAGTCCTATTGACCACTCTGTAACCTGGGGCACCATTGCTGGTACAGTGACTTAGGTTAGAGGTCAGGAACATTTGGAAAGTTTTCCTTGTGCTGGAACAAGTCTCGTATAGTAAGACCTCTATTCTGACCCTCAGGAGTTCCCCCTACTTACTCTGCCACTGTACAATGTTAGCGGGCAACTGGACCACCAATGCAATATGCCAGCGGTCAGACACTGTAGCCTATATTTAACAATCTTAAATTGGACTTATTTGCCCATAGCAACCAGGAGTTTTAAGGCTGCTGGCGTACACACACAGCATTTTCTTTAAATTGTCACTGCAGTTTTTAAGCCAAAACTAAGAGTGGTGTCAAAAGTAATGGTAACTAAAAGGGAAGGTTGTAATCTTCTGCTGCCTGCTGGATCCACTTCTGGCATTAGTTCAAAAACTGCAGTGGCAGTTTTACAAAGAATCAGTTCAATGTCCACAAGATGACCTTAATCTACACAGAACATTGTCCAACATCCAGAAGACGTCTTTTTCCAACAAGTAAGAGAAATGTTTCATCCTGCCCACAAACACATGAAGACTAAACAATAAGGAGAGCGCTTATAAAGAAACTTAGAAGATTATCAGACAAAAAAGAGCACCTGATCCTTCTGGTCTGACCTTATACCTGGTTTATATCTGGTCTGCATTCATGGGTTCTGTGAATATGGCCGATGTGCTACGGAACCAAATTTAGAAGATTTAAACAGTTTCTGAGCTCCTGGCATTTTCATGAATGATGATGATAACAGGAGCTAAGAAACTGTTTAAATCTTTGTGTGTCACTACAGTAGCAGAAGATTTAAACAGCGCTCCCTTGTTTATATGTTTATCTTCTTTTTAAACACTTTAACACTTCCTTCTTATACCTTATTTAACTTGTTTCAATCATACCCCCTACCCCCTGTATACAGCAGACCAGTACCCCTCCTTGTGCCCCCCTGTATATAGCAGACCAGTACTCCTCCCTGTGCCCCCCTGTATATAGCAGACCAGTATCCCTCCCTGTGCCCCCTGTATATAGCAGACCAGTACTCCTCCCTATGCCCCCCTGTATATAGCAGACCAGTATCCTCCATGTGTCCCCCTGTATATAGCAGACCAGTATCCTTCCATGTTCCCCTGTATATAGCAGACCAGTATCCCTCCCTGTGCCCCCCTGTGTATAGCAGACCAGTATCCCTCCATGTCCCCCTGTATTTAGCAGACCAGTATTCCTCCCTGTGCCCCCTGTATATAGCAGACCAGTACTCCTCCATGTCCCCCTGTATATAGCAGACCAGTATCTCTGCCTGTGCCTCTGTATATAGCAGACCAGTATCCCTCCATGTCCCCCTGTATATAGCAGAACAGTACTCCTCCCTGAGCCCCCTGTGTATAGCAGACCAGTATCCCTCTATGTCCCCCTGTATATAGCAGACCAGTACTCCTCCCTGTGCCCCCTGTGTATAGCAGACCAGTATCCGTCCATGTGCCCCTGTATATAGCAGACCAGTATCCCTCCATGTCCCCCTGTATATAGCAGAACAGTACTCCTCCCTGAGCCCCCTGTGTATAGCAGACCAGTATCCCTCTATGTCCCCCTGTATATAGCAGACCAGTACTCCTCCCTGTGCCCCCTGTGTATAGCAGACCAGTATCCGTCCATGTGCCCCTGTATATAGCAGACCAGTATCCCTCCATGTCCCCCTGTATATAGCAGACCAGTACTCCTCCCTGTGCCCCCCTGTGTATAGCAGACCAGTATCCCTCCATGTCCCCCTGTATATAGCAGACCAGTATCCCTCTATGTCCCCCTGTATATAGCAGACCAGTACTCCTCCCTGTGCCCCCTGTGTATAGCAGACCAGTATCCGTCCATGTGCCCCTGTATATAGCAGACCAGTATCCCTCCATGTCCCCCCGAATATAGCAGACCAGTATTCCTCCATGTGCACCCTGTATATAGCAGACCAGTATCTCTTCCTGTGCCCCTGTATATAGCAGACCAGTATCCCTCCATGTTCCCCTGTATATAGCAGACCAGTATCCCTCCCTGTGTCCCCATGTGTATAGCAGACCAGTATCCCTCCATGTCCCCCTGTATATAGCAGACCAGTATCCCTCCATGTGCACCCTGTATATAGCAGACCAGTATCTCTGCCTGTGCCCCTGTATATAGCAGACCAGTACTCCTCCATGTGCCCCTGTATATAGCAGACCAGTACTCCTCCCTGTGCCCCCCTGTATATAGCAGACCAGTATCCCTCAATGTCCCCCTGTATATAGCAGACCAGTACTCCTCCCTGTGCCCCCCTGTGTATAGCAGACCAGTATCCCTCCATGTCCCCCTGTATATAGCAGACCAGTATCCCTCCATGTCCCCCTGTGTATAGCAGACCAGTATCTCTACCTGTGCCCCTGTATATAGCAGACCAGTATCCCTCCATGTCCCCCTGTATATAGCAGACCAGTATCCCTCCCTGTGTCCCCCTGTACATAGCAGACTAGTATCCCTCCATGTCCCCCTGTATATAGCAGACCAGTATCCCTCCATGTGCACCCTGTATATAGCAGACCAGTATCTCTGCCTATGCCCCTGTATATAGCAGACCAGTATCCCTCCATGCCCCTCTGTATATAGCAGACCAGTATCCCTCCATGTGCACCCTGTATATAGCAGACCAGTATCCCTCCATGTCCCCCTGTATATAGCAGACCAGTATCCCTCCCTGTGTCCCCCTGTATATAGCAGACCAGTATCCCTCCATGTCCCCCTGTATATAGCAGACCAGTATCCCTCCATGTCCCCCTGTATATAGCAGACCAGTATTCCTCCATGTGCACCCTGTATATAGCAGACCAGTATCTCTACCTGTGCCCCTGTATATAGCAGACCAGTATCCCTCCATGTCCCCCTGTATATAGCAGACCAGTATCCCTCCCTGTGTCCCCCTGTACATAGCAGACCAGTATCCCTCCATGTCCCCCTGTATATAGCAGACCAGTATCCCTCCATGTGCACCCTGTATATAGCAGACCAGTATCTCTGCCTATGCCCCTGTATATAGCAGACCAGTATCCCTCCATGTCCCTCTGTATATAGCAGACCAGTATCCCTCCATGTGCACCCTGTATATAGCAGACCAGTATCCCTCCATGTCCCCCTGTATATAGCAGACCAGTATCCCTCCCTGTGTCCCCCTGTATATAGCAGACCAGTATCCCTCCATGTCCCCCTGTATATAGCAGACCAGTATCCCTCCATGTGCACCCTGTATATAGCAGACCAGTATCCCTCCATGTCCCCCTGTATATAGCAGACCAGTATCCCTCCATGTCCCCCTGTATATAGCAGACCAGTATCCCTCCCTGTGTCCCCATGTGTATAGCAGACCAGTATCCCTCCATGTCCCTCTGTATATAGCAGACCAGTATCCCTCCATGTGCACCCTGTATATAGCAGACCAGTATCTCTGCCTATGCCCCTGTATATAGCAGACCAGTATCCCTCCATGTCCCTCTGTATATAGCAGACCAGTATCCCTCCATGTGCACCCTGTATATAGCAGACCAGTATCCCTCCATGTCCCCCTGTATATAGCAGACCAGTATCCCTCCATGTCCCCCTGTATATAGCAGACCAGTATCCCTCCCTGTGTCCCCATGTGTATAGCAGACCAGTATCCCTCCATGTCCCCCTGTATATAGCAGACCAGTATCCCTCCATGTGCCCCCTCTGTGTGTGTGTGTGTGTATACATATATATATATATATATATATATATATATATATATATATATATATATATATATAGTGGTATCTTTCCATATCCCCCCCACTTACTCCAGTGATGCTGCACTCCTCTCCTCCATGGTATAAGCAGGATCCTGCAGGGCTGAGGCTCCTCCCCCTGGTCCGATCCCAACCCCATACCCCTCAGCTCTGCAGGATCCAGCATACACCACTGAGGAGAGGAGGATCACAGCGTCCCTGCAGTCAGCACCTCACCTCAGAGGAACTTGAGTGGATCAGTGCTGCTGCAATCCTCCTCTCATCTCCTCATCACTGTAGGCTCCTGCAGGGTGAAGGCCCCTCCCCCAGACCAGGTCACGACCCCATACTCACTGATGCTTTCCTTTCCTGCTGCACAGCGTTGTGACCTGACCTGGGGCCTCCACCCTGCAGGAGCCGCTCACAGTGATGAGGAGAAGAGAGGAGGATTGCAGCAGCGCGATCCTCTCAGTTGAAGCGCCGCCTGCACGGAGGAAGCAGGAGGAGAGGACGCTGGTACTTGCTGTCATCTGACTAGGTAAGAGATCCAGTCAGATTACAGCAAGTGCCATCAGTTATGTGCGTGGGCTGGGGGCCCACAGGAGGAAGTGGCGAGGGGGGCCGGCGGGCCCCCCTAGCGTAGGGGCCCGGTCGCCATGGCGACCGTTGCGACCCCTATAGCTACGCCACTGGCGACGTTTCAATCAAAATGGTCTTTCTCACGCCAGCCTGAATAAAGTTAAAGCATCGATTTCCAACTGTTTAAGCGTTGTACATATGAAATATATTACAGTACATTTTGGTATTGCACTGGGCCCTTTACTTGCTTCTAATTGAAATAAATTTCTAGTTATAATCCAATCATAAAGTGTGTATGTACATATGTGTATTTGTTTCTATGTTTTGGCTCCAGATATATGGTATATACAGTGAGCATTGGCTACTAACTGGATCTAGAAGAAATAACTTCAGGTATTGACTAAACTCAATATATAACGTTATAAACTATGTATATCTATATTAAAGATGCACTTCCATTTTTTATTTGGCGCCTTTAGAAATTTATATTAGGGCAATGCACCAGCAGCTGGATAGAGATGCTGCTTATGGCGGCCTGTATTATAGTAATACAGCTGCTGAGAATTTACAAAGTTTGTTTCTCACAATGTTAAGAATAGAAATCTAGCTATATTTGGTTATATAAGATTAGATTATAGAGATGGCTTATTAGTATTACAGCCTATACATAAAGCTGATATTTTCAAATGTAAACAACGGCATCTCATTGGTCAGCTACTGGTCACATGACCAATTGAATCTTGGTAAACAACAACTGACCCTCGAGGAAAGTGACAGTTGGAGTTGACCGGCGACGGTGGAGGACATGTCTACGGACAGCGAGCGAAAAGCGATTATGGAGGAAGAGAAGGAGGTTTTCGTGGGGAGGAAGAGAGTGGAGAAGAGGAAACATCTTTTGGACTCATCATTGGATGAGAAGGCTTCAATCAAGAAGGCCAAAAGGAGCGGAGGTAAGAGGAAGAGAACGGAACCCGGAGGGAAGACGTCGGACACCCCAGGGATGGACCCAGCGGAGAATGAAGACGTCATCACCCAGGGGAGAGGACCCAAGAAGAGGAGGACCAGAGACTGCTCAGAGGATGAGAAGAAGCCATCGATGAAGACCGACGGGCAGAAGAACAAAGACCTGCAGGAGGACCCAGGAGGCTCAGGTGAGTAGGCAATGGGTCTGGTTACTGCACTCCACATATGTTTTATACCTTCACATGTAATTGAGTTTTCTGGATTACATGATGAAGTCTTTAATACACAGATATTGTATACGGTCCAGGGTCAGTCCTGCTGAGATTTCCCCCATGTTATCTACAGTGCCCCCAGCTGTTGCTTAGCAACACAATATAAACTGCCCCTAGTAACATTAGCTGCACAGAAAGAGAAAGTGTATGGCCCAAACAGATACTAGGGACATGTTACCCTGATCTCTATGACACCTGGATGTTAGTGGGTTCCATCATTTAGGACAAGTGAAACAACAGCCCTCCTGTTCTCAGTTTGGGTGTGGTTTTGCAATTCAGTTTCAATACAGTAAATTGAGCTGGATTGTTATGGTTTTTTGTTTGTTCCCGGCATTTATGTACAATAAAATTTCTATATATTTTTTTGCATTTTGTTGTGAGGTGCAGTCCATTTTTTCAGCCTTGTTTTTCGCAGTACACATGCCTATTTTGGGCTGTCAGGACTCGCACTCGTTTATTGCTTATTTCCTTGGTGCCAGTCCGTTTACCATCTAGTTACTGGATTGTAATACCACACACAACCTGAGGACAGGGGTGGCACTGTTTTGCAAGAAAGTAGCTGCATTTTTTCTAACCTAGGATAACCCCTTTACATCCTGATACTGTTCAGTCTCTACTGGTACTTCTCAGAATCAGTATTTACAGTGTCATTGCCATGTCTTTGTCATTTATATTTCTAGGAATGCCATAGGGATGAAAAATGTATAGATATTTTAGATAAATTGTAAGGAATTGCTAAAAAAAAAAATCCTGTCTAACCTCACCACAGACACATGTGTAACAGAGACCTAAGCATTGTACTGAGTGCCCTTACTGACATACACAATCCTGTGATTTATTAAAGGAACAATTACAAGATAATTTCTATAACCAATGAACAATGTTTATAAATTGGCTTCCAGTGGCCATTTTACTGTACTTTACTATGTGAAGCTGTGTTAGCTGTGCTGTGTGAGCCTTCTGTCAATCTTAAAGGGGTATACCCATCTGGAACCTTTAGAGTGACTTTACACGTACCGGATCCGCAGCGGATTTCACGTTGCGGGTTTACAGAGAAATCTGCTGCAGATCCATGTAGTGTGAAGTTCTATGGGTTACATATCCGCAGCAGAATTTTTATTCCACTGCGGATATGTAACCCGGCCCCTTTAACCCCCCCACCGCCCGCAGCCCCGGCTCGGAGCATACATTACCTGCTCCAGGCTCCTGCTTGTTTTGGGGCCTCCCAGCATCTCCCGGCAGTCAACAAATCAGTGCGCTGCCCCACCGCAGCGCACTGATTGGCTGACCACCGGGAGATGCCGGGAGGCCCCAAAACAAGCAGGAGCCTGGAGCAGCTGATGTATGCTCCAGGGCTGCCCCCGGCCCGGAGCAATACATTACCTGCTCGGCGCCGCGGCTGTGTGAAACTCCCAGCTCCCCTCACTCCTCATCAGCCAATCGGTGCACGGCAGCACTGATTGGCTGATGAGGAGCGAGAAGGGCCGGGAGCTTCACACAGCCGCGGGGCCTAGCAGGTGATGTATGCTGTGGACAGCCGGGGTTAAAGGGACCGGGTCACATATCTGCAGCGAAGTGAAAATTCCTGAAAACTCGCTGAAAACTTGAAGCGTGAAATCCGCTGTGGATCCGGTACGTGTGAAGGCACTCTTAAAGTGTCACTGCCATTTGGGAAAACTTTTAACGTCATAGAGGCATCAAAAAGAGGGGTTTCCACAGCATCCAAAATAGAAGCAAGTGTGTTTATTTATGCATTTTTGTTGTACCTTGATGTGTGAATAAACACAGTTGCTTCTATGTTGGATGCTGTGGGAACCCCTCTTTTTTGAAGTTCACAGTGCTCACACCGAGGATTGTGGGCCTACCTGCGTGCATCCTGCTTCTACATTATTGGCCATTACTGGAGTATCTCCAAGGTGCTGTTGGACTTTTCTTTGTTTGGTATAACTGTCAGGGATAGTGTGACAGTAATATGTATTAGAAACTGTAACATAAAAATACAGCAGTAAAATAGGTATAAAAGGTGACCATATTTTGAATCTAATAATGTGCTACATTAAAGGGATCAGGACAGTATTGATCTACTAAACAGCTTGCAGAGCATACCAGCCGTGGCTACAGCAGTAACTTTACTAAGGGGAAAAAGACATCGTACGAGGGTGGGAAAGGGGCGGCAACTAGTCATCTGGGGTGGGGGAGCCGTCTGTGATGAGTCATGGCTCTCTGACTGTCAGCGCGCAGTGCGGGGATGATAGACAGGCAGAGAGGCACTAATGGGTCTAGTAACTGATAGGACTAGTCACTGACGGCTGCTCGCCTAGATGACTAGTTGAAGCCCTCTGCCTGTTTTGTACAGTGTTTTAGAACATCCTTTTCCCCTTTGTAAAGCTACTGCTGCAACCCCAACTTCTATGCTCCGCAAGCTGCACAGTAGATCTATACTGTTCAGCTGGGAACCATATCAGTACAATCGTGCTGATTGGTTCCCTTTAAAGCGACTCTGTACCCACAATCTGACCCCCCCCAAACTGCTTGTACCTTCTGATAGCTGTTTTTAATCCAAGATCTGTCCCCGGGTCCGTTCAGCAGGTGATGCAGTTATTGTCCTAAAGAACAGCTTTTAAACTTGCAGCCCGTGCCGAACGGCCGTGGCCTAGATTGTGTATGCATTAGGCTGGCACACCCTCTCTGTGCCTCCTCCCCGCCCTCCTCATCATTAGTAATGCTCCAGGCAGATTGTCTCCTATTCCTCACCTGTGTCAGCATGACACATGGGCTGGATCTTTAAGGCACCTGTGTAGTGTTCACTACAGAGGAATAGGAAAACTGGTGAAGAGGGCGCGGAGGAGGGACGGAGGGGTGGTGCAAAGTTAGGGCACAGATGTTGTAGGCCAAGGCCGTTGGGCACGGGGCTGCCAGTTTAAAAGTTGTTTTTTAGGACAATAACTGCATCACCTGCCAAACGGACCCGAGGACAGATCTTGCATTAAAAGCAGCTATCCGAAGGTACAAGTGGTTTGGGGGGGGGGTCAGATAGTGGGTGCAGAGTCACTTTAAAGTCAATGGCAAAACAGCCACCTGTTCACACATTATAAAAAAAAAATCTTTTTTTTTTTTTAAAAAAAAGGTGTGCTTAGACTGACATTTTTCCATAGACTTTAAAGTGCACATACCATCAGGTACATCGCTTTAAGATCTTAACATTAACAGACCAGCGCAGACGCGGGGATGCCGATGCTGCAATCCTCTTTTTGAACCCTGGTCCGGTTCCCGTGCAAAGCATCGGTCTATTCCCAGGCATTGGCCTAGCCTGAAGCATTGAAAGCACCCAGTGTGACAGTCTCTGTCACAGTGTGACCCGGCTCCTTTAGGATCAAAGGAGCCATGTCAGAGGGGTTTCGTCACAGTGGGGGATGGTGGGCCCCACACCAGTGCTTTAGGCTGGGCGAATGCCCGGGAATAGACGGCTGCTGTGCGCAGGAACCAGGCCGGGTTTCAAAAAAAAGGAACATGGCACTGACATCCCCGCACTGGTGCAGTCTGTTTATGTAAAACCCCAAAGTGATGAACCTAATGGTACATTCGCTTTAATGTACCACAGTATTGGATTCAAAATAAGCCCCATTTTATACCTTCTTTTTCTGTTGTAGTATTTTTCTATTTTGAAGCTCTGTTCACAAACAGTAAAATAAAAGCCAAATACAACAGTAATATAGGCATACATGCTACATTGTACAGTCTGACAATTTTTCATAGATTATAAAGTAGATATATTATTAGATTCAAAATACAGCTGCATTTTATACATATTTTGCTGTTGTATTTTGCTTTTATTTTAATGTGTGTGAACATAGTCTGAGGAGTAGAGATGAGAGAATCTCCCAAAGATCCCTGTTTTTTCATAGTAGTGGCAGTAGTCCTTGCTCCTCTACATAATACATCATTTGTGTAGCCGTCTACACATACAGTACTCCCTGCTCCAGCTCTAATTTAACTGAAACAAAACAAAACAAAACAAAAAAAAGATTTGGGCGATTTCCTCATCTCTAGTATATAGCCATACAGTGGCATGTGATGCCCATGGGTGCCAATCTTTATAAAAAGAATACCATGCAGTTTCTATTCTCTAAGGTAACCATATAGGAACCTTTACTCTAATATGATTTTCGATTTAAAAAAAGGAAAGAAATACATACAATAAAATAATACTGACATACAAAACAGCCAAACAGGATTCAACAGGACAATCTTTTCTCTTGGGAGACCGATGGGCGCCTATGAATATACTTGCCATTTGTACCAGGAGCTTTAAAGGGGTTGTCCAGCAAAAATCTTTTTATATAGATTTGTAATTTACTTTAATTAAGAAATCTCTAGTCTTCCAGTACTTATCAGCTGATGTATGTCTTGCAGGAGGAGGTGTATTCTTTTCAGTCTGACACAGTGCTCTCTGCTGAGAGGAACTGTCCAGAGCAGGAGAGGTTTTCTATGGGAGTTTGTTACTGATCTGGACAGTTCCTGTCTCGGACATGGGTGGCAGCAGAGAGCACTGTGTCAGACTGAAAAGAAAACACTTCCTGCAGGACATATAACAGCTGATAAGTATGAGAAGACTGGAGAATTTTAAATAGAAGTAAACTACAAATCTATATAACTTTCACAAACCAGTTAACCTGATAGAAAAAGATTTTCACTGGACAACCCCTTTAGGGCCCTATTCCACCAGACGATTATCGTTCGCATAATCGTTAACGATTAACAATCTCAAACGACCGCTATTGCAAAAGACCTGAAAACGTTCACTAATTTCCATGGAACGATAATCGTTACTTATGATCGTATTTGTGATCGTTTTTTCTTCGCTATTTCTTCGCTATTGCGTTCGTATCTACTGCAAATGACCGAACGACATCTTATTCAATGCGAACGATTTGCGAACGTTTTGCGAACGAGCAACGATAAAAATAGGCCCAGGTCTTATAAAGCGATCAACGATTTCTCGTTCGGTCGTTAATCGTTAACTGCATTTCAACCGATTGATTATTGTTTAGATTCAAACGATTTAACGATAATCTGAACGATAATCGTCCGGTGGAATAGGGCCCTTAATAGCACATACAGTGAACATACGCCCCCCCCCCCAAATAAATAAGTAAATAAATAAATAAAAAGTTTTCACCGTATGCTTAGATTTACTATATCACCTTTTCTCCTCTTGCTAGGATGCAGCGGTGTTCGGCCAACCGGCCCAGGCACAATCTCCGGTTCCATCAAGGAGAGATTATTGTTCCACCATGTGCTGGGCCAGGGAAGTTACGGGACGGTCATGATGGCGGAAGATACTGTATCCCATCGACAGTATGCTGTGAAGCTCATAAGGAAGAGCGACCTGCTAACCGGAAGCGAGGAGTACATGATGGTGGAGAAGCGTGTGCTGCTGCTGGCGTCTGGAAGCCCCTTCCTTGTCCACGCAGAGTTCGCATTGCAGACGAAGGTAGAATTGTGACCACCTAGTATTAAGAGATGTCACAACTGTATGTAGAATACCAGTGGCAGGGGTCCATAGAGAAATCACAGGCCTCCACTATATGGTAACACTGATCCTTAACTGTAAGGCTTCATTCACACATCCATAAGGGCTGTCTGTAGTTGCGGACCTGCAACTATGGACAGCACTATGGATATGCATATGTAGCTGCCCGCGAAGCACAGACTCAATCATTGGTGAATAGTAATCTGTGCTTATATTGCTGTCCATACTTGGACCTGTCACACCTACAGCCATGTGAACAGGACCATTAAAATGAATAGGTCCATCGTCTGTCCATTATTGTGTGTCCAGAATTTGCAAACAAAAATTACAAATTTGTGAATGTAGCCTTGGTGTCAGCCACATTACCTGTTTCCTATTCTTTATATACCTATACTGTATGTGTAGGAAACATCCCACTCCTACCACCAGTGACCAAAAATTACCACAGCCTCCAAGATTCCCTTAAGACAATTTTTTTTTCTTTTGGTAGTGAGACAATTTTGCACAATGCTTATTACAATACATAAAACACTAACTCTATCAGACTTCTGGAAAGGGTTGAGCAAGTATTCTTTCCATAACTCCCATCGACTTTTATAGAGGCTAACACTGCCTGGTCACCTCTCCACTGACTTCTATAGGTAGAGTGACTGGTCTAAATAGATAATTGGAGGCCATGGGGCTTTTCTCCAAGTAGGTGGGGGTCTTAGAGGTGGAACCCATACCTATCATACCTGTGAATATGCAATACATGTTTATGAAGAAAATGCATCCACCTAACTTTTCAGAATCACTATTCCCTGGTATATTAGAAGTGAGAGCTATAGCCAAACTATGCACATTACACTGGCAATGGAGTTTTCTTCTGGCAACAAAGTTTGCAAGAGTGACAACAGAAAGTGCAGCCATATTGATAGTCACCTCTACATTTTGCTAGCCTATTCATATGGTAACATAGTCGCAAATTACCAAGACGCTAATTTAAAAATAACAACCACAATGGCGGCACATCATGTTGTCATTTTTGCAAGAATGGCTACTGTCATAGAACAATCATAAGTACATGAGTGAATGTGACCAACACCAAAACTTGCATAGGAATGTGATAAGACCCAGCCATGAAGCTGGTATTATTATTATTATTATTATTATTATTATTATTATTATTATTATTATTATTATTATTATTATTATTATTATTATGTCTTGCTTTTATTGGTCAGTACACACCTGTATCTGTATTTTTATTCTTCTGTATTTGGAGGATCATGTGAAGTAACTTTTTTCACCTGTATTTTATTGTAATCTTCTCTGTATATAATGAATAAACTGTGACTTTTAGATTTAGAAGGATCATGTGACATTACTTTTTATGATTTGTTGTAATTTTTCTGTGTGTACAAAAAATGTATTGGAGCCTTTTATATGCATTATGTATTGTAATTGTTGTGTATACCCATGTTATTATATTGATACATGACAAATGTTTTATGTAATCCACATCATAAATTTATTTTTATCATGTTCCTTAAGATTATGTGGTTATGATTATGTACCAATAAAGGTGAATTTTACTTATATGCATTCTGGGTTTTGTAGCTTTCAAGCATTGTACATACATTGTCTATCTATCTATCTATCTATCTATCTATCTATCTATCTATCTATCTCATATCTATCTATCTATCTATCTATCTATCTATCTATCTATCTATCTATCTATCTCACAGCATCTATCTATCTATCTTCTATCTATCTATCTATCTCCTATCTATCTATCTATCTATCTATCTATCTATCTATCTATCTATCTATCTATCTATCCATCACACATTTGATGTTTACGAATTGATGGAATAAAAGTTACACTTCACCTTACCTTTGGAGTGCTGCGGACTATTCATCATTTTATACATCTGTACCCGTGGTTGGGGAATCTGCTGGCACCAACTGACGCTACTAAGTAGTGCTGCTCTGATAACTTACTACTATCTATCTATCTATCTATCTATCTATCTATCCATCTCCTATCTATCTATCTATCTATCTATCTATCTATCTATCTATCTATCTATCTATCTATCTCCTATCTATCTATCTATCTATCTATCTATCTATCTATCTATCTATTACACATCTACTATCTATCTATCCCTTTGTATAGAATGTTGGGTCAAATTTGTAGCTATAAAGTCTCTGAACAAGTTCAATGCGGTTTGAGTGATTTATATTTCTCCTTACTCAGGATATCAGGGGACACCAGAAATCATAGATTTCATAAAAGTAATGAAAGCAAATGTGTCAGTTCCAGTAGTGACATTTTTTTTCACTACCTGGCTGGTGCCCGCGCAGAGATTGCGGTGTCGCAGTCCATTTTTCAAACCGTTGCCCAATTCCCGTGATCAGCACCATTTTTTTCACGTGAAGGTGGGCCCGGAACCCCGAGTGTAATGATATCCCCTAGGCTCAATCCTAATGGAGGCACGTCACAGAAGGAAGGGGATATCATTACACTGGGGGAGACGGGTCCGCATACAGTGCATAGAGCGGACCAGTGACCAAGAGGAAAATGGCATTGTTTGTGGAAACCAGGCAGAGTTATAAAAAATGGACCGCACTACCGGGAACTCCCCGCCAAGTAGTGAAAAAAAAATTCACTACTGGAACTGGTACATTTGCTTTAACTGTGATGTATCTGTGACAGATGAAACGATTATCTTGATGGGATTTACAATAAATGACTCGCTGTTAATATGATTTCCCAGAGTTGTGGAGATCCCCGCAGCTGTTATCCCCCTCTAAGGTATCTCATAGAAACCTTTAGGTTGCAGTCACACACAGCAGTTTTCTTCTTCAAACTACCACTACAGTTTGTGAGCCAAAACTAAGAGGGGACTCAAAAGAATTGGGAACTATAAAGGAAGGACATACTGTATGCTTCTGCTTCCTGATGATCCACTTCTGGCTTTGGCTCAATAACTGCAGCCGTGGTTTTCCAAAATAACTTA
Source organism: Dendropsophus ebraccatus (assembly GCF_027789765.1). Classification (NCBI taxonomy): domain Eukaryota; kingdom Metazoa; phylum Chordata; class Amphibia; order Anura; family Hylidae; genus Dendropsophus; species Dendropsophus ebraccatus. The sequence goes on from NC_091454.1 coordinate 170,389,688, forward strand.
AAGGGAAAATACTGTGTGCAAGAATGCCAAAAAATCCAGCAACAATATTCTTATGACAATGATTACATACATAACATCATATACACAGATGGTTTCATGTCACCCTATAGGAATACAATATGTGTAATCCCACTAGAGTAATAATCATGCATGACTTATTTCTGTGGACCCCTGGGCTATGGATCATAATAAGGATTGTTTCATCACAACAAGTGACAGCAAGGATACTCTATAACTTACCAATTATGGAAGTCTGGCCATTAGGATGTAACGCCTGGAGTAGTGGATCCACTGGACCGTCACTAGCGATGGCACTAACCTCACCAGGGAGCGGAGTCTAAGGGGCCGCTGGTTTTCACCAGAGCCCGCCGCAAGGCGGGATGGACTTGCTGTGGCAGGCGACCCCCAGGTCGCTACCCCTGGCTTGGTTGCTAGTGACGGCAGGCGAGGCGTGGCAGGAGCAGTAGGCAGGAGATGGTGCTGGCAGAGGCCTGTAGTCGTAACCGCAGGTGACAGGCTGAACACAGGAGCAATAGTGTAACAGAGGAGCAGGAACCAGGAACAAGGACTAGGGACCAGGTAGCGGACAGGAATCAGGAACAAGGACTAGGGACCAGGTAGCGGACAGGAATCAGGAACAACAGGGAGCTGGGCCAAACACTATGGGAAGCATGTAGAGGCTCCAACACCTGGAAGGGGGCAGGGCTGGAACTTATAGGGGAGTGATTGACATACAGGCCAATTAGGAGCGCACTGCCCCTTTAAATCTGAGACAGCCGGCACAGCGACGGACAGGAGCGCGGTGAGGTGAAGCGCCCCCCGGGGCCGAAGCAACAGCAGCGCCGGGTCCCTGCCTATGGACACCGGCTGCTGCAGATGCGGGAGAGAGGGTGCGGCGGCGGTCCGGAGCACGGGACTCCGCCATGGCCCTAACATAGGACCACCACCAATCCTGAGGGTAAAGGGGTCAAGGCTTTTTTTGCATATTCTGTGCACAATTCCAGCTGCTGGCCAGAGAACTGCAAGTAAATGGGGCTTTGGGGCTTAACAGAAATTAAGTGGCAAATGGATGTGAATAGTATTGCAGGTGGTTTTGCACAGATAAAAAAAGTAGGCATAGCTATCAATCAATTGGTGAGTGTCCTTGCAGTCAGAGCCCACAGATCAGCTACTAGCAGCACACTTTATAGTGTCATCTGCTTATAGTGAAAAACTCCTTTGAAGAGCTTATCTGGATTCAAGTGTTTTTTATTCATAAGTAGAGATTAACACAACTTTAGCATGCTCGAGTCCAATCGTTCAGCATTTAAATACTGGTGGCTGTAGAAGCTGGATACAGTTATTTTGAACAAAATGGAGCAAATTTAATACTGCAAGTGTGCCAGAATTCTGGAGTACCTTGCACCAAATATTGGCTTCTACATTCATTGCACCACATTTGTTTTACACTTTTTCTACTACTTTTGCACATGAGTGGGGCTTACCAGACAAGGGCTTGTGTACAACTTCAAGCTCCAAAATTATAGTAAACCTTTTGAAGTAAACTAAAGTCTTCATCCAGGCTAAGTGTCCTTTTAGACACAAAGATTTCTGGTGAGGGCTGCAAACGAGTGCCGATCAGCAAGATTGGCGGCCTCTTGGCTGTGTCTTTACACGGCACGAGAACTCAAGTGGAGGGCTGTATGACTGATGCTTGTGTCACTCATGCAGCCCTGGAAACTGACAGCACAGATTATGATCCACTATCTGGTTCTATACATCTGGTGCAATACATGTTTATGAAGAAAATGCATCCACCTAACTTTTCAGAATCACTATTCCCTGGTATATTAGAAGTGAGAGCTATAGCCAAACTATGCACATTACACTGGCAATGGAGTTTTCTTCTGGCAACAAAGTTTGCAAGAGTGACAACAGAAAGTGCAGCCATATTGATAGTCACCTCTACATTTTGCTAGCCTATTCATATGGTAACATAGTCGCAAATTACCAAGACGCTAATTTAAAAATAACAACCACAATGGCGGCACATCATGTTGTCATTTTTGCAAGAATGGCTACTGTCATAGAACAATCATAAGTACATGAGTGAATGTGACCAACACCAAAACTTGCATAGGAATGTGATAAGACCCAGCCATGAAGCTGGTATTATTATTATTATTATTATTATTATTATTATTATTATTATTATTATTATTATTATGTCTTGCTTTTATTGGTCAGTACACACCTGTATCTGTATTTTTATTCTTCTGTATTTGGAGGATCAAGTGAAGTAACTTTTTTCACCTGTATTTTATTGTAATCTTCTCTGTATATAATGAATAAACTGTGACTTTTAGATTTAGAAGGATCATGTGACATTACTTTTTATGATTTGTTGTAATTTTTCTGTGTGTACAAAAAATGTATTGGAGCCTTTTATATGCATTATGTATTGTAATTGTTGTGTATACCCATGTTATTATATTGATACATGACAAATGTTTTATGTAATCCACATCATAAATTTATTTTTATCATGTTCCTTAAGATTATGTGGTTATGATTATGTACCAATAAAGGTGAATTTTACTTATATGCATTCTGGGTTTTGTAGCTTTCAAGCATTGTACATACATTGTCTATCTATCTATCTATCTATCTATCTATCTATCTATCTATCTATCTATCTATCTATCTATCTATCTTCTATCTATCTATCTTACAGCATCTATCTATCTATCTATCTATCTATCTATCTATCTATCTATCTCCTATCTATCTATCTATCTATCTATCTATCTATCTATCCATCACACATTTGATGTTCACGAATTGATGGAATAAAAGTTACACTTCACCTTACCTTTGGAGTGCTGCGGACTATTCATCATTTTATACATCTGTACCCGTGGTTGGGGAATCTGCTGGCACCAACTGACGCTACTAAGTAGTGCTGCTCTGATATCTTACTACTATCTATCTATCTATCTATCTATCTATCTATCTATTACACATCTACTATCTATCTATCCCTTTGTATAGAATGTTGGGTCAAATTTGTAGCTATAAAGTCTCTGAACAAGTTCAATGCGGTTTGAGTGATTTATATTTCTCCTTACTCAGGATATCAGGGGACACCAGAAATCATAGATTTCATAAAAGTAATGAAAGCAAATGTGTCAGTTCCAGTAGTGACATTTTTTTTCACTACCTGGCTGGTGCCCGCGCAGAGATTGCGGTGTCGCAGTCCATTTTTCAAACCGTTGCCCAATTCCCGTGATCAGCACTATTTTCTTCACGTGAAGGTGGGCCCGGAACCCCGAGTGTAATGATATCCCCTAGGCTCAATCCTAATGGAGGCACGTCACAGAAGGAAGGGGATATCATTACACTGGGGGAGACGGGTCCGCATACAGTGCATAGAGCGGACCAGTGACCAAGAGGAAAATGGCATTGTTTGTGGAAACCAGGCAGAGTTATAAAAAATGGACCGCACTACCGGGAACTCCCCGCCAAGTAGTGAAAAAAAATTCACTACTGGAACTGGTACATTTGCTTTAACTGTGATGTATCTGTGACAGATGAAACGATTATCTTGATGGGATTTACAATAAATGACTCGCTGTTAATATGATTTCCCAGAGTTGTGGAGATCCCCGCAGCTGTTATCCCCCTCTAAGGTATCTCATAGAAACCTTTAGGTTGCAGTCACACACAGCAGTTTTCTTCTTCAAACTACCACTACAGTTTGTGAGCCAAAACTAAGAGGGGACTCAAAAGAATTGGGAACTATAAAGGAAGGACATACTGTATGCTTCTGCTTCCTGATGATCCACTTCTGGCTTTGGCTCAATAACTGCAGCCGTGGTTTTCCAAAATAACTTAAAGGGAAAATACTGTGTGCAAGAATGCCAAAAAATCCAGCAACAATATTCTTATGACAATGATTTACATACATAACATCATATACACAGATGGTTTCATGTCACCCTATAGGAATACAATATGTGTAATCCCACTAGAGTAATAATCATGCATGACTTATTTCTGTGGACCCCTGGGCTATGGATCATAATAAGGATTGTTTCATCACAACAAGTGACAGCAAGGATACTCTATAACTTACCGATTGTGGAGGTCTGGCCATTAGGATGTAATGCCTGGAGTAGTGGATCCACTGGACCGTCACTATTGATGGCACTAACCTCACCAGGGAGCGGAGTCTAAGGGGCCGCTGGTTTTCACCAGAGCCCGCCGCAAGGCGGGATGGACTTGCTGCGGCAGGCGACCCCCAGGTCGCTACCCCTGGCTTGGTTGCTAGTGACGGCAGGCGAGGCGTGGCAGGAGCAGTAGGCAGGAGATGGTGCTGGCAGAGGGCTGTAGGCGTAACTGCAGGTGACAGGCTGAACACAGGAGCAATAGTGTAACAGAGGAGCAGGAACCAGGAACAAGGACTAGGGACCAGGTAGCGGATAGGTATCAGGAACAAGGACTAGGGACCAGGTAGCGGACAGGAATCAGGAACAAAGACTAGGGACCAGGTAGCGGACAGGAATCAGGAACAACAGGGAGCTGGGCCAAACGCTGGGCCAAAGGGGGCAGGCCTGGAACTTATAGGGGAGTGATTGACATACAGGCCAATTAGGAGCGCACTGCCCCTTTAAATCTGAGACAGCCGGCGCGCGCGCCCTAGGAGGCGGGGATGCGCGCGCCGGCCGGCACAGCGACGGACAGGAGCGCGGTGAGGTGAAGCGCCCCCCGGGGCCGAAGCAACAGCAGCGCCGGGTCCCTGCCTATGGACACCGGCTGCTGCAGATGCGGGAGAGAGGGTGCGGCGGCGGTCCGGAGCACGGGACGCCGCCGTGGCCCTAACATAGGACCACCACCAATCCTGAGGGTAAAGGGGTCATGGCTTTTTTTGCATATTCCGTGCACAATTCCAGCTGCTGGCCAGAGAACTGCAAGTAAATTGGGCTTTGGGGCTTAACAGAAATTAAGTGGCAAATGGATGTGAATAGTATTGCAGGTGGTTTTGCACAGAGAAAAAAAGTAGGCATAGCTATCAATCAATTGGTGAGTGTCCTTGCAGTCAGAGCCCACAGATCAGCTACTAGCAGCACACTTTATAGTGTCATTTGCTTATAGTGAAAAACTCCTTTGAAGAGCTTATCTGGATTCAAGTGTTTTTTATTCATAAGTAGAGATTAACACAACTTTAGCATGCTCGAGTCCGATCGTTCAGCATTTAAATACTGGTGGCTGTAGAAGCTGGATACAGTTATTTTAAACAAAATGGAGCAAATTTAATACTGCAAGTGTGCCAGAATTCTGGAGTACCTTGCACCAAATATTGGCTTCTACATTCATTGCACCACATTTGTTTTACACTTTTTCTACTACTTTTGCACATGAGTGGGGCTTACCAGACAAGGGCTTGTGTACAACTTCAAGCTCCAAAATTGTAGTAAACCTTTTGAAGTAAACTAAAGTGTTCATCCAGGCTAAGTGTCCTTTTAGACACAAAGATTTCTGGTGAGGGCTGCAAACGAGTGCCGATCAGCAAGATTGGCGGCCTCTTGGCTGTGTCTTTACACGGCACGAGAACTCAAGTGGAGGGCTGTATGACTGATGCTTGTGTCACTCATGCAGCCCTGGAAACTGACAGCACAGATATGCATATATCCATGCTGTCTGTTCCCAGATCACAAGAAGCAGTCTATACTCACCAGCCACTCTGCTTGTGATCCACTATCTGGTTCTATGGTCCTTCGTAGAGTGTATTTTCAGACCCCAACTCCTCCAGCTATCACTCATTCCGGAGGAGACAGGGCTTAAAGTTGAAGCAGGGGATCTAGGACCGGAGAATCAGATGCCGGATCACAAGCAGCGTGGCCGGTAAATATAGACTGCTTCTTGTGATCTAGAAACTGAAATACATATCTGTGCTGCCAGTTTCCCTTTATCTTTCTTGGCCGCACAAATCCCTGTTTACACAGGGGGATGTGCGGCCAATAAAGGGTGGAGGCTGAAAAGATGCGATCAGCCAATAATCAGGCATTTGCCTTGTCTTCAGCTGATCACTGTGATTTCTACACTGCTGATTATCGGCTGCAGGAGCATTTCTAGCGACGCTCCTACACAACAATTGGCTCGTGTAAAAGGACCATTAGAAAAACCTGTCCGCTTTCTTCCAGAAACAGTAACACTCTTTATCATCTTTACAAGCAACAAAGTAGTTTGTAATAAGTGTCCATTTAAGCATTAAATTACTGTATTGTGTATACTATGTAATATACAGTATGTGTAAATGATGGTTTAATAACTGTTCTATGATACAGATGCACGTTCTATTCGGGATGCAATACATGACCTGCGGGGACTTCAACCAACTTCTACAGCTGAGGGGGCCGCTTGACATCACCGACGCCAGGTAAAGTGTTCAGTAAAATGTAAAACTTCATAGAGCATATATAAGAAGCTATGTAAACCTGTTAGTTCTACTATTAGAGGTGTCAGGATATAGGAGTGATAGAAGACCCGGGTTGGGACGTTGACCACTCTGCAAGGAAGGTAGGATGGAGCAAAGGAGGCAAGTACAATCCAATGTAATTTTCTTATCTAACATATACTTTACTCCCCAGATATATACTACACTTGGTGGTTTCAGCAATATACTATAACATACAATTCTAACTATATTATTTATTATTTAATAAACTCATCAGAAATGAGTCTGATGGCCTTAGGTAATCACTGAAACAGTAATTTCCTATGGCCATTGGACTCATCTCTGCCCATTTACAAAATGAGAGTGCAGATCTAGATCTCAGTGGTGGGACCGGCACCGGGAGCGGTAATAACACGAGACGGTATGTATGCGGGGCCCTTTCCAGGGGTCGGGTGGGTTTGGGGGAGGGGGGCTGCCCAGGGTGATAGGTTCCCTTTAAAATAATTCATATAAAAAAAAAATAAAGTTATAATACAAAGTAATGTAACTTTATTAATGCAATGTAGTAGCACAAAAAATTCCCTCAGTCTCTAGAGTCTCCTTTAATAGTTTCTTGTGTTATCTGTTGGATATTTTACTAATTCATTTTCTCTCTGCCAGATTCTATGCCGCTGAAATAGTGTGCGGAATCCAATTCCTGCACTCCAAGGGCGTCATCCACAGGTGATCACTTGTTATACTCTTCTTAGGGCATTGTGTGGTCAGATTCGTGTCTGATTTTAGCTTCTAATGGTATGTTTAGACCAAGGGGTCTCAAACTCAATTTACCCGGGGCCGCTGAAAGTAGAGTCTGTGTGAGGCTGGGCCGCATCAGATTTTCCACAATGTCATCAAATGTTTTTATTTTTTCATCTGTTAAAACCCCTAGCCCCCCCCCCCCCACAGAACTATCACTCCCAGCCCTCCCCCCCCCCCCCCACAGAACTATCACTCCCAGCCCTCCCCCACACACAGAACTATCACTCCCAGCCCTCCCACCCACACAGAACTATCACTCCCAGCCCTCCTCCACACACAGAACTATCACTCCCAGCCCTCCCCCACACACAGAACTATCACTCCCAGCCCTCCCACCCACACAGAACTATCACTCCCAGCCCTCCCACCCACACAGAACTATCACTCCCAGCCCTCCTCCACACACAGAACTATCACTCCCAGCCCTCCCCCCCACACAGAACTATCACTCCCAGCCCCCCCCCCCCACAGAACTATCACTGCCAGCCCTCCTCCACACACAGAACTATCACTCCCAGCCCTCCCACCCACACACAGAACTATCACTCCCAGCCCTCCTCCACACACAGAACTATCACTCCCAGCCCTCCCCCCACACAGAACTATCACTCCCAGCCCCCCCACACACAGAACTATCACTCCCAGCCCTCCCACCTACACAAAACTATCACTTTCAGCCCTCCCACCCACAGAAAACTATCACTCCCAGCCCCCCACAGAACTATCACTCCCAGCCCTCCCACCCACACACAGAACTATCACTCCCAGCCCTCCTCCACACACAGAACTATCACTCCCAGCCCTCCCCCCCCACAGAACTATCACTCCCAGCCCCCCACACAGAACTATCACTCCCAGCCCTCCTCCACACACAGAACTATCACTCCCAGCCCTCCCACCCACACAGAACTATCACTCCCAGCCCTCCCACCCACACAGAACTATCACTCCCAGCCCCCCCCCCCCCACAGAACTATCACTCCCAGCCCCCCCCACACAGAACTATCACTCCCAGCCCTCCCCCCCCCCCACAGAACTATCACTCCCAGCCCTCCCCCCCCACAGAACTATCACTCCCAGCCCTCCCCCACACACAGAACTATCACTCCCAGTCCTCCCACCCACACAGAACTATCACTCCCAGCCCTCCTCCACACACAGAACTATCACTCCCAGCCCTCCCACCCACACAGAACTATCACTCCCAGCCCCCCCCCCACAGAACTATCACTCCCAGCCCTCCTCCACACACAGAACTATCACTCCCAGCCCTCCCCCCCACACAGAACTATCACTCCCAGCCCCCCCCCACAGAACTATCACTGCCAGCCCTCCTCCACACACAGAACTATCACTCCCAGCCCTCCCACCCACACACAGAACTATCACTCCCAGCCCTCCTCCACACACAGAACTATCACTCCCAGCCCTCCTCCACACATAGAACTATCACTCCCAGCCCTCCCCCCCCATAACTATCACTCCCAGCCCTCCTCCACACACAGAACTATCACTCCCAGCCCTCCCCCCCAGAACTATCACTCCCAGCCCTCCCCCCCCAGAACTATCACTCCCACCCCTCCTCCACACACAGAACTATCACTCCCAGCCCCCCCCCGAACTATCACTCCCAGCCCTTATCCACACACAGAACTATCACTCCCAGCCCTCCCCCCCACAGAGAACTATCACCCCCAGCCCCCCACACACAGAGAACTATCCCCCCCAGCCCCCCTGCCCCCACACACACACAGAACTATGATACCCAGCCCTCTCCCACACACCACTATCACCCCCAGCTCTCCCCCACACACCACTATCACCCCCAGCTCTCCCCCACACACCACTATCACCCCCCGCTGAGAGTACTCTTACCTGAGGGCCGGCGGAGCATGACTTCACCCAGGCCGCACGTCCCCTTACTGATTGGCTGGACGTGCGGTCCGGGTGACGTCATGCTCCGGCGCCGCGCAGGAGTGGAGCTGAGCGCTGCGGGAGGAGGGGGGCCGGGGCACTCTGGCAGAAACACGGCACATCTATCTTCTATTTGTAGTTACATGTGCAGTGCAGTGCAGCTCTCTGCCGGAGCGCCCCTGGTCCGCACTTACAGTAAACTGCCGCGAGTTTGAGAGCCATGGTTTAGACAGAGAGATTTATCTGAAAGATTTTTGAAGCCAAAGCCAGGAACAGACTATAAACAGAGGATGGGTCATAAAGGAAAGACTGAGATTTCTCCTCTTCTCAAATCCATTCCTGGCTTTGGCTTCAGAAATCTGTCAGATAAATCTCTCTGTGTAAACACACCATCAGCAGTAGCATACCCTAAGTTGTCCATCTTTGAGGCAAGGCAAATACTGTGCCTCTATACATAGAGTACATGCATTGCCACTCAGTACTGTGCAAAACCAGGAGATTTGTTGATAGACAGGAGTATGTGCACTCCGTGTCTTGCTACTTGATATAAGTACAGGAGCAGGATCTCTTGTCTATTGCCGGACTCCATGCTGCTCAATAGCACTGAGCAACAATGCATACACTGTATGCATTACTACTCAACTTACATTTACTAGATAGAGTTGTCTGATCTGCCATTGTACCTCATTGTACCTCATTGTACCTGAGGTACATGGAAGTTCGTCATATTTTGTGCGGCTAAGAACTAAATCACCATTATTAGCTAATAGAATAAGATGAGCACTGACCTTATTTCCATGTTTTTCTTTCTCGCAGAGATCTGAAGCCCGACAACATCCTGGTGGCTGATACGGGCCATGTTAAGATCACGGATTTCGGTCTCGCAATTGACAACATGCACGGAGACCGAACAGCCACCAGCTGCGCTGGAACATTGGACTACATGGCTCCTGAGATGCTGGCCCAGAAGAAGTACAGCGCCGGAGTCGACTGGTACTCGTTTGGTGTCATCTTAAACGAGATGTTGACCAGTGAACGTGAATTCGACCCAACGTTCTTCGATGAAACTTCCTCCGGCGCCAAGAACATCATTCAACTAGTAAGTGTCTTCCTGCTGTACTGGTCTAGTATTAGGGGTTACATAGTGTTAGCCAGGGTGGGACATTTTGGGATCCTAGGCAGAGAGATTACCCCCATTCTCACCAGGTAATCAAATTAAAATGGCAGCGATTGGGTAATTGTGGGTGAGGAGGTTAGTGGGGACATCACAGATATTTTATTGGATTTTCTGGTCATATTCTTGTCTTATACCGAGATGGCAGGTTTCAGTTACCAATTAATACGTTTCTAATTTCAGCTTCTTCAGAAACATCCGGCCAAGCGCTTAGGAGTCCATGGGAACATCAGAGGACATCGCTTCTTCCAGCGCATGAATTGGATCTCTGTGGAAGCCCTGAAACTGACTCCACCAGTCATCCCTGAAGTAAGTAAATTTATAGAATCACATCACATAGCCCCAATGCACCAGGTTCATCTCACACCACTTTGATGTGGATCTACAGGTTAAAAGTACAGAACTTGTCATGTTACTTCTCCACATTATAGACTCCACTTCTGATTTTGGGCCTGACTCAGGGTAAAAAGCACCTGGACCTATGGGAAGGCGCAGTACCAATTGGGCCAAGTAAACTCACTGTTATTTTGTGTATAATTTTAGTATAATAATTTTATTTCAATATGTATGGAGTAAGAAACAAACAAGCCAGCTAGTCACTGCCTCTCCACCTGTATCGCGGGTGGATTACTGTTACACCACTTGCAGGATGCGCTGTCAGTGGTAAAGCACTCTAGGTGGTGCTCAGCCCGATGAGACAGTCCAATAAGTAGTAAAAAGTAAGGAAGAGGCGGTCACTCACCATTCAAGTGTTTATTGTAGCATCACCATAATAGGTTACAGGCAGACATGCAATGTGCGTCCCACTAAGGCTACGATCGTTTCGCGTTTACACGCTTTCACTGGCCTCGTAGTACCAAGGCCACCAAGGCACTACGAGGCCAGTGGAAGTGTGTAAACGTGAAACGATCGTAGACTTAGTGGGACGCACATTGCATGTCTGTCTGTAACCTATTATGATGATGCTACAATAAACACAGCACTTGAATGGTGAGTGACCGCCTCTTCCTTACTTTTTACTACTTATTGGACTGTCTCATCGGGCTGAGCACCACCTAGAGTGCTTTACCACTGACAGCGCATCCTGCAAGTGGTGTAACAGTAATCCACCCGCGATACAGGTGGAGAGGCAGTGACTAGCTGGCTTGTTTGTTTCTTACTCCATACATATTGAAATAAAATTATTATACTAAAATTATACACAAAATAACAGTGAGTTTACTTGGCCCAAATGGTACTGCGCCTTCCCATAGGTCCAGGTGCTTTTTACCCTGAGTTATAGGGACAATTACATTTACTGCATTTATATCCTTTCTTTTTTGAAGAACAGTTAAGCTCTACTCGTATGCTATCAAGTGTCTGATTCTGCATTTACAATGTAGGATGAAAAATAGATGTTTTGAGCACACGTACACTGGGGCTTTTGTGGACCATGGTTTTGCAGACCACAAAACCTTACTAATGTGTGCAGAAGGCCCAAGTTTTGGGTTCTTTTTTTACTGTCATAGGTAATATTTAACCCCTTAATGACACAGGGCGTATATTTACGCCCTGTGGTCGCCTCGGGGACTTCAGAGGTGGGCCGTGCGGCGACCCCGCTCTGAACCGCCGCGGTCCCGGGTGCGGCATGTAGCCCGGGACTGTAGCTATTAGCGGCCATGGTCCGATAGCCATGCCCGCTAATCAAGCAATCAGGATGCAGCTGTCAAAGTTGTGGCCGTAATGGCGCTGATCCCGGCTTGGCAATTATAATTTATTTAATTCCTGATCTCGCACGGTAAACGGCGCAAGCGCAAAAAAATCCCAAAGTGGAAAATGTTTGGTCGCATAAAATACAGAAAAATTGTAATAAAAAGCGAACAAAAAGTCGCATATGTGCAATCAAGGTACCGATAGAAAGAACACATCATGGCGCAAAAAATGACACCTAACACAGCCCATAGACCAAAGGATAAAAGCGCTACCCGCCTGGGAATAGAGCGATTTTAAGGAATATATTTATGTTAACAATGCTATGGCCTTTTAAGCACAAGGAGGAAAAAATTGAAGTGGAAAAATTGAAATAATTATTTTATTATTTAATACTGTACAAATAACTATTAAAAGTCAGTACTGTCGTAAGCCATTCTAATAATCATATCATGCTCCTTTTTCTTTTAGCCAACTGAGATTACTCCTCGCTTCCGACCTTTCAAGCTGGACAAGATCGAAGCTGCAGAGGCCACGTCATCAATAACACCAGCCGCCCAGGCCAAGTTCAGAGGATTTTCTTTCGCCAACTGGGAAACCCTGAACAAGACACCAGCTCAAGAGTGATCACAGCAAGCTATGTACCTGAGCCTCCAGAAGAACGAGCAAGAACGAAGCGCCCTGAAGAGCAGAAGACCAGCATTCCCGAGGGACCCCTGCATGGATGAAGACGCCAAGGTAAGATCAAAGGCGATGCCAGCAGATCCATCAGAAGCTGGCGGTAAGTATAAGCGCTGTACCATCTGCGCTAAGTCATAGGCATATACTTAATATTTAATTCTCATCTGTAAATGTATTTTTAAATGCTCAAGACGGCACAAGCTTTGTACTGTCCTGGGCATTGTAGAAATACAAAGTAGTGCCCGGCTATTAACGGGTGGAGGATATAACATCTATGACATGCCTATGACATATTACCAGTAAGATTTCCTCATCCTTATGACAACTCTGTCATGGGGATCAGGAAAAAGGTGTGAGTTGGCCGGCTATTAAGGGGTGGAGGAGGCCGGATCTTTTTTTTTTTCTTTCTCTCTCTCTGTATCTAGGGCACCAGTTAATGTCTCCAGAAGACCATCAAGAGAAGACCAGAAGACCAGATGTCCACAATACAACAGGAGAGACCCCTATATGGATGAGAATCCCCTTTACTCCAAAGGCAACTGACTGAGACTGAAGAAACAAGATGAAAACAAGAGAAGACACCAGTAGATCCACCCAGCAGCTGGCGGTAAGTGTAAGCACTGTAATATCTGCACTACAAGTCATAGGCATGTATAAGACATTTTATTCTGACCAGTTTATGGAATTCCCCAAGCTAAAGATGGCACCAGCTTTTTACTGTCCTGGGCATTGTGGAAATACATATATAACATCTATGACATACCTATGATCATATTACCGGTAATATTTCCTCATCCTTATGACAACCCTGCCAAGGGGATATGGAAAACGGAGCGTGTTGGCCGGCTATTAAGGGGTTGAGGAGGCCGGATTTTTATTTCTTTCGGACATGATAGTGTCATCAGAGAATGCGGTCTACCTGAGTCTCCAGAAGACCATCAAGAGAAGACCAGAAGATCAGATGTCTGGCATTCTACACCTGACTTGGACGGAAGTCAACAAGAGCAAAAGATGACAGGAGAAGACAAGAGAAAACACCAGGAGATCCACCCAGCAGCTGGCGGTAAGTATAAGCGCTTTAACATCTGCGCTAAGTCATAGGCATATACCTAACATTTAATTCTCATCGGTAAATGTATTTTTAAATGCTCAAGACGGCACAAGCTTTGTACTGTCCTGGGCATTGTAGAAATACAAAGTAGTGCCCGGCTATTAACGGGTGGAGGATATAACATCTATGACATGCCTATGACATATTACCAGTAAGATTTCCTCATCCTTATGACAACCCTCAAGCTCAAGATGGCACCAGCTTTATGCTGTCCTGGGCATTGTGGAAATACATATATAACATCTATGATACCGGTAATATTTCCTCATCCTTATGACAACCCTGTCAAGGGGATCAGGAAAAAGGAGCGAGTTGGCCGGCTATTAAGGGGTGGAGGAGGCCGGATCTTTTTTTTCTCTCTCTCTTTCTAGGGCACTAGATAAATGTCTCCAAAAGACCATCAAGAGAAGATCAGAAAATCAGATGTCCATAATACACCAGGAGGGACCCCTATATGGATGAGAACCCACCATTACTCTAAAGGGACCTGACTGAGACTAAATAAACCAGAGGTAAATAAACCAGAGGAAAACAAGAGAAGACACCAGCAGATCCACCCAGCAGCTGGCGGTAAGTATAAGCGCTGTAATATCTGCACTGCAAGTCATAGGCGTGTATAAGACATTTTATTCTGACCGGTTAATGGAATTCCCCAAGCTTAAGATGGCACCAGCTTTATGCTGTTCTGGGAATACATATATAACATCTATGACATACCTATGATCATATTACCGGTAATATTTCCTCATCCTTATGCCAACCCTGTCAAGGGGATCAGGAAAAAGGAGCGAGTTGGCCGGCTATTAAGGCGTGGAGGAGGCCGGATCTTTTTTTTTTCTCTCTTTCTAGGGCACTAGATGAATGTCTACCTGAGTCTCCAGAAGACCATCAAGAGAAGACCAGAAGATCAGATGTCTGGCATTCTACACCTGACGTGGATGGAAGTCAACAAGAGCAAAAGATGACAGGAGAAGACAAGAGTAGACACCAGGAGATCCACCCAGCAGCTGGTGGTATGTCAAAGCACTGTAACATTTGCGCTACAAGTTATAGGCATGTACCAAACATTTAACACATTTTTAACGATGAATGATCAAAGACACACAAACGATTTGTCTGCAATTACATAGAATGATTATCGGGTGGAGGGGGACAGATTTTTCTTTTTTTTTTGTAAAATAGCGTTTAGTAATGTCATCAGTGCATATCTTGTGTCTGAATAGTATGAAGATCATCAAGAAAAGACTAGAAAATTGAATGTCAACATCCTACCAGGGATCCCGGCATGGATGAGGAACCCATAACCGTGAAGCCTTCTGACTGGGATTGATGTTTCAAGAAGAAGACTAGAGTTCAAGCCAGCAGCAATTGGCATCTGAGATAAACTGAAAAGCTGTATATTTCTTCTAGACACTGTAACCATTACACTTGTGGACTACATGAAGTTATAGTAATCATCAATTATGTTGTTTTGTCTCTATGTAAAAAAAATAAAGGTTTTGTTTGCACCATAAAGTGTCTGTGAAATGTTCTGTGGGTTAGCCCAGCGCACCGTTACACACCCTGTATATAATTCTTTACAAAATGTTCATATTCTTTCCTGCATTGTATAATATGTTTATTCTGAAATGTTCGTCATATGGTAAAAATGTTGTGTTGCTGAAATGCTGCCCTGGTAGAAGGGGGCTAGGGGAAGTTCTCTGAGGACAGTCATTGGAGCAGCGGATACACTTGAGGTTACTAAAAGACCCACTGTGGTCAGGGAGAGAGGGAGTAGGCCTGTTCTTGACTGGCGGACTGAAAGGTGGAAGAAGTGATGGAGTGTCTGAGCTGTGTGTGCTGCATGAAGATACAACTGAGACCAAAGGTTTCAGCAGTATCTATGGAAAAATATTTGGTATACCCAGTGGCATAGCTACCAGGGTCGCAGCGGTCACCACTGCGACCTGGCCCGCCACGAGGCCCCCCCTTGCCACTGCACTGCACTGCCAGGGGGTTCCCGTCCTCTCCCCGTCAGCGCATGCATCAGAGAGCTTCCCGTGCCCCTGTGGCTGTGACTTCCGGCACAGTGAGCACTTGTTAAAGAAGCTCTCTGATGTGCGCGCTGCCGGGGATAGGATGGGACACCCCCGGCAGCCGCGCATCAGCCAGGGCCAGACCCGGAGAAGAGAGGTTCGATGGGGGAGCGGGTTGTTTTTTTTATATCTGCCATCTATAAGGGAATATAAGTAAGGGGGGAAAGAGGGCCATCTATAAGGGGTATAAGTAAGGGGGAGAGGGAACCATCTATAAGGGGGTATAAATAAGGGAGGGGGAGAGGGGGGCCATCTATAAGGGGGTATATTTAAGGTGGGGAGAGGGGGCCCATCTATAAGGGGGGGCAACATGGGGTAGAGGGGGCCATCTATAAGGGGACAACATAGGGGAGGGGGGCCATCTATAAGGGGACTACATATGTGGAGAGGGGGCCTATAAGGGTACAACATAGGGGGAGAGGGGGAGATCTATAAGGGGACAACATGGGGGGCATCTATTAGGGGCGCAACATAGGGAGCCATCTATAGGGGGACAACATGGCATCTATAAGGGGACAACATGGAGGGACAACATAGGTGGCCATCTATAAGGGGGACAACATAGGGGGGCCATCTATAAGGGGGACTACACGGGGGGGGGTATATAATAGGGCATGCATAGAGGGGGGCATCTACTATAGTGGACTACACAAAGGGGCCATCTATAAGGAGGGGCTACAGAGAGGAGGGCCATATACCATAGGGGATGCACAGAAGGTGTCATCTACTATAGGGGGACTACACAGAATGGGGGGCTCTCAAGTAGATGCACATGGGGCCATCTATATAGAAGACTGAACAAGGGGCCACTTATAAGGTGGCTACATAGAGGGGGCATATACTATAGGCGATACACAGAGGGGGACCATCTATAAGGAGGCTACATAGAGGGGCGCATATACTATAAGGCTGCGTTCACACTACGTATATTTCAGTCAGTATTGCAACCAAAACCAGGAGTGGATTAAAAACACAGAAAGGATCTGTTCACACAATGTTGAAACTCAGTGGATGGCCGCCATATAACAGTAAATAACTGCCATTATTTCAATATAACTGCCGTTGTTCTAAAATAACAGCAAATATTTGCCATTAAATGGCGGCCATCCACTCAATTTCACCATTGTGTGAACAGAGCCTTTCTGTGTTTTTAATACACTCCTGGTTTTGGTTGCAATACTGACTGAAATATACTGACTGAAATATACGTAGTGTGAACGCAGCCTAAGGGGGATCACATAGTGTCAGGGCTACCCACTAAATGAGGGTGTAAAGGGGCCAATACAGATGTGTAGTTTGTAGAGATATGAGGATAGTGACAGATTGAGGAGCCTAATTTGTCTGGCAGATTCTGTGGATTCGTGGCTTGGAGAAGTTCTCATAATGGCCCAGGGCAAGATGAAGAAGAAAATGAAAAGGGAAGAACTCTAATTTAGAGAAGACGTCTCCTGTGAGTCACATGATATAACTGCACTGTAATGTATATGGTGTACAGAACCTGTGTGGAGCTGGGGCCACATCTCTATGACCATATGAGGTGATCTGTGTACAGTGGATGTTAGTCAGTAGCAGTGGTGGTGTTAGTCAGTATGTGGTGGTGTAAGTCAGTATGTGGTGGTGTTAGTCAGTATGTGGTGGTGGTGTTAGTCAGTAGCAGCAGTGCTCTTAGTATGTGGTGGTATTAGTCAGTAGCAGCGGTGGTGTTAGTATGTGGTGATATTAGTCAGTATGTGGTGGTGTAAGTCAGTATGGGGTGGTGTTAGTCAGTAGCAGCGGTGGTGTTAGTCAGTATGTGGTGGTGTTAGTCAGTAGCAGCAGTGCTCTTAGTATGTGGTGGTATTAGTCAGTAGCAGCGGTGGTGTTAGTATGTGGTGATATTAGTCAGTATGTGGTGGTGTAAGTCAGTATGGGGTGGTGTTAGTCAGTAGCAGCGGTGGTGTTAGTCAGTATGTGGGGGTGTTAGTCAGTAGCAGAAGTGCTGTTAGTCAGTATGTGGTGGTATTAGTCAGTAGCAGCGATGGTGTTAGAATGTGGGGGTATTAGTCAGTATGTGGTGGTGTTAGTCAGTAGCAGCGGTGGTGTTAGTGAGTATGTGGTGGTATTAGTCAGTAGCAGCGGTGGTGTTAGTCAGTATATGGTGGTAATATTTGTTACTTGTAATATTTCCTTCCTATATACTGGTATTATTGGTCTCAGTATACAGGATTTGGTCAGTAACAGTATGGCGGTAATATGTAATATTGGCGGTAATATGGTGATAATATTTCCTCTTCCTATATGCTGGTGTTATTGGTAATATTTGTCTTGGTATACATATATATATATATATATATATGTTACCAATAGCATCACTTGGTCGTGAAAGAAGGGGGGGGCAAGTTGACCTCTCGCATCATATATAAAAAAGGAACACAGTTTATAGAATAGTACTGTATGTTCAAGCAAGGCAAGAGAAGAAACAAATACAACAAGCCTGAGTCCCATCTCAAAATGTGGTGTCACAATAAATGAAGTTACTGATAGTAGTGTACAAGTGGTTAGAATGGTTTGTGGTCTCTTCTGGCCTCCAACTGCCCAGGATGCAATGTTCACACTACGTACAAAAAATGGAAAAGGCGTCCATTTTTCTATTTAAAAAGACATCTGATTTTGATTTAATTGATTGATGTCTAATGCACACGGACGTTGTCTGTGCGGACGTCAAAATAATGCTCATGAGTAGTAGAGGCTTTCTATGGGAATCCCCATAGAAAACCTTTCCTGCTCTGGACAGTTCCTGTCTCGGACAGAGCTGGCAGCAGAGAGCATTGTGTCAGACTGAAAATAAAACAACATTTCCTGTAGGACATACAGCAGCTGATAAGTATGGGAAAAATAGAGATTTTTTATTAGAAGTAAATTACAAATCTATATAACTTTCTGACACCAGTTGATTTGAAATACAAAGATTTTCGCTGGACAACCCCTTGAATAATGACGTCTGACACCACAGCCAGGCAAGTCGTATATATGTGATGTTATCCTATTCCATCTTTTAGCAGAGATTTTTCAACCTTCTGCTTTATGGTAATTCGATAAGTCTGTGGACCTGAAAAAAAAAATGTTTCTGAAATGTTATAGGTCTTGAATCTTTTAAAAGCCCTTCCTATTTGTCACATCATATTGTCATTTGTCATATTTTAAAAAAATAATTGTACGGCTTCCTGTACTGAAGGGGTTAACCCACATAATTGCCACACGTACAGTCATTCTCATCTCAGCGCTCCAGCTCACCTTTTGTCTCTCACACGGTAAATGTTTTTTGGTCAATTATAGCAAATTGAAGAAAAACGTCTGTGGGAAAAAAGTTATAATTTCACTTGACGCTCAATAAAAAGGGAGAAAATGAAAAAATGACATTGAATTACCTGACATTCATTGCTTTCAGAGCAGTCAATATTCATGACTTTGGAATAATCAATTGTGCAGCAAACTCCTTTAACAATCTCTCAATGTGAAGTACAATGTATAGGAAAGCTTTAGCAGATTTAAAAGTGGTTTGGTGTAGGGATGGTCCAAACCTGCTGAGGTTCGGGTTTGTACGAACCTGAACTCTCAGCAATGATTCCCGCTGTCTGCCCGCTCCATGGAGCGCTCCATCCTGCTCTCCTCTGTCATTAGGATAGTTTTGCCATGAAGTAGTGTACCTTATATGCTTCCCATATGGGCACCCTTTCATCAAGTAAGAGACACACATGTACCCGGTTACTCACAAATGTCCTGGTTTCTTCTGTAGGATCAGAGCAGACTGACCAGCCTTAGCAGCTTGACCCATGACCTGCTGTTTTGGAGATGCTCTAGCCACCACAATTTACACCAAGTCAAAGTCTCTCAGGTCCGAAATATCATATTTTTTATTTAAACAAATCACATATCACAATACAAATAATTGTATTCATACATGCTACAAATACATGATCATACAGAATGGTACAAAGGGCTATATGATGCAGCAGCAAGTGTTCAGACATGAACAGACATGGAGAAAAATGATGTTTAGGTCATTCATGAGGGCACCAGTCCAAATAAAAACTGCTATTGGGCTATGTTCACACAACGCACATTTTTCAATTGAAACAATGGCCGTTCTTTTCATAGTAAAATGTGTTGCATTGAAATAAATTCAAACAATGTCCATTGCTTGAACATAGCCTAAGGGTACATTCACACGTACCGACTCGCAGCGGAAATCTCGATGCGAGTTTTGCAGCGAGATCCGCTATGAGTCAAGGTCCTAGCAGGCCCCTGGGACTACATACTCACAGCGGTCTTTAGAATGTAATGGAGCAGCCCCCTTAACCCCTTCAGCTGCCGCTCAGCTCCCCCGTTGTCTGTATATACTTTACCTCTCTCCTTGCTGCACGGGGTTCCGGCGTCCTGCTCTCCCAGGGCCGTTTCTAGGGGCGGGCGAGCCGGGCCACCGCACGTGGTGCCGACAGCTAGGGGGCGCCCTGCAGCGTCTGGCCCTTGCACTCACTTTATCGTCAACGCCCCTCCCCCCCTCCGGCGGCCGGACTCCACGGAGCTGTAAGCACCACCCTCACTCCACACCTCCAGGACCAGTCCTCCAGTGGCTGTTTTGGAACAGCAGGATGGGGCAGAGACCAGGGAACTTCCTGTGCAGGCGGCCTCTGTATGACATGCTGGCTGCCTACACAGGAAGCTAGAAGAGGATGCAGGGACCAGAAGAGGAGCTGTGGAGAGCAGGGTGACAGGTAAGTATATGACCATTTGTTTTATTGCTTACACTATGGGGGCTAGTGAAGAAGAGGAGAGGGGGAGGGTGGATCCTGCACTGCACAGAGGGGGCCTACATCCCGATGGGGGGGGGGGGGGGGGGGGGGGACACAACCTCTACTGCTAGATGATGATCCTAGCTGCTAATAAGCCCCGGTATATCCCGGTAAGCCCCGCCTCCAAAACGATAAGCCCCGCCCCCTGCTGCCGACCTCCATCCTGTATGTCAGTGTAATGGTGGTCACCCAGCTTTCCCAGCATCCTGTATGTCAGTAAAATGGAGGTCACACAGCTTTCCCAGCATCCTGTATGTCAGTATAATGGAGGTCACCCAGCTTTTTCCAGCATCCTGTATGTCAGTATAATGGAGGTCACCCAGCTTTCCCAGCATCCTGTATGTCAGTATAATGGAGGTCACCCAGCTTTCCCAGCATCCTGTATGTCAGTATAATGGAGGTCACCCAGCTTTCCCAGCATCCTGTATGTCAGTATAATGGAGGTCACACAGCTTTCCCAGAATCCTGTATGTCAGTATAATGGAGGTCACACAGCTGTCCCAGCATCTTGTACTCAGTATTATGGGGGTAGGGGTGTACTGCACATGGGCCTGTACTAAACAGTGGAGGGAGGGCTGTACTGCACATAGGTGGGCAATACAACAGAGATTACTACACTCCACACAGGGGGCTATACTACAAAGAGGCTGCATAGAGGGGGCTACACTCAGGGGCGTAGCTAATGTCTCCTGGGCCCTGGTGCGAGAGGCCAACTTGGGCCCCCCCCCTCCTTTCACGACCAAGTGATGCTATTGTTGTGTGTGTTTGTGTATGTATATATATATATATATATATATATATATATATATATATATAATATATATATATATATATACACACAGTGGTGCCTTGGATTATGAGCATAATTCGTTCCAGGACCGTGCTTGTAATCCAAATCCACTCTTAAACCAAAGCAAATTTTCCTATAAGAAATCATGTAAATGCAGACAATTGGTTCCGCACCCCAAATATATTTATTATTCTGTACTGTACAGTAATGGAGAGGATGGGAAACACAAGGGCTGACAGAGACTGCAGGGAGCATGAAGGAATGAGCAGGACAGATGTGGGCACATACATGCAGCACTCTCTGTCCGGGGAGAGAGGGGTTACAGCTATGGAGAGATTACCCCCCCCCCCACAGTCCTGTCCCCTGATGTAAGCCCCAGCCTGAAGGGGATCTGCTATGATTTGGAAGGTGTTTAGAGTACAGTGCTGTAGACCCCGCTATGCAGGCCATGCCCCTTCTCCACTCGCGCTCCCACCCGATACAGGAAGTTCTTAAACCAAAGCAATGTTCTTAAACCAAGTCACAATTTTGAAAAACTGTGAGCTCTTAAACCAAAACGCTCTTAAACGAAGTTACTCTTAAACCAAGGTACCACTGTATGTATATATATATATATATATATATATATATATATACACACACACACACCAAGACAGATATTACCTATTACCGCCATACTGTTACCGACCAAATCCTGTATACTGAGACCAATATTACCAGTAATACCAGTATATAGGGAGGAAACATTACCGCCACACCACAACCACTACCATCACCACCATATTGTTACTGACCAAATCCAGTACACTAAATCACCTCATCCAGTCATATAGAGGTGGCCCCAGCTCTACACAGGCTCTATACACCATATACATTACAGTGCAGATATATCAGGTGACTCACAGGAGACGTCTTTTCTGATCGGAGTTCTTTCCTTTTCATCATCTTCTCCATCCGTCCTGGGCCGTTATGAGAACTTCTCCGAGCCACGAATCCACAGAATCTGCCAGACAGACATATTAGGCTCCACACTCTGACACCATCTCCATCTCTCTACACACTGCACATCTGTACTGTCCCCTTTACACCCTCATTTAGTGGGTAGCCCTGACTCTATGTGACCTCCTAATAATATATGCCCCCCTCTGTGTATTCCCTCTCCCCCTATGTTGCCCCCCTCCCTTATAGATGGCCCCCTCTACCCCCTCCCTTATAGATGGCCCCCTCTACCCCCTCCCTTATAGATGGCCCCCTATACCCCCTCCCTTATAGATGGCCCCCTCTCTCCTCACCCTCCCTTATGGATGGTCCCCTCTCCCCCCACCCTCCCTTATAGATGGCCCCCTCTCCCCCCACCCTCCCTTATAGATGGTCCCCTTCCCCCCCCCCTCCCTTATAGATGGTCCCCTTCCCCCCCCCTCCCTTATAGATGGTCCCCTTCCCCCCCCCCTCCCTTATTGATGGTCCCCTTCCCCCCCCCTCCCTTATAGATGGTCCCCTTCCCCCCCTCCCTTATAGATGGTCCCCTTCCCCCCCCCTCCCTTATAGATGGTCCCCTTCCCCCCCTCCCTTATAGATGGTCCCCTTCCCCCCCTCCCTTATAGATGGTCCCCTTCCCCCCCTCCCTTATAGATGGTCCCCTTTCCCCCCCTTTATAGATGGTCCCCTTCCTCCCTCCCTTATAGATGGTCCCCTTCCCCCCCTCCCTTATAGATGGTCCCCTTTCCCCCCCTTTATAGATGGTCCCCTTCCTCCCTCCCTTATAGATGGTCCCCTTCCCCCCCCACCCTCATAGATGCCCCCCTCTTTCCCCCCACCCTCATAGATGGCCCCTCTTTCCCCCCACCCTCATAGATGGCCCCTCTTTCCCCCCACCCTCATAGATGGCCCCTCCTTCCCCCCACCCTCATAGATGGCCCCCTCCTTCCCCCCACCCTCATAGATGGCCCCCTCCTTCCCCCCACCCTCATAGATGGCCCCCTCCTTCCCCCCACCCTCATAGATGGCCCCCCTCTTTCCCCCCACCCTCATAAATGGCCCCCTCTTCCCCCCACCCTCATAGATGCCCCCCTCCTTCTCCCCCACCCTCATAGATGCCCCCCTCCTTCCCCCCCACCCTCATAGATGCCCCCCTCCTTCCCCCCCACCCTCATAGATGGCCCCCTCTTCCCCCCCACCCTCATAGATGGCCCCCTCTTTCCCCCCACCCTCATAGATGGCCCCCTCTTTCCCCCCACCCTCATAGATGGCCCCCTCCTTTCCCCCCACCCTCATAGATGGCCCCCTCCTTTCCCCCCACCCTCATAGATGGCCCCCTCCTTTCCCCCCACCCTCATAGATGCCCCCCTCCTTTCCCCCCACCCTCATAGATGGCCCCCTCCTTTCCCCTCACCCTCATAGATGCCCCCCTCCTTTCCCCCCACCCTCATAGATGCCCCCCTCCTTTCCCCCCACCCGTACAGGCTGATAAAAAAAACAAAACTTAACTCACCTGACATCGCGCTCCCACGTTGATTCTCACTCCTCCTGGTCTGTCCCCGACTGCTGCGCGGCTGCCGGGGGTGTTGCGTCTTATCCCCGGCAGCGCGCGCATCCCAGAACTCCCTGCGCGCCGGAACCGGAAGTCAGGGCCCAAGGCGCGCAGGGAGTTCTGGGATGCGCGCGCTGCCGGGGGTAAGACGCGACACCCCCGGCAGCCGCGCAGCAGCCGGGGGAAGACGGAGCCCGACTCTTGTGACCGCAAGCAAAACAATGCTTGCGGTCACAAGAGTGATTGATCGGGCCCCCCTTGTGGCGGGCCCGGTCGCGGCGGCGACCCCCGCGACCACGGTGGCTACGCCACTGGCTACACTACAGGAGATATTATTACTATATGGAGGGCACAACAAGAATTACTACAGTTTGGGACCTTATGGGTGGGGAAAGGGAAGGAAGTTGATGGAAGTGCGGAGCCTGAGAAGTCTGTCTTGCAGGTTCTGAATAGATGAGTTGTAGCTGCAAGAAATCATCATCGTGATCTGCTGAGTCGGATGGAGAGGAAAAGGAAAGTAACGCTTAGATCAAAGTCTGGGAGGGAGGTCAGGACGCCGGGACCCCGTGCAGCAAGGATAGAGGTAATGTATATACAGACAGCGGGGCAGCCGAGCGGCAGCCAAAGGGGTTAAGGGGGTGGCTGCAATACATACTCGCAGCCGTCTTCAGACCAGTGCGAGTATGTATTGACAGGGACCTTCCAGGACCTTGACTCGTAGCGGATCTCGCTGCAAAACTCACAGCGTGATTTCCGCTGCGAGTCGGTACGTGTGATAGTACCCTTAGAATGAATAATAATTAGTAAAGCGCTACTGCACAAAAATGTATAGACAAAATGACAAAATGTAAACTGTAATCAAAGTTAGTAAGAACGCTGATACATAAAGCGCATGTGCAAGATCTAGCCGCATCCAAAGCGCCTTATTATGCAACAGAGGGGAGGCAGTTTTGTCACACTAGGGGGCAGCAGGCCAGCCCCCAGTGCTTCAGCCCCGGCTGGTGCTCGGTAATAGACTGGTGAGAACTGCACGAGAACTGGGCCGCGGTTCAAAAAATGGACTGCAAGCACCAGTGTCTATTCATGTAAAAACCAAAAAAGCTTTCAGTTCTGCTTTTTTCAGATCCTTTTGTCATGGACTTTGATATTGCAGATCTGATTAATTTAGTCGGGTTAACCTGTACTACTAGGCACAGCTCAGGAGTAAGAGTGCCACTACTTCTGAGACAAATACAAACTTTCTATTTCCTTAATATAAAGTTCCTTTAAGAGTTATTTGGTTACTTATCAGTCTACATTAGCTTTCAGTAAACATGCTAACTAACTTGCTCAGAAATGAGTAGCCAGGGGGTGGCTTAAGATGGACATACACACTGTGTAAATGTCTGCCGATTAGCCGTCAATTAAGCCGACTGCCCCCTGGCATCCGCAGTTGGAAAGAACAAAGATTAGGCTTGCTGGATTTCAATTTCAGATGTTTTTATTCTATTGTGAATAACAAAGAGTCTGGCAGCGGCTTATCTCCCGCTCCCTATGGCAATATATATGTATGTGCAAACAATGTATTTTCATTAAAACTTTGAGTTTGTAACTATATGAGTGCTGTATGTACAGACCATGCAGCCTTTGGTGGTGATCATTATACTAGTGATATTGTATACCTATTTTTCATATAATTCAGTTACACCATGCTTTTGGTATCATTATGAGGTCACGCTCAGACACTTTTTTTAGTAAATTTTAAGTAATTTAATGGCCACTATCAGACACTCATGTTCAGACTCTTTTTTAGTAAATTTATTTATTGGAGGCTGTTATTTGGTAAAGAGGTACTCAGGGAGGGGGTTACTTTTAGGGTATGGCCAGGGAAGGGGTGGAAATAGAGGCAGCTGGTCACTTACCTCCCCGGTTCCAGCTCCGGGTCCCGGATCACGCTGCCCCGTTCTTCCGTCCCACTGCCGCTTCCTGGTCTGAGACGTGACGTCTCAACCCATCACAGCTATTTAGCGGCCGAGGCAGGACTCTGCTACGACCGCTGAATAGCTGAGCTGTCTTTAGACGTCATGTCTCAAGCCGCAGCTCAGACCAGGAAGCGGCAGCGGGACAGAAGAATGGTGATGCGCGATCCGGGACCCAGCGCTGGAATAGGGGAGGTAAGTGACCGTCGGCCTCTATTTCCACCCCTTCCCCAGCCATACCCTAAAAATAACCCCCGCCCGGAGTACCCCTTTAAGTTGTTCACACACAGATTTTTTTACTTGCCCGTCTTTCACCGGCTTAACAAAATTCAATGGACCCTTAAAAATAGCCACATCCAAAAGGGTGTTGAATGCGGCTATTATTCAATCTAAACTTAAATAATGTACCAACATGGCTTTCATTGCAAAGTATGTTTAATAACGCCGCTATCTTGTACTAGAGGATCAAACAACGGATGTTGAAAATTGTTGTTTGAAAACAGCCTTTGTGGTGTTGTTAATTGCCACATAATGTTGACAATTGAAGAAGCAAAAAATGTTACTCCTAAAATCTTATATGAAAAATGTAAAGAAAGAAACAGCGGCTACAGCGGATTGCTTAATGCCTAGCTTGCCCTGAATTTACATGGACTTTTTTTATGCCAGCAAACCTGACTATTGTTGTTAAGTTCTTCTCTCATATGTTGGATGAGCCTAGTGCTTCTACACTTGATCTAATTAAATAGAAGTGCTTTCTAATTGTAGTACAAAGGGTGCTCTAATGCTGCGTTTACACGGAACAATTATCGTTTGAATTTTTGCAATAACGATCGCATTTGAGCGATAATTGGCTTGTGTAAACACAGCGAATGATCAAGCGACGAGCAAGAAATCGTTTATTTTGATCTTTCAACATGTTATCAAATCGTCGCTTATCATTCGCTAAAAACTCGCAGATCGCCTCGTGTAAACGGTCTTTCAAAGATTCACCCTATGTGAAAGATGGGCTTAGGCGATCTTAAAAACAATCGCAATAACAATTTTCCTTACAAATTTTCTAACGATTTTTCTAATGATTTATTTGTCTAAACGCTGATTGTTATAAAAACTAACTTCAAAATCGTTAAACGATCTATTGGGCGAATTATCGCTTTGTGTAATCGCAGCATTAGTCTTTACTGTAAAGAATCATCTACATGGACAAAAAACTGTACACAATAAAAGTAGTATGGCAACATATTAAGTCTTTTACCTGTACTGTAACACCATTCAGCATAAGAAGAATAACTTTAAATAAATGGTTAAATAAACTGCTTAACTTTACTGTGCAGTGTACAGTCAGCAAAATAATTGTAGGGAGCAGCAAGAAACTAAAATGTAATATCAACAATGTCCGTTAGGTGGCAGTGTAAGAGCCCTCTGGTTACAATTGTGTAATGACAAGTGCATTGTGTGCTTTAGATTTTTTGACAGAATCAGAAAAGAGTGAAAGTGACAAAAACATGACATTTCTCCTTGTCTTTCCTTTAGTATCTTGGAATCCGCCTTTTGTTAACACTGTATTCACTATATAAAATATTTTTTTATATCTATTCTAGCATTTTGAATCGAATCCCCTATCCATGCCTCTCTGCCTCTCTGCACTGCTGCAGCTGAGGGCAAGCATTAACTATATATTTGCTTTTTTTTTTTTACATGTCATGACATACATGAAATTTTAAAGCCAATCTGTACTTTCAAAAGAAAAAACCTGCATGTTTTTGTTATATAAAAGGCTTTGTCGGATGTAAATTGATAATTTATCATGCTGCTGGAGCTACAGGAGACATAAGAGGTGTATACTTACCCATCCTACTCCCCCACAGCTGCTGGTTCCCAGGTCGCACAGTGTCTGTCTCTGTTCTTTTCCTAAAAAATAAAAAATTCCGCTGACGTGCAGACAGAAAATCACCACTCAACATCAGGGCATTTTAAGGGCATTATACTGTGTGTGGAGCACTAAAGGAGGCCTTATACTGTGTGGGGAGACTTAGAGTGTGCCCTTATGTCTTCATGTGCTGCTGAAGGAGGTGAGGGGGCGATTAAAGGAAATTTCGCACAGGGCACCATCTACCCTTAGAGTACATGCACACTACGGAATGGCAACAAAAAATCCGCCTCTGTCAAAACAATGAACCTGTTCATTTTTTGGATGGACAGCAGAATGGAATCTATGACGCGGGCGGAGACGCTCGTAGCCGCCAGGATCAACAAGTGGGTGCGAGCTGCGGAATCCGCAATGGGTTTTCCGATGCCATTCCGTAGTGTGCATGTACCCTAAGGCTGGTCCTGTGAGTAAGTATATTTTCCATTATATTCTCCATATTACGCTTGTCTGAAATCAGGCAGACTCCAGTTTAACCCCCTAACGACCACGGGTCCGTATATTTACGCCCTGTAGCATGTACGTCCATGCTGCACGTCCAGGTGCAGCATGTAGCCCGGGGCCGCGGCTGTTAGTGGGGCCGCTAATACAGTAATCAGATGCAGCTGTCAAAGTTGACAGCTGCATCTGATTACTTACTTCTGCCCATCCGTGGTGGTCTAGTGGCGGAGATCGACCCTCCGGGACGTTGTCCCGGAGGAGCGATCCCAGTGTCTTCACCCGGCCGGGGTCTGCGCCGTAATAGCGCTGATCCTGGCTCGGCACTCGAATGCTTTTGGCTGCAGCAGCATCTTATTGATCTATGCTGTTTAACTATACAGCATAGATCTCAATGAGGTAAATGGCGTAAGCGCCAAAAATCCCAAAGTGCAAAATTGCGCATTTGTGGTCGCATCAAATCCAGAAAAATTGTAATAAAAAGCGATCAAAAAGTTGCATATGCGCAATCAAGGTACCGATAGAAAGTACAGATCATGGCGCAAAAAATGACACCTCACACAGCACCATAGACCAAAGGATAAAAGTGCTATAAGCCTGGGAATAGAGCGATTTTAAGGAACATATATTTGTAACAATGGTTTGAATTTTTTACAAGCCATCACATAATATAAAAGTTATACATGTTACATATTGTTGTAATCATAACAACTTGAGGAACATATATAACAAGTCAGTTTTACCCCAGTGTGAGCGGCATAAAAACAAATACCCCCCAACTAAAAACAATGCTTTTTTTTTTTTTTCCAATTACACCACACATTGAATTTTTTTCTGGTTTTGCAGTGTACTTTATGCCAAAATTCAGCCTGTCATTGTAAAGTACCATTAGTGGCACGAAAAATAAGGGCTAATGTGGGTCTGTAGGTGAAAAAATACAAGTGCTATAGCCTTTTAAGCACAAGGAGGAAGAAAACCGAAGTGCAAAAATCGAAATTGGCCCGGTCCTTAAGGGGTTAGAATGGCCCTGCAACCCCAATGTCACACAACCAAACCCCAAGGGCCCCCCAAAACCCAGCAGGCGCCGCCAGTGGAGAAAGCTGCCACCAAGCAACCCAAGTGTGAACATGGTCTTACTACTCACCATTGCTCCTGCAGGTAGAATGGGAAGAACAGGAGGTACTTGCCATGTGTGCACAGGTGCTTCCTGCTAATTGGGATCACATGGGTATGATAGCACTCAGAAAAGGGAGACAAGTAAAATACGGACAAAAAGAGAAGGTTGCTGCTGTGCCTCACACCTATGGCTGACACAAACAGGCCCGCTTCTGCCATGAGGCGGAATGAGCCTTCCGCCTCAGGCGGCAGATTTTGCGGTCCGGCAGGGGGCGGCATTATGTCCCCCCTGCTGTCATTTTTGTTAAGTATCACTTAACAAAAATGACAGCGGCCGCTCACCTGTCCTGTCGCCCGCGCTCTACACATCCCGTCAGGTCCCGCGATGTCACCCTTGCAGCTGTCACGGACCTCCAGGCTGTGGTGAGTGCCCGGGGTCGGTGGGGGACGCGCTGGGGTGATCGGGTCGCACGGGGCCACCCTGCGCGACCCGATCACCCCACTCACTCACCACAGCCTGGAGGTCCGTGACAGCTGCAGGGTGACATCGCGGGACCTGACGGGATGTGGAGACAGCGGAGAGCGCGGGCCGGCTGCGGCGTGGGACAGGTGAGCGGGGGGGGGGGGCGGTGCGGGGGGGATGCCGGCCATCACTCGGGGCGGCCGCCTGAGGTTTGCCTCAGGCGGCAGAAACCCCAGAATCGGCCCTGGACACAAATGCCTCTCGGCTACATTTCAAAACCAGCGTCAGGACCGTATTTTACTTGTCTCCCTTTTTTGAGTGGCTAGCACTCCTCCTTTGTAAGACCCATGTGACCCCAACTAGCAGGAAGCATTTGTGCACACATGGCAAATACCTCCTATTCTTCCCATTCTACCTGCTCACCAGTAGTAGCAAGACCATGTTCACACTTGTGTTGCTTGGTGGCCACTTTATCCACCGGCGGCGCCTACTGGGTTTGGGGGGTTTGGTCCTGTGATATTGGGGTTGCAGGGCCATTCTATGGCCCCCCTTCCCTGCTTGCACTCGCTTTGCGGGGTTGACTTAGTGTAGGGACTCATGTGAACCAGGGAACCTGCACGTGGTACATGAGCAAATATGGTTTGATCAAATTATATACCAACATCCTGGCATTGGTTTTTAAATGTAGCCGAGAGGCATTAGTGTCAGCCATAGGTGTGAGCACTTCTTTCTCTTTTTGTCCGTAGAGGGCCATAAGTGTTACATGACTCATGTCACTCAAGAAATGAGTCTAGGGGAGAAGGTCTCTATACTGTGACATCCAATAGATTTTTTTTTGTTTCATGTATTCTGTATGAATTCTGCAGAAGGAACCTTTATACACCTCCATATGGAATCAGAAGCATATGGAGGTAGCATATGGCTGCATAGACTGCTGTACTGCAGGCTCTGCAGAATAATATGATTATATGCACTTGCCTATAATGCCCAAAAGCTATGTAACATTATACAGTGAATTTATTCCCTTTCATACAAGTCAGTCAAACTTTTAAGGCAAGGAAAACAACTTTGGAGATTATATAATTACAATTTCCATTATATCAGAGTAATTTTTATGGGGTTTAATATTCCTAACAATAATAATTCATATTATCTATAAATATATGCAGCCAATAAAAAATAGATTTAGGATTGAAACTCCATGTAAAATATTACAGGAAGTTTCTTTTATAACTGAATTACCATACATGATGCCACCACTGGAGCAACTCTGAGGGGCTTTAATAATCCGATAGCAGGGGATTTATTATTATGAAAAGGTTGCAAGCGACGGATTGATGAAGATGGATGAGTAGCAGGCATTCGCATTGGCTCATTTACACATGGCCAGAAGATGTACTGCAGGTGTGTGACGTCACAGCCCTCAGCCCTCTTGGAATAAAATCAGCTCCTTGCCTCATTCTTACTCAAGCTCTGAAGGTGTATAGTCCTCCCTGCATCACTGGCTCCAACTCTAAGATATGAACCAAGATTCTAACAGTGATGTATTAGATGCCCCCATTACTAGTTGGTCAGTGTACTATTTTAGCATTACCTATGGATTATAAAATCTGAATATAGGAGGGCAGCTAAAGTTGGTGTAGCTAGAGTCCTGTACTTTAGCAGTCTGCACTCTGATCTGTTACTAATGTGCATTAACACCTCCACCAGGAGGCAAGAAGCTGAAAGGCATACAGCATAATGATTCAGAGGTGCAAAGACATGGAGAGGTCTGGCTGACATTCACCAAGGAATCACTCAGAACTACAGCAGCAGTGGCAGGAGGGCTGTTTTACACTCTAAACTTTGGATTGATAGGAAAATACCTGTGTTCTTCTAAAATACCTTCTTCATCATCAAAAGGAGGAAAACACTGAAGACTTCTATCTGTCCTGAACATTTTTTTTTCTTGCTGGACACAAGTTGCCTCCTGACTTCTGTGCATCTGTGATCTGATTTACTGTCCATGTGCAAGGCTCCATCCTGGGGACTAGTGTAAGGTGCTGTGTACCCAGGGACAGCTTTCCTCTACTTATCTGCTTGGAGTGGAGAGGAAGCCTTTGTGACAGTACTGTATGACTCTGGCAATCCATCTAATAAAAGGTAAGACATATGACATTACCACTTATATTATATATAATTATATTGATCACATGTATTTATGACTAAAGTTTAATAATTTAAGACTAATGCTGGGTTTACACGTAGCGATAATTGGCCCGATCGTACGTTTAACGATTTCGAAGTAACAATTTTTTTTTTTATAACGATCAGCGTTTAGACGAAACGATATCGTACAGAAAAATCGTTTTGCGATCACTTAAGTCTATCTCGCACATAGGTTAAATCGGTGAATGACTGTTTACACAGAACGATCTGCAAATTTTTTGCGAACGACCAATGACAATTTGAGAAGATGTTCAAATATCAAAATGAACAATTTCTCGCTCGTCGCTTGATCGTTCGCTGCGTTTACACGTACGATTATCGTTCGAATTCGATCGTTATCGTGCAAATTCGAACGATAATCGTTCCGTGTAAACACAGCATTAAGTTTAATAATCGATTTTAAATGAGAACATTTATTTTCAGCAATGCATGTGTAACAGAATGTCACCACTATAGACATCATGAAGTGTATACTCTATATACATCTACATATATAGGATATATATTATACCCTATATACTATCTGCATATATAGTATATATATTATACCCTATATACTATCTGCATCTTATGTACATGTTCACACATGGGGCACTTTCTCCAGTTTTTTAGCTGCAGTTATTTGCACCACAGCCTGTTTTATCTATTGTCATTTTTGTTTATTTTTTTCACATTTCAAAATATTTTAAACTTAATATGTAAATATAGAAATCCCAGTTCTTGCCCATGTAGGTGCACAGTCCAGTATACAATTGTCTGTACTTTTATCATTTTCTACACTTGCTTTTTTAACTGTTACACTACCTTAACATCACTTATTTCCCCAATGTGTTAGTAGTGCAGCTTTCATATAGTAAACCTTCCTATTCTATTCCCTGCACACATGTGACCCTGAGTGCTTGACCTTGTATTCCCAAGGAAGTTATTATGCAGTTACCTGATATGATCGGTCACTTAGTAATTACCAAAGTCATTGAAATTCTTCTGTGTCTTCTTTCATATTATCATCTGCTGGGAAACAATCCCTCTTAGACAAGGTAGTAGAGGATGGTGCATAGAGGTTTTTAACTAATTTTAGGGCACTAGATATAACACAAGTCTGATCAATGGGGAGCAAGAAACTGAGATCTGAAGACTGGCTAAGAAATTGCTGCACATGTATATACATGATAGGAGCTTATGTGCTATTGATAGGGACTGTGCACCCTATTCATAGGATCAGAAAGAGTCTGGGACCCCTGTCAAATAGGTGATATGGAATATTCAGTGTACAGTATGTTCTATAAAAATCACTACTGCCACCTGACAAAAAGGGATTTGTGTGTAAATGATCCTTGTCATTGGGCTCAATGTTGCCTATAGTAAATACATTTTTACCTTTATGTGCAAATAATGCATTATTTAAGTTTATATATACATGATGTTATCAAAGGAAAATGAAACCCAAACCTAACCCTGCTACATCACAGGAGAATTACTTGATAAAGAAGTCACCTCAATAAGACCTCTCCAGATGCCCTACTCAGTGGGTGACCATGTTCCATCTGCTGACAGATACATTTGGATCTTGTGGATTCTGATTCTGATTCTGCCAAAAAAAAAAAAAGCAGAATTTGTGCCAACGTAAAAAAGACGAAAAAAAAAGTGTAAATCTGGCCCATTGGGGAGAAAAACGAAAAGTGTGCACCAAAATTTTGGTGCAGTTTGTGCCAAAAAATTTACACATGTTGTTTGACAGATTTTAATTTTTTTTTTTTTGTAGAACAGATTAGAAAAAAAAGAGAAAAAAAAACAATGACACTGGTAGGAATCTGGCACTTTCTTAGACTGTCTAGTCTAAATTAATATGCAAAAGAGGAGCCCGTGGAGCCTCATTGAAGAGTCTCAAAACACAGGACTAGCCAGATAGCCCTCCGGGAAGGACCCAGACAAGTGGTATTAAGTGGCCCTATAAGTCAGTGTAATGACAAGGGATAAACCAAGGCTAGGTAACCATCCACATACAGCTATTTCGGGGTGTTGCCCCTCATCAGTGTGGAGCAGGATTCTGGCTAGGTGGGAGCAATGCCTAGTAGAGTCATAAGAGAAACAGATTGCTGAACTCAGGGAGACCAGCCAAATGACAACACTGCCGGCTGCTAGTGAAAGCGCTCAATGCAGTTAAGTCCTAGGTGCATTGCCCCCTGGGAAACATGAATATGCAAAAGAGGAGCCCGTGGAGCCTCATTGAAGAGTCTCAAAACACAGGACTAGCCAGATATCCCTCTGGGAAGGACCCAGCCAAGGGGCAGCTCCTGTTAGGAAACCACCAAATATCTGGCTAGTCCTGTGTTTTGAGACTCTTCAATGAGGCTCCACGGGCTCCTCTTTTGCATATTCATGTTACCCAGGGGGCAATGCACCTAGGACTTCACTGCATTGAGCGCTTTCACTAGCAGCCGGCAGTGTTGTCATTTGGCTGATCTCCCTGAGTTCAGCAATCTGTTTCTCTTAGTCTAAATTAAAACTGTCTAAAGCTCCTATTACACAGGGCAATGTTTAGAGCAAGTAAGTGCCAACCTGTCAGGTCAGCGCTCATTTGCTCCTCATTCCCCGCTTGCTGTTGGCGCTATTACACGCGCCGACAGCAGGGAGGAGCGGGTAAGAGCCAGAGGCGGGGGGAGCTGGCCGGGGCGATCGTCAGATCGTCTGGGCAGCCCATAGGAGACAGCGGTGGTCTGCCAGTCCTATTACATAGAACGGCGGCAGCAGATCGGTGCCAGGCTGATCGTTGTATTTCAGTCTATTGAAAGACAATGATCAGCTGACGACATGCATGTCGGCTGATTGTTGTCTTTTATTACACGAAACTGTTATCGGCCGATAATCGCCTCGTGTAATAGGGCCTTAAGAGCTAGAGAGTTTTTGTTTATCTCCCCCAATGAATTTGGACAGTTGGGGTAGTATTACACGGGCCGAGCAGGGCCCGATAATACCTGTTAAAAAGTGCCGATCTGCTAGATCATCGCTCGT
This sequence comes from Dendropsophus ebraccatus, assembly GCF_027789765.1. NCBI lineage: Eukaryota > Metazoa > Chordata > Amphibia > Anura > Hylidae > Dendropsophus > Dendropsophus ebraccatus. The sequence continues at coordinate 170,424,837 of NC_091454.1, forward strand.
TTACTGGGCCTATTACACAGCCCGATAATCGTTTAACAAGAGCTGCAAGGACATCGTTACCGATGTCCTTGCAGCCCTTGCTAAACTGGCATACATTACCCATCCACGTTCCAGGGCTGCTCCTGCCATCCGCTTCACCCCGGGTCCCGCGCGCGCTCTAGCTTCACAGCGGCCTGTCAGCTGATAGGCGCTCAGCCAATCACAAGCAGGGACCGCCGCGGCCTGTGATCGGCTGAGCGGCCTATCAGCTGACAGGCCGCTGTGAAGCTAGAGCACGCGTGGGACCCCGGGAGAAGCGAACGGCAGGAGCAGCCCTAGAATGTCGATGGGTAATGTATATCGTTAGTCGCTGCCCGTGCACCGCTATTACACGCAGCGGTGCGCAGTCGACGCCCGACAAAAATAGGTTCTAACCTATATTAACGATCATCCGATGAACGTTGTCATCGGCAGATCGTTGCATTTGTTACACGGAGCGATAATCGGCTGAATCGGGCCAATTCGGACGATTATCGTTCCGTGTAATAGTACCCTTAGTTTGATACAACCCATTTCTATATAAGTGATCTACATTTATAGAGATGAACCACTGGGCCCTATTACGTGGGTGTGATTATCGTTTGTACAGGGCAAAATTGTCCTGTGTAATAGCCCCAGGGATCAACTGATGAATGAGCAAACTCTCACTTGTCTGCTAATCACATCATTTTGACCTGTCAAATCTTTTTTTAGTCAACTGCCTATTGCCCTGTGCAATAGGGGATGTTAGACCAAAAAATGATAAAAGTAAAGGGCCACAAACAACACTGTGACCATTTGTGCGGCCCTGCCTGCAAGGTGACTGAGCCGTGTAATAGACTTGTTAAACAAGCGCTAAACAGGGAGCAGTCTGCCCATGTATTACCAACCTGAGAACTTATGGCAAACCAGAAGTTTTGCTCCATATCTTGTGACCTAGGCATCAAAATGATGTGATTTTAAAGAAAAAAAAGGGGGCCACTTTATGGTAAGAAATTCGGTGTGATTGGGTGCTTTAGAGTAGATATGATTTTCACTATGAAAAGCGATAAACTTTGTTGTGGGATGCCCCTGGCTCCTGATGCCCCTGACATACGTTAGAGGTGGGGTATTCCAGCTTAGTTTGACTGTGGGGCCCTCACATCTAACATACATGTTAATAGGTCAATATACTCTTTAAATAAACACCCTTTTAAAAGCTAATTTTACAAGATGACATACAGTATGTAAAACAATTGGTGCTTGTTCACAAGAAGTATATCACATGGATTTCAGTACAAAATCCATGCACATTCCTCCGCCTAATCTATGCAATTTCTGCCTGCAGTCTACACTTTATTGTTTTCAATAGAAATCTACGTCATGAGAGGGGGATAAGTAATTAACATAGTTTCTATATGGAAACCACATCAGGTAACCAGGACATGGATTAGCACCTTGAGATCCACAGTAAAATTCTCTGTGTACAGAGTGAATGCCAATAAATCTAAGAATATATCATCAGATCAATCCGAAAGTTCAACAGATCCTGGCATTCCAGCAGTTAACCAGTCGTCCCACTAAATGAACTCCAGCAGGTTCAATAGTAACAACACTACACACACACATATAGCGTGGGAATAGTGATTAGTGATTAAAGCCCCACACAAATGTCAGCAAGTCGGGGGGGGGGGTTAAAGTATTGAACTAAATTGACCTATTCTTATGCCCCATAGCAGAGCTCCTAGTGTGGTGTGTGCTTGACCAGTTACTTGCTAGATGGTATCCTGTGACGCCACTTCTACAGTGGTTGGTCGGAGTATAGCTCAGCCAGTGGATGTACTGTCGTGATGCCAGTGCCAGTTGTGCACACAGGTATGGAGGCACACCTGCTTTTAGTTTAGAGTAGCAAGCTATACCCTTTCCCCTATCGTCGATGACCTGCAAGGCTGTGAGGGTGTCCCTTGGGTACTTAGGTACTTATCGCAGTGGCCCAGAGTGGAGTTGTGATCCACCTGGACTATCGGTACCGCCACCCGCAGAAAGGGGAGATGACCCAAGGATGGAGTAGTTACTGTGTAGGTGTCGAAAAAATGATCACTGAGTCCTGTTATCATAAAATCATCTTTAGGCTGGGTTCACACTATGTATATTTGAGGCTGTATTTGGTCCTCATGTCAGGTCCTCATACCAACCAAAACCAGGAGTGGATTGAAAACACCGAAAGGATATGTTCACACAATGTTGAAACTGAGTGGATGGCCGCCATATAACAGTAAATAACGGCCATTATTTCAATATAACAGCCGTTGTTTTAAGATAACAGCAAATATTTGTCATTAAATGACGGCCATCCACTCAATTACAACATTGTGTGAACAGAGCCTTTCTGTGTTTTTAATCCACTCCTGGTTTTGGTTGCTATACAGCCTCAAATATACAGCCTCAAATATACGTAGTGTGAACATAGCCATAGGGTGCCTTCACACGTAGCTGATTCTCCGCAGCAGATCCGCAGCGGATTTGACTAAATGAATGAACACAGCATCAAATCCGCATCATTAAATCCGCTGCGGATCCGCAGCAGATTTGACAGTGCGGATTTAATGTTGTGTTCATTCATTTAGTCAAATCCGCAGCGGAAAATCCGCTACGTGTGAAGGAACCCTTACTGTGAAAACGCTTTGAACAACAGTTAATCATAGACAGTATACATGACAGAACAGAATCTGCACTAAGAGCCTTTAGAGTAGAAGAGCTAAGCTGACTTGGTTGCGTTTTGAGAATAAGAAAGGAGTTTGTGATAAGAGTTTAGAGTAAAGGAGAGGAGTTTGTGCCAAAAGTCCCAACCCAGGGTACAAATGTGCTCTGCAGGAACTTTAGAAGAAGAAGTAGAATACTGAAGAATACTTGAAAGTAGAAAGATACTTGTGCCCGTGTTTCGATCTTTGTTGTCATGATACCACCTGTTTCCCTACAGTGTATGGTGACCCGTCCTATTAGGGTGACACAAGCCCTAGACCTTGTTACCTGAGTTGAGCAAGGTGGCCAAATTACCCAGTTACAACTGCGCTGCGAGATATGTGGAGTATGTAGGCTTCTAGCAATTTTGCTCTATGCAGATCAGTTGCTCTTCTTTTAGGATACTGTCCTGCTCTTTTAGAAATGTTCACGGTGTGGGTTGGGGTGATCTCTGCTTTGTCCTCTACTGAGTAGCGTGGCACTGCATACTAGGAATAGGAGAAGCTTTTGAAGAAAAATTCTGTCTCTCCCATGTGCCTCTGTGCAATACCACACACTAGACTACACTGGACTAAGTGTAGGCGTGTACTTCCTCCTCCCCATGTGACAACTTTCTACAGGAGGTGTAATGTCCCCTGTGAGCGGTGGAGAAGAAAGTGTAAAGAGAAAGCGGGATAGAGATAAGTGACAGGAAAGAACAGCTCTCATTGGTGTGCAGATTACAACAAACAATAACCCCCTCATTGACTAACACTGTGCAATATACTGTATAAGTGCATGAACCGATAACAGCAACATCTTGTGGTAAAACGAGGGGTGTAAAAACTAATAACACCTGTGGTGGGACACCACACTAGGTCCTGTTAACAGTCAACTATGACCTGAAGCTCTCCTAGTCACGTACCTAGCTGATTGCCTGCTTAGCCAATCAGTGACTGGGGCAGAAAGAGAACTGGACGAGCCAGGTACATGACATACCTGGTTTCAATTGTTAGACAGTAGGACCCGGGAGCGGTGCAACGGAGGGACAGAGACTGGTGAATTTAGGTTATTTTTATGCACCGCCAACCCCCCACTTGCCGTTTTTAAATTTAGTGTGACTTCTCCTTTAGGGTCTAACTCCTCTGTGCAGGGAATATATATATATATATATATATATATATATATATATATATATATATATATATATATATATATATATATATATTAGTGTGCAAAGGGACAGATTATCGGAACTCCTGGCATTGTGTTGTCATTATGATGCCAGAAGCTCCAAAACAGTTTAAATCTTTGACCCAGCCCTGTGGTTTAGTTATAGTCTAACACAACAAACAAATAGGTTCGGAGTTGATGTATAACATCCATGGCAACCAGGTGCGCCATAAAGAAGGAGACGTGTCTTCAGAAACGTTTGTGTCTGAGCGTCGTGCCTGGGTGGCTTGGATGTTACATATGAGCTCTGAACCTGTGTTGGACTATTGATAAATCAGACCAATCCACCATGTCAACATGCCCTGCTAGTAAAATGATGTCACTATAAACTTAAAACACAAGGGTAATCTTATGGATTTGGCAATAGGTAATGTGTTTAACCAGTGTTAGTCACAAAGTGTTTCTTTATTCAGGTGCAATGCGTTTCGGGGGCCACCGCCCCTTCATCAGGCATAATACAACTTATCAACCACATAAATTTATATTAAAACATAAATGGATGACCTGGAATTAATTCATTCACGATGACATGATAAAAATATTAATTTTTACAAAGTCTACTGCTTCAGTTTTAAAATGGCAATTTGCATATACTCCAGAATGTTATAAAGAGTGATCAGCTTAACAGCAATTACTTGCAAAGTCAATATTTGCCTAGAAAATGAACTTTATCCCCCACACATTTCAACACATTTCAACATCATTGCAGCCCTGCCTTAAAAGGACCAGCTAACATCGATTCAGTGATTGCTCCATTAACACAGGTGTGGGTGTTGATGAGGACAGGGCTGGAGATCAATCTGTCATGATTAAGTAAGAATGACACCACTGGACACTTTAAAAGGAGGCTGGTGCTTGGCATCATTGTTTCTCTTCTGTTAACCATGGTTATCTCTAAAGAAACGTGCAGTCATCATTGCACTGCACAAAAATGACCTAACAGGGAAGAGTATAGCAGCTAGAAAGATTGCACCTCAGTCAACAATCTATCGCATCATCAAGAACTTAAAGGAGAGAGGTTCCATTGTTGCCAAAAAGGCTCCAGGGCGCCTAAGAAAGCGCCAGGACCATCTCTTAAAAGTGTTTCAGCTGCAGGGTCGAGCTACCAGCAGTGCAGAGCGTGCTCAGGAATGGCAGCAGGCAGGTGTAAGTGCATCTGCACGCACTGTGAGGCGGAGACTCTTGGAGCATTGCCTGGTCTCAAGGAGGGCAGCAAAGAAGCCACTTCTCTCCAGAAAAAACATCAGGGACAGACTGATATTATGCAAAAGGTCCAGGGAGTGGACTGCTGAGGACTGGGGTAAAGTCATTTTCTCTGATGAATCCCCTTTCCGATTGTTTGGGTGATCTGGAAAACAGCTTATTCGGAGAAGACGAGGTGAGCGCTACAACCAGTCTTGTCTCATGCCAACTGTAAAGCATCCTGAAACCATTAATGTGTGGGGTTGCTTCTCAGCCAAGGGAATCGGCTCTCTCACAGTCTTGCCTAAAAACACAGCCATGAATAAAGAATGGTACCAGAATGTCCTCCAAGAGCAACTTTTCCCAACCGTCCAAGAGCAGTTTGTGGATCAACAATGCCTTTTCCAGCATGATGGAGCACCTTGCCATAAAGCAAAGGTGATAACTAAATGGCTCAGGGAACAAAACATAGAGATTTTGGGTCCATGGCCTGGAAACTTGTGGTCAATCATCAAGAGACGGGTGGACAAAAAAAAACCCAACAAATTCTGACAAAATGCAAGCATTGATTGTGCAAGAATGGACTGCTATCAGTCAGGATTTGGTCCAGAAGTTGATTGAGAGCATGCCAGGGAGAATTGCAGAGGTCCTGAAAAAGAAGGGTCAACACTGCAAATATTGACTTTCTGCATTAACTCATTCTAACTGTCAATATAAGCTTTTGTTACTCATAATATGATTGCAATTATATTTCTGTATGTGATAAAACATCTGACAAACACACATAAAAACCAGAGGGGAGCAGATCAAACCATGACTTTTGGACTGACTTCTCTACACAGGTGTCATGGGTAAATTTAGCAGTTTTCATACTTTATTTTATATCATACGTCATGGTGCTTGTTTAAGAAAAAAGTGATCTTTTACCAACTGCAGATTGTGCTAAGTGGGCGGAGCTTCACGGCAACAGCGCCACTTAGCCCTGCCCACAGCCCCACCGTTGGCCCCTCTCCTCCATGACTTCATCGGCACATAGGCCTTGCTGCCCATTGGAACAGGCTGGCCTTAAGGCCTAGGCTCCACCCCCTCTAGGTTTGCCCATCCTGATGGGCGTCAAGGGGGTGGGGCCAATGTGCCGATGATGTCAAGGAGAAGAGGGGCCAACAGTGGGGCTGTGGGCGGGGCTAAGTGGGGCTGTTGCCGTGAAGCTCCGCCCACCTAGCACAATCTGCAGTTGGTAAAAGATCACTTTTTACTTAAACAAGCACCATGACGTATGATATAAAATAAAGTATAAAAACTGCTAAATTTACCCATTACACCTGTGTAGAGAAGTCAGAAGGCAAAAAGATCAGAAGCAACATGAGCAAATATTACTGTACTGAAAAAGTAGTAGATGCCTCAAACAAACTTACATCAGATGTGGTTGTTAAATCTGCAGTTACTGAATGTAAACATGGCTGGGATAAACATATATAAGGGTGGACTAGATGGACCCAGTGGTTTTCTATGTGTGTTTATTTTAAGCTCTATTTGTGCCTAAGCATTTAGAAAAGCACAGAGATAATGTTCTTTTCTGAGCTCCCAATGTACTGTTACCCAAGGACAGTGCCACCCACTGGCTAAATTATTGATTTAGAGATAGTAAACTTCGTCCTGACAGGGCCAAGTGATTTTAATCAACGAATCTGCTGGACACTTGGGCTGAAGACAGTAACATACAGTGAGTGATAACCAATCACATGCTGTCATTGCAGGGTCATGTAGAGCTATCTGCTGCTCTGCTCAAGCCTCAAAACATGTTTAATGCTTTAATCTAGAACAAAACAATCTTTATTGTACTTTGGAATAAATACAGTGGTTTATAACTTACTCTGAGGGATGCTGGCAATCAGAATAAATCTCTGGGTCAACAACTTTGCTCCAGAGTGACTATGACCTGTATTATTATTACGCTCCAAATACATCTAGAACTCCTTTGACCATTTCCTTTGGTAGACAGCCCCATCATCTAACCGCTCAGTAAAGAATCCTCCTCCATGTCTATGTATAGGGGATGCTTCATTGTTATAGATAAATTTGTGTATAATTTACAGAGAAGGTCTCTTTATTGCCCTTTTTTCACCAATTAGTGAATTGGTTGTATGTAAGTTGTCACTATATAAACAGGGGGCGTTCTCCAGCACGGTAAAAGCCTGTGTAAGTAACAAAAGTAGACAAAAGCTGACATGAATGGCAAACTTTACTCGGCATACTCTGTGACCTGTGAACTGATCATTCCACAGGGAGGCGTAAGCAGAGCTACATGCTGAAGCTAAGGTGTTCTCTATCCACTGCTGTCACCTTTCACTGTGATGCTTTCACACCTTTTACCTGTTGCTGTACACATCACTTTACAGCGTCAGCTTAGTGTTAGGCCTAGTGGTGAGAATGGAAACTTCTTTTTTTTTGCAGAAATCAATAGTCCAGGCGATTTTAAGAAACTTTGTAATTGGGTTTATTAGACAAATATGCCATTATCTGCATGTAAAAAGCCTTTTCCCAGGTCCCCCCCTCCTCTCCTTTCTGTCATCCACTGCTCAGAATCAGGAAATCTCAACTGTTTTTTCATCAGTCGGATCTGTCTGTTCTATGAAGAGGGGAGAGGAAGGGGGAAAGAGCGAGATTAGCGGGCAGCTGAGAGCCGAGAAAAAAGGATTGCACAGCGGGGGAGCTATTCAGAGTGCTATTCAGAGGTCAGAGGGGTCAGTGGTGACTGCAGAGGAGAGAGCCTGTGATATGAATGTAAATTAACTCTTTGTTGTCCTGTTTTGCTGCCTCTACTTTCTCTCTCCATAGGAAAACCATAAAGACAGGAGGGGAGAGCTTCAAACTGCTTTTTCATGATAAAAATTCATTTTTTAGCTCATAAAACCCAATTACAAAGTTTCTTAAAATTGCCTGTACTGTTGATTTCTGCAATAAAATTTTTGACGACAGTGACACTTTAAAATATAGTTAATTTATAGCAAATCTGTCACTAGATTTATGCTCTCTTAAATGAGGGCAGCATAAACTAATGACAGAATTACCACCATACTGTAACTGGATAACACCGTCGCACCAGACTTAACCAATACCGCCATACTGTGACTGGATAACACCGCCACACCAGACCTGACCATTACCACCATACTGTGACTGGATAACACCACCACACCAGACCTGACCAATACCACCATACTGTGACTGGATAACACCGCCACACCAGACCTGACCATTACCACCATACTGTGACTGGATAACACTTCCACACCAGACCTGACCATTACCACCATACTGTGACTGGATAACAACGCCATACCAGACCTGACTAATACCATCATACTGTGACTGGATAACACCGCCATACCAGACCTGACCAATACTGCCATACTGAGACTCGATAACACCGCCATACCAGACCTGACCAATACTGCCATACTGTGACTGGATAACACTGTCATACCAGACCTGACCAATACCATAATTCCCCCCCTGAAAAAACGCCAGATTTACTGACAAGTCTGAATGGGAGGTGGGAGACTAAAAAAAATAAAAACAAAAAAGTTGTTTCCTTCCCCCTGCCCCCACGGGTGCCTTGTGGAAAATATGGCCACTTTGACTCAGTATAAAGTGGCCAGGGCCACAACTTTTGTTATTTTTAGAGCACATTACAACAATCGCACTACAAATGTGACAATACCTTATAGCTAAAATCTGCTGATCATTTTGTTGGTTTAATGCAATTTATAGAAAAATTCTGACATCAGGAAATATATCTATATCTAATATAAATCTATGTTTATAATGTATTCTGAACAGTTTCCTAAACTTTCTTAACTAAGTTTTAGCTCCATAAAGTATTTATATATATTTTTTTGCCTTTAGAAATGGATATCATGAACACCACAAAGGAACTTGGCAGCCAGAACTGTATTGGTGGACAGTGGGTCAGCAACTCATGTGAAGTTGATACGAACACATCCTACTCTAATATAACTCATCACCATATCCAGCTCCCAACCTTCTCTCCAGCCGCCAAGGCCCGGGTCATCATCACCTTTGTTATTTTTACACTTTCGGCCTCCTGCAACTTGGCTGCTCTATGGGCAGCGGCAAGAACGAGCAGGAAGAAAAGGTCTCATGTCCGAATCTTAATCCTTAACCTGACCACAGCCGACCTCCTAGTTACATTTATTGTCATGCCTCTGGATGCTATATGGAATATCACTGTGCAGTGGCAGGCAGGAGATATAGCCTGCAGAATACTCATGTTTCTCAAGCTTCTGTCTATGTACTCCTGTGCTTTTGTGACTGTGGTGATCAGTGTGGATCGGCAGTCTGCTATCCTCAATCCGTTAGCTATAAATGATGCCAAGAAGAAGAATAAGATAATGTTATCTGCAGCCTGGCTAATGAGTGTTGTGCTATCAATGCCGCAGGTATAAATCTTAACAATTTTATTCAATGAAATTAAATTTAATCTTATAGTGTTTTCGGTGTAAAATAGAACATGCTTATTATGGGTCCTGAATAAATGATTAGGGCCACAATACTCGCACAGTAAACACTAGCTTATAGAGAACTGATGACAAACTGCTTAGCTAGCACTTCTCCCCACAGTTATGATCGATAGGGGTCTAAATACCAAAACCCTCAACCGATCAAAACTTTGGTCTCTAGGATGTTAATTTTTTTTTTTTGTAAATGACAGTGCACATTTACATGGCAACTGTGAGTTATTGCCCCATTCAAGTGCTTATCATGTCACAAAGGAGCCAAGTATGTTATCCTTGGTATATCAGTCTTTCCTAACAGCCTTAAGGCCGGGTTTACACACTGTAAAATGAAAACAACTTTGGCATTACAGTCGCTTTTTTTACAGCTAATTTTTGCTTTCTTTTCCATTTTACAGTGTATGTACCAAACCTAAAATTATAAAATTACACAAAGCGGGATTACCCAGCACTTAGCAACTTTTTATATTATGTTGCTGCCTTTATATAAAGCCTAACAAACATTCTATCTCCACACTCCCCTGAGGTCCTCCTGTGGAGTCTCCTGACCACAGCCACCACCTCCACTTCCGCAGATGAACTAGTCATTGACCGACCGCTCAGCCAACCACTAGCCATGGCACTGTCCTGTCTCAGTCAGTGATTGACTGAGCAGGGTGTCAATGCAGAGACAAGTTCATGTGCGGAAGAGGCAGTGTCTGTGGTCAGCAGGGGACCCGTAGATGCCACAGGAGGACCCGGGGGGGGGGGTATTAAGGGGTGAGGATAAGATGTTTGTTTTATACAAGAGCAGATACACATGAGGGAGATTTATCAAACTTGGTGTAAAGTGAAACTGGCTCAGTTGCCCCTAGCAACCAATCAGATTCCACCTTTCATTTTCCAAAGAGTCTCTGAGGAATGAAAGGTGGAATCTGATTGGTTGCTAGGGGCAACTAAGCCAGTTTCACTTTACACCATGTTTGATAAATCTTTCTTCCGCATAATGTTTTTAAGCGCTGGATAGCCCCTTTAAATAACCTATTGGGAAGCTGAACCTGAGAAGAAAAAGAGAAACCTACACCTGTGTAATGATTTGGTGTCAGAGGTGCAGCAAGGGACATGCACAGTGCTGTAAAAAGTATTTGCCCCTCCGTATATTTTATATCATTGCACATTTAATATAATGAATGGGTTTCTGGTCTCTAGATAAACTTTAAAGAGAATCTGAGTAAATGTATAACACAAATCCTCTTGTGCCCCCAGAACAGCTCTAATCCATGGTGTATTTGGTTTACAACTATCTTTAGGTAGGTGATGTATAACACTGTAGCGGCCACATAAATGTTAGGATGCAAAGTTTTCCATACTGCCTGTGCTGGCATACTTTCTTTCCATAGGATATCCCGCTGCCATCTTTTCTCCAGGTAAGTAATGCAAACACGCCCAACTGTACACAGGGTATAAAGGAAAATATGATTCATCAGGTGAGGCCACCTTCTTCTATTGCTCAATGGTCACGCTTTGATATTCTAATGTTAATTTTTTTCAAATCATAGCAAAAAGTCTGCATTTCTGGTATTTTCAGGGTCTCTGCTTATAGCCAATATATATATAAAGCTCACAATCTATAAGCTGGAGTGCCTTCAATGGTCCTTCTCAACCCTTTTTAACCCATTTAAGGTACACTAATGTGTCCAGTGCATGACTTTGCCTATTTACATCCATTACCAAATAATCCTCTTCTAATCATTATACTGAGTCATTGTAATGGAGTGTATGCTTTCTCTAAGTACTTGGCCAATTTCCAGTTCCATGGGCTACTCCTTAGTAAGCCCACTCCTGCTTTCACATTGTTACAATATATAATTTTTATAGAAAGCCATGGTCTATAGCCTTTTCCAGCTTGCACTCATATTGTATAATCCCACCTTAGTGAAAGCTTTTTGCTGATTTTCTTATTTCCACTGCAAAGAAAAAAAAAACAAAACTGAAAATTACAATAATAGACCAGCTCTGATGCATTTATGAAAGATTTCTCTAGAAAACTGTATACAGCTCTTATAAAGGAACACTCTACTTATTTTTAGATTTAAATTTTTTTTTTTACTCTATAATAAAATTGAAAAAAAAAAGTTCTGCACATATCAGGTTTTTTTTGTATTTAGAATAAGTTACAAGTTATGGATTTTTTTTGTAAATAGTAACAATGACTGTTGTATGGGTTGGGCATTATATTAACATAAATGTAGCAGTTGCACCCGAAGGCTCCTCTGCCGTGGGCAGATATAAACAACAGTTCTTTAGCTAAAACTTGTATAGTAAGCTTGGTGGTTTCAATGATACAGAAGGTATGAAACTTGATGGTTGCAGTATTTCAACAAAAGCTAACCATTACAGTCAGTACTTAGGGGTAACTACTATTTCATTGGAACCCCCAAATGCGATATGCTGATGTTTGTTTAAATGGTACCTAAATTCAGAGTGAACCAAACATGGGACCTACCCTACAACCACTACCATGCAGTCTTCTCCCTAAACCCAATTTTACATGAGTCGACCCACCTCTACACCCAACAAGATGCCAATACCTGTCTATACCTGACACCACACCAAACTGATCCCTTAACCAGCAGATACCATGTTCAGCCTCACCTGCCTTAGCAGCAGCCAGCACCAAGCCCCATGAATTATTCACATCCTTTAAGCCAGGGCCGCTTTAACCAGAGGGCACATGGTGCACGTGCACCGGGCCCACTGGTTAGAGGGGCCTCCCCGAGCAGGCCGGCCGTTGCTATGTGCGACCAATGCGGTCGCACAGGGCTCCGGCCACCAGCCTGTCAGGGGGGAGCGCCATGGATGGGTAATCTACTTACCCCTCCATGGCGCCCCCTGCAGGGCCCCCCCGTCCGCCGCTGCCCCCGTCCGCTGCTGCTGCGGCGCTTCAGCGCTGCAGCAGCAGCGACACTGACAGAGAGAGAGCCATTGGCTCCCTCCCTGTCAGTCACTCACTCTTGTGGCCGCACTTCCTGCGGTCACAAGAGGCCGCGCTCTCCCTCTAGCGCCCGACGTCACTGGAGCGTCGGCGCGAGGGTAAGGGGAGTGCAGCCTCTTGTGACCACAGGAAGTGCGGCCACAGGAGGGAAGAGAAGAGGAACGCGAGGACCTAGGTGAGTAACAGTGTTTGTTTTTTTCAATGTTATATAGCAGGGGGGGCTATATACTATGGGGGGGCACAGGGGGCTATATACTATGGGGGAGCACAGGGGAGCTATATACTATGGGGGGGCACAGGGGGCTATATACTATGGGGGAGAACGGGGGCTATATACTATTGGGGAGCACAGGGGGGCTATATACTATGGGGGAGCACAGGGGGCTATATACTATTGGGGAGCACAGGGGGCTATATACTATTGGGGAGCACAGGGGGGCTATATACTATGGGGGAGCACAGGGGAGCTATATACTATTGGGGAGCACAGTGGGGCTATATAATATGGGGGAGAACGGGGGCTATATACTATTGGGGAGCACAGGGGGGCTATATACTATGGGGGAGCACAGGGGGCTATATACTATTGGGGAGCACAGGGGGCTATATACTATTGGGGAGCACAGTGGGGCTATATACTATGGGGGAGAACGGGGGCTATATACTATTGGGGAGCACAGGGGGGCTATATACTATGGGGGAGCACAGGGGAGCTATATACTATGGGGGAGCTATATACTATCAGGGAGCACAGGGGGGCTATATACTATGGGGGAGAACGGGGGCTATATACTATTGGGGAGCACAGGGGGCTATATACTATGGGGGAGAACGGGGGCTATATACTATTGGGGAGCACAGGGGGCTATATACTATGGGGGAGAACGGGGGCTATATACTATTGGGGAGCACAGGGGGCTATATACTATGGGGGAGCACAGGGGAGCTATATACTATGGGGGAGCACAGGGGAGCTATATACTATGGGGGAGCACAGGGGGCTATACACTATGGGGGAGCACAGGGGAGCTATATACTATTGGGGAGCACAGGGGAGCTATATACTATTGGGAAGCACAGGGGGCTATATACTATTGGGGAGCACAGGGGAGCTATATACTATGGGGGAGCACAGGGGGCTATATACTATGGGGGAGCACAGGGGGCTATATACTTTGGGGGAGCACAGGGGGCTATATACTATGGGGGAGCACAGGGGAGTTATATACTATGGGGGAGCACAGGGGAGCTATATACTATGGGGGAGCACAGGGGGGCTATATACTATGGGGGAGCACAGGGGGGCTATATACTATGGGGGAGCACAGGGGGCTATATACTATGGGGGAGCACAGGGGAGCTATATACTATGGGGGAGCACAGGGGAGCTATATACTATGGGGGAGCACAGGGGGGCTATATACTATTGGGGAGCACAGGGGGGCTATATACTATGGGGGAGCACAGGGGGCTATATACTATGGGGGAGCACAGGGGGCTATATACTATGGGGGAGCACAGGGGAGCTATATACTATGGGGGAGCACAGGGGAGCTATATACTATGGGGGAGCACAGGGGGCTATACACTATGGGGGAGAACGGGGGCTATATACTATTGGGGAGCACAGGGGGCTATATACTATGGGGGAGCACAGGGGGCTATATACTATGGGGGAGCACAGGGGAGCTATATACTATGGGGGAGCACAGGGGGCTATACACTATGGGGGAGCACAGGGGAGCTATATACTATTGGGGAGCACAGGGGAGCTATATACTATTGGGAAGCACAGGGGGCTATATACTATTGGGGAGCACAGGGGAGCTATATACTATGGGGGAGCACAGGGGAGCTATATACTTTGGGGGAGCACAGGGGGCTATATACTATGGGGGAGCACAGGGGAGCTATATACTATGGGGGAGCACAGGGGAGCTATATACTATGGGGAGCACAGGGGGCTATATACTACTGGGGAGCACAGGGGGCTATATACTATGGGGGAGCACAGGGGGCTATATACTATGGGGGAGCACAGGGGGTTATATACTATTGGGGAGCACAGGTTAGCTATATACTATTGGGGATCACAGGGGCTATATACTATTGGGGAGCACAGGGGAGCTATATACTATTGGGGAGCACAGGGGTCTATATACTATGGGGGAGAGCACAGGGGGCTATATATTATGGAGAGCACAGGGGGGCTATATACTATTGAGGGGGAGCACAGGGGGGCTATATACTATTGGGGGAGAGCACAGGGGGGCTATATACTATTGTGGGAGAGCACAGGGGGGCTATATACTATTGGGGGAGAGCACAGGGGGCTATATACTATTGTGGGAGAGCACAGGGGGGCTATATACTATTGTGGGAGAGCACAGGGGGGCTATATATTGGGGAGAGCACAGGGGGGCTATATACTATTGGGGAGAGCACAGGGGGGCTATATACTATTGGGGGAGAGCACAGGGGGGCTATATACTATTGTGGGAGAGCACAGGGGGGCTATATATTGGGGAGAGCACAGGGGGGCTATATACTATTGGGGAGAGCACAGGGGGGCTATATACTATTGGGGGAGAGCACAGGGGGGCTATATACTATTGGGGGAGAGCACAGGGGGGCTATATACTATTGTGGGTGAGCACAGGGGGCTATATACTACTGGGGAGAGTGCACAGGGGGGCTATATACTAATGGGGGAGCGCACAGGAGGGCTGTATATAACTGGAGGAGCACATGAGGGTCTATATACTACAGGGACACCTTAAAACTATGGAGGCACAGAGGGGTGTAACTATGTAGGAGTACAGAGGGGTGTAACTACTGTATAGGGGTACAAGGGACCTAACTACTGTATGTGTTGGAGCCTAAAATATTTGTCTGGCAGATTCTGGAGAGAAGATTCACAGCCAGGAGAAGACTTCAAGGTGGCCCACGCTGGA
The DNA here is from genome assembly GCF_027789765.1 of Dendropsophus ebraccatus. NCBI lineage: Eukaryota > Metazoa > Chordata > Amphibia > Anura > Hylidae > Dendropsophus > Dendropsophus ebraccatus. The sequence goes on from NC_091454.1 coordinate 170,440,436, forward strand.
TGGAGAGAAAAAGAAAAGGTGACAGACTCTGATCGGAGAAGACGCCTCCGGTGAGTCACTGGATGTAACTTCACTCTGTTATAGGCTTGTACTGATAGGGGTCATGGTGTGGCGGTATTATGTAATGGTATCAATGGTGATATCTTTCTGTTTTGTTTAGTGCAGTTTTTATGTAATATGTAATCACTGAATGGTGGAAATAGTGTTATAAGGTAACTACTGTATGTATTGGGGCTCTTGATACAGTGTGGGGGCAAATTCAGTACATTATACAATGTGCAGAAAGGTAAGGGGGGGCCCACTCTTGAGGGCTGTGCACTGGGCCCACCAATGTATTAAAACGGCCCTGCTTTAAGCTTATGGCAGCGCATCATCAGATGAGTTTTGATGGCTGTTATTTAACCACCTAGATTCCACTGTCAATTATGACTGTGGCACCTAAGTGGCTAGAAGCCACATCCCTTGTCTTTTCCAGGGGCCAATTGTACCCCCTACACACTCACTGCATAATCATGCCATAAGAGGAGACTTATTGCAACTTGCCTATGAATAGCTGTAATATGACCTATGCAGTTTGACAGCTCATTACAATGCATATGTATTGCTGTGAACTGTACAAGAACTGAACAAGTGATCACATAGTAAAGATACCTATGTGGACTAAATAACCCATTTTCAATTTTTTTTAAATAAGGTCTAAATTTCAAAAATATTAATAGAATTGGTATATCTGTGTAAACTATTAAAATATCACATAAATTATCCTGCAAGGTAAACATCATAAAAGGAAAAAATACACCATTTGCTAGGATTGCAAATATTTGGTCACTTCACATGCCAGAAAACACAGTTCCATCTACCTTAAAATGCTAATAATAAAAACTATAGGTCACTGCAAATCCTTTTTTTTTTTTTTTTTTTTTTTACAGTAATTCCACTGACCAACTTACCATTGGTCCTGCAAGAACAAGCCCTCATATGACTCCATCGATGCAAATATGAGTTAAATCACTTAGAAGGCGAGGAAGAAAGACAAAAATGCAAATATGAAAATTGTCAATGTTTATAAGGGGTTAACAAAACAATTATTAATTTTAAAACAAAGTAAAAGAATTGTTTTAGAGGAGAAATGTCATTACAATGCTCCATTGTTTCATAGTCTGAATGTGGCACTAGTCACTGATGTATAGAACAAGATTCTAGAAACTGCTCATTCATTTCTATCAAAAAAAATGCGGATGTCAACTTTTTAAAAAATTAATTCACCGCTGCCATTGTATGAGGTGTGTGGGTGTCATGAATTCCAAATCAAAATGTAAAGTGGATGTACTGCAAACCAAGCATAGAAATTCTGCAATGAAATTTAACAGATTGTCCACACGAGTGGTGCCTGCGTCATTCACTCACTGCCCCCTGCCTCTCCGAAACATACTGACAGTATTAATATAGAGAACCCAGAAGATCCATTATGTCCACACTGTCCTCTAGCATTTTTCTATAAACAATATGTATTGCTGCTGTCTATGCTCCTCTTATAGCTGCTTGGTGCAGATATCCTTTGATGTGTGGACGACTGTGTGGATCTCTGTAAATCAGCTAAGCCCTCTGGGCAGATAAGGGAAATGGGGTGTGTAACAGTGGTTATGAAATGCAGCATAATATACTGTATAGTCGGCCCCTTGAAACATCAAGACAAAACAAAGTTAGTGTAAGTATAATATTTAACCATGGTTATTCAGAGGCTTGACAAGCTCTATTGGTGCCCAAGACGAATCTAGTAAAATGTGCCTGGTTACAATCGGCCACAGTACCCTAATACCATTGCCAGATCCTAAGTACCCAAGACAATGCCAGTCAGTACTGCCCTATTAGTCATACATCCTATGATCAAGTATCAGCCAAAGTGTCTACATTAAAGGGGTTATCCAGCAAAAATATTTTTCTTTCAAATCAACTGGTTTCAGAAAGTTATATAGATTTGTAATTTACTTCCATTTAAAAATCTCAAGTCTTCCCATACTTATCAGGTGCTGGATGACCTGCAGGAAATGTTTTCTTTTCAGTCTGACACAGTGCTCTCTGCTGCCATCTCTGTCCGAGAAAGGAACTGTCCAGCAGCAAATCCCCATAGAAAACCTCTTCTGCTCTTACTACTAATCACAGTGCCCCAACCAGTGGCAGCAGCGATGTCTTTATTGGTGCGAGCCATGCCATTGATCAGGCTGCTAAGGTCCTATGATGCATGTCTTTCTTCCAGGCACCTTTGTACAATAATGGTACATTTTGTATTTGGATGCTGCTAGGACCATTAGGTATTACATAGATAAAGCAAGTAATTTGTCTCTCCCCTATCCTTCCAGCTCTTTCTATTTCATACAGTAACAATCACTGAACCACAGAACTTCACTCAGTGCACCACCAGAGGCAGTTTCCAGGAGCACTGGCAGGAAACAACCTACAACATGGTGAGCTTTGTGTGTCTCTTCCTGCTTCCTCTGCTGATCATGATCTCCTGTTACTCAAGAATTCTGCTGGAGATATCGAAGCGCATGAGCAAGGGAACATGTAAGTAATATGCTGGGAAGAAAGGGTTAACAGTATAAGCTGGAATCTCAGTTTTCATTCTTTTTATTACACAGAGTGGTCGCTGCCAATGTCCTAATAAACACAAGTCCAGGTAAGGGTCCTTTTAAACCCACAGATATCTGACAGATTTTCGAAGCCAAAGCCAGGAACAGACTATAAACAGGGAACAGGTCATGCAGGAAAGATTAAGATTTCTCCCCTTTTCAAATCCATTCCTGGCTTTGGTTTCAAAAATCTGTCAGATATCTGTGGGTGTAAAAGGACCCTAAATCTTTCACCTTGTCAGTGCTTGAGAGCTGTGATGACTGCTGTCTTAATTCAAAGACCCATAGACTGTCATGGGACAGTCACTTCTGGCCTAAGGGCCCTTTTACACTGAGCGATAATCAGGCGTGATTCGGGCAATTATCGCTCAGTGTAATAGAGACAACTGTCGGCCGATGAAATGATCGTGTAATAGCGATGTGCAGCCGATGGCTGACGATTCAACAAACAGTATACATTACCCATCCATGCTCCAGGGCTCCTCGTGCGGTCTGCTCCCTCCTTGGTTCCGCACTCTGCAGCTTCAGGGCGGCCAGTCTGAGCTGACAGGCCGCTCAGCCAATCACTGGCCATGTGTGGCCCGGCCAGCCATTGACTGAGCAGCCTGTAAGCTCAGACAGGCCACCCTGAAGCAGCGTGCGGGAGGGAGCAGACCGCAGGAGGAACCCTGGAGCATGCATGGGTAATGTATACTGTTGGGGCAAGGGCTGCAATGACGTCTGTAACAATGTCCGTACAGATGGTGCTAAACAATTATCGGGCCATGTGATAGGCCCAGTAAACGAGGGCAGATCTAGCAGATCAGTGATTATTTACAGTATTTATCGGGCCCCATCGGCCCCTGTAATAGGACCATAAGTGGGGCATAAACCCGACACTCCCAATTGAGAATGGAGTGGAAATGACCATGCAGTTCATTAGTATATTGGGCACCAAAACTAATGGCACTGATTGGGGGGCATTGGGGGGGCACTGGTGAAGGAACAATTGTTTCTTTATCTATTAGACAAAAGTGCTATGTTCACACCATATTTTTTTGACAGCCGTCTTTTTGAATGGCCGTGTTTTGATAACGACCGTGTTATTTTAAAATGGCATCTGTGATTTCTAAAACAGTCGTCTATTGCCATTAAAATGACGACCATCCGAAAAGATGTTTTGAAGGACTGTTGTCACAGCTCACAATTATGGTTGACTGCAATCCACCAGACAAATCTATACATCCATAATTGATTTTCTACAAAAAGATGAGAAAAACAAAGGGCCTATATACTACTTTAAAGGTCATATTTACATGCTGGATTGTAAATGAATGCTAATCTGCTAGAACAGTGCTCGCTTACAAAGCCTATTACACTGCTTGATGATCACATGGCCGGGACTACACAAACAATCATGGAATTGCTTGAAGTGAGCCATCTTGTGCTACCCAGACAACCCCTAAACAAAAAGGTGGACATGCCCACATTCCATATGTTTGAAAGGTAGGCCCTTGGAACTACTTTCTTTGGTGGATCCAAGTTGCCAGAACTGTCTCCAATCACATATATAGACAGAGATTTAAGAAGATCTTTGTTTTGTATGCCACTCTTATGTAAAGCCCTACACAGCTGCACATCTTAATAATTCTGGCATGTCTGTTGCTGCCCATGTAGCGGTCTTAGAAGTAGATTTCAATTAAAGGGGTTATCTAGCGCTACAAAAACATGGCCGCTTTCCCCCTCTCTTGTCTCCAGTTTGGGTGGGGTTTTGAAACTCAGTACCATTGAAGTAAATGGAGCTTATTTACAAACCGCACCTCAACTGGGGACAACAGTAGGGGGAAAAGTGGCCATGTTTTTGTAGCGCTGGATAACCCCTTTAATTTATGACAGCTACTTTTTAAAAGTTGCAATTTTTTTTGTGGAAGAGCACAATTGCACAATTTATTTATTTTTTTAAACACAAAGTAACCCCATTTGTCGCTTGATAAAATCCACCCATAATGTGTTAACTTTCTCTGTTTTCTATCAGATATATACAGTATGAACAGAATGTCTCTGTTTTATTCTAGTGTCCTCTAAAGAGGTTTACCTCCGACGCTCTAAGAACAACATCCCCAAAGCACGGATGAGGACGCTGAAGATGAGCATTGTAATTGTTAGCTCTTTTATCATCTGCTGGACCCCATATTATCTTCTGGGCTTGTGGTACTGGTTCTATCCTGAGACCATGGAAGAGAAGGTTTCTCAGTCCCTTACACACATTCTTTTCATCTTTGGCCTTGTCAATGCTTGTCTAGATCCTATCACATATGGACTTTTTACAATACACTTTCGGAAAGGTATTCAACGTTATTGTGGTAGGAGGAGGACATCAGACACTGACACCAGCTCCTCAGTGACGGGGTCATTCCGCTGCTCAATGTCGTCTTTTCGTGCAAAGAAGATGATAGTTTTGAACCAGGAGATGCAAGCGTTTCAGCCTCACAACGGCTTTTTAAACAACTTGGACTTGAGGACAAATGGGCTTGGTAGCAGCTGCCTCTGAGATCACTAGAGATGCATTGCAATTCTGACTTCACTTCATCCAGGACACTTGGGTGTGCTATGAACATTAATTAAAACATGCCTCGCAGCATTCTCTTAGTAAAAGGTTTTGTACAGAGACGTTTTTCTCTTTTCTCCCAGTAAATACAGCCTCCTTGTAAAGACAAACCAATAGGAAGCATTTTGGACAAATCCGGCAAAAATTTATGGTTTGTGTATAATACATTTTAAGATTTTTATTCTGGATGTAGCCAAATGTTGACAAGAACATGTCAGATGACGTATACACAGCGCACCTCAAATGTTTCATTAAATGTACCTTTTATGAACTGTATATGTATTTTTTACCTGTTCTACATAGATGCTTGTTGTACTCATGTATTTAGTTGTGATATCTGACTATACCATCAATTCATTAACCTTTGATCTGACATCACTTTTCTGATAGCTGACAGCGTGAGTCAACAAATTCTAATGAATTAAGTAACATGAACATTGTTTTACTTTGAGATTTTTTTATTGTTAATGTACAAAAATTGGAGATTTATATTATACCCAGAGCTTGATATCACTCCCGGTTCCTGTCCTCATTACGGCTTACAATTTAAGTTACAAGTTCTGAGTGTTTTGGATTGTGGTAGAGGCTACATTTACATTGATTTCTATTGAGCTGTTCACACTGTTAGTAGTTTTACAGATTCGTAATTTGTAAAACTAACATTAGAAGTCTGAGATTTTTTTTGCAGACATTACGGATCGTAATTCTAACTAATTCATAATTTTGATAATTTCTCCTTTTTTACAATTACTTTCCACTTTTACGGATCCACAAAAAAAATAGACACGTTACGGATGCAATATGCAGACTGCTGACTAACAATTGCGGACATAATATACAGTTCTGAAAAATTCTGGAATGTGTGAATGTAGCCTTAGAAAGGCCCTTTTCCTTGTGTATCACTGATAGTGTGGGTTCTACATTGTAGCAACTAGTGTCTGTCATTTCCATAACAGATTTTTTTTTTTTAATCACTAGTGAATATGCATTACTCACAAAAAGTTAAGGATATTTGGTTTGTGGGTGACACTTATAGAAAGTGAAAAAGTTCCCCCTACAGTGATATATCATGTTAGCAGGGCATTTACATAGAAGCAGCTATGGCAATTTCCGCATCTCAAACTATTTCTTAAAATAAAATCCAACAGCAGTGGTGGGTATAGCCCAACAAGAAATGTCATTGTCTCAATAACTTGTCATGTGCCCTAGAGCATCAATTACAGCCTGATAATGACGCCTCGTGCAGTTTACTGGTCGACTTCTTGTCTGCTGAGGCAGGGCACCCCACTCTTATTGAAGGGTGGCCCTCAGGTAATTGAGGTTTTGACATACAGAGTTACGAGCCTCTAAATGGTGATACAGCTGAGCTCATAGGTTTTTTTTATGGGACTCAGGTCTAAAGAAGATGCAGACCACTCCAATTGAGGTACCCCAGTCTCCAGCAGCCATTCCCTAAAGATCCTAGCTCGATAAGCAGGATCATTATTGTCAATGAAGATAAAATTAGGGCTGAGTTGCTCATGCAGAGGCACAATGACTGTAGTAATGAAAGTATTCAAGTATTACGGGTTTGTCATTGTACCATTCAAGTGTAGGGCAGTTCTGTATTGACTAGACACACCTGCCCACACTGTATTTAACACCACCAGAAATGGCAAAAGTGGCTGATGCATGTCGCTCTCCTTCAGCACTGGAGGGACCAATGGACCCCAGTACTGTTTACTGATGAAAGCTGATTCACGAGCATGGCTATTGAACCTAGGGTTACATTCTCGCATCTTCAATGACGTAAGACAAATACCCTTGAGTTTAACCTCAACACATTTATTGACATACATACATATATATATATATATATATATATATATATATATATATATATATATATTACACCTTACAAACCAGAAGCCTATTGATGTTAGATTGGAAAATGTCTTTCTTATTCCTCAGCTGGAATTGGATAAATCACTGGATCAATTCCTATATTTTGGCATCAATGGCAGTAATTTGAAAGAAAAAAAGGCAATGGATGAATATTAGCTTGGGCTCTTAATCTCAGACTTACAAGCAGACATTTGGGGGACATTTATTAAGTCTGGCATTTTTTGGAATTCTGAGGATTTATGTACAGGTTAACATGAAACCCATTCACATCGGAGCTCCTCCGATCGCACAAAGAGAAACCGCCGCCAGCCCAGAGCCAGCATAGGTTGCAATTACATTTTACCTGCGGAAATATGTTAAATGCAGCGCACACAGAAGCTGCGCCCCTTCTGCATGTGGTTTCACCCCTGTTCAGCCCCCTCCCTGCCCCTCTGTAAATATACTTATGCACATTGAGCCCATCTGCTCCATAAAAAGACATTTTAGCCTTATAATAAATGTCCCGCATATGGCTACCCTGAACTTCAGCTGTTATGCTTACAGTGCACAAAATAGTATGACATTTAGAATAATCTACTTCTCAGAGCCCTGTAGAATCCTTTTTTTTTTCCCCAACTTTAGGATAGGTGCACTGTTGTCTTGATTTTTAGATCTGTATCTATTCTTTATGGCATTGCCCGATTTATTTTGTATTGCTTCTTTAAATTTCAAGACCTGTTTTCTCTGACATGTCTGCTTGTGAGCTCAGTGGGGTTCTTAGTGTTTCTCTTGATCCTTCTATGCAATTGCTTGTTTGTGCCACAAGGAGGCAGTATGCAATGTTGAGGATTTTCCTGGTCTCCTCTGGACAAATAACAATAAAGCCCCTATTACACGGGGTGATGCGGAGAGCAACCGAGCGCCAACCTGTCAGGTCAGTGCTCGCTTGCTGCTCGTTCCCCTGCCCGTTTCCGGCGCTATTACAGCGACAGCGAGGGTTGAGAAGTGCGTAAGAGCCAAGGGGCGCGGGGGTGGCTGCTTGGGTGATCGTCAGATCATCTGGGCAGCCCATACGAGACATTGACGGTCTGCTGCCGCCACTCCTATTACATGGAACGATGACAGCAGATCATTGCCTGGCTGATTGTTGCTGTAATGGCCGAATACGGCCGATAATCGCTTTGTGTAATAGGGCCTCAAATCACTTTGCCCCCAAATTAGTCACAAAAAGGTAATGACAGTCCATGGCCCAAATTGGCCTTTTTTTCTTTCTCTAGTGTATGATCAGCTTTAAGGCCCTATTACAAAAGCGGATTATGTGTCACATCAGGCTGATATCACTGTGTAATACGGCCAGTGATTAGCCAACATGCCCTCATTGGTTGATTGCTCAATTCTGACATTATCTACTGGAAACACATTAAGTTGTGCATTAGAATACCCTTTGACAGGTTGGTAATATACTCTGATGTGTGGCAAAAATGTGATGTGAATGGAGCCTAAGCAAAATAGCTGTTAGAGGTCATTGAGTCATTTTCTCTGTTCTGTTGCCTATTAGCAAGTCACACATGGGCAAGGTCACGAGTGTGATCTCCAGGACTAAGGACAAATTCTACTATAGATCTCTAAAATCAATGTACTCCTGTCATGATAATACAGACTTAAAAAGCATTACACAACGCCAGAAATAAGTAGTTTCTCTGATGCAATTATTTTGTCTGACCAGGAGCACATTATTCAATTTAGCATGTCAAAGATCATTTGTTAAGAGCCAGAAGTCAGCTCCATGTCCCCCATGTCATGAATACACTCACTAGAGGAAGCATTCCTGATGCCAGCATGTCCGTCCCCTACAGGTGTTACTGTTTGTTGAGATGAGATTGCATTTCGATTTAAGATATTGACTTAAGAAGATTTATTGTCTTTTATCTCTGGGGGTTCTCTCATTCTAGGTTCACTGTCAGACCTCTATCTGACCTTGCTGTAATTTCACTTAATTTGCCCGAAGGAATATTACATTCTGTACATGTCTCTTGATTAAAATCTTGAAGAACGATGTCTTGACAGCATGAGAAAGCACTAAAGTGATGACACACAGTCTAGGAGAATCTCCAAAGATTTGATAAGGACTTAGCATAGGAACTCCTATAACCCCCTACATACTGAGAACAATTATATATAGTTTATTTTACTTTTGCTAAGATTTACAACCACAAGAAAGTGCAGATAATATAGCAGTAAAAGACACCCCTGAATAGCAGGGACCTGTGTTTTCCAATCACAGTCCATATCACACTGGTCACAAAGACTCATGCAGTGTCCCAGTACTTCTATTCCTGTTGTATGGCTGAGAAATATCTTGCTCAATGTTTTAAACTGTGTTTGGGTATCATAAGTTTCTTGTAAGGATTAAAATGAATTTTTGATCCTCTGACTGCCTACTGAGCTGAGGAGACTGATGGCTACATATCAATGAAATAATTCAGAACATACATTTCTTGCCCGAGTCTGTTTTTATTTTCATTAACAGAAAAACATCTTTATTTGGGCTGTGAAAGGTGTCAATGAGGTGGAGCCTAATATTTCCTGGGCCCTAGTGCCACTGTACCTCATCGAGCTGTATGCCTGCCCCCTTTATGACCAACCATGTATATTCTGCATACAGTGAGGTGTAGCAGTGCTATGGACCAGGGAATATAGCAATTAGGGATGGTCCGAACCCTCCAAGGTTCGGGTTCGTATGAACCCGAACGCTCGGCATCAGATTCCTGCTGTCTGCCCACTCCGTGGAGCGGGTGGATACAGCGGGAGGACCGCCTGGAAAACTGGGATACAGCCTGTCACAAACTCGCCGGACGTAGGTGGGGAACAGAACAAGACAGTGAGCCCTAACCACTAGAACCCACCTTCTGATCCTACCTACTTGCCTCAACGGCCCTAAACGGCCGTGGACAACCACGGTGTCAGTCCCTGTCCTACACCAGGTGATACACAAAACAAGACAGACGAAACAAACACAATAATGCAAAGTCTACGGTCCGGGTCAGCAACGGCGGTCAGCGAGGTACAAAAACGTAAGGCAGAAGAAGAGTCAGAGACAGACAAGGAGGTCAGGGCAGGCAGCAGACAAAGCAGGTTGGAAGATCAAGCAATAGGTCAGGCAACAGAAGTAACAGAACCAGGAGAGCTGAAGCGCTTAGCTGAGTAACACTCAATAGCCAGCAGGGAAATGAAGAGCCTGCTGCTTTTTTATCTGGAATCAGGGACTGGGTCCAGCACTTGATTGGATCAGCCCTGAACCCAGCACCCAGCTCAGCTGGACAGGTCTATAAGGAGTAACCCCTGCACTGCCAGAGTGTAACAGGCAATGCGGGTGTGGCTGGGAAACTAAGACAGCATTCAGACAGGACTGCAAACAAAAAACAACCAGAGGCTCAGCGCTTCCTCGGTCGCCCAGTACGGACCGAGGAGCGCAAAGTCACATTCCTGACAGTACCCCTCCTCTTATGAGGGGCCTCAGGACCCTTATTTAAAGGACCCGGTTTAGAGGGGTTATGGTCATGAAACTTCCGGATGAGACGTGGGGCATGTATATCCTTACTGGCGACCCACGTATTTTCTTCAGGACCATATCCCTTCCACTGGACAAGATATTGGATGGAATTTTGAATTTGACGAGAGTCCAATATCCTGTCCACTTCAAACTCCAGCTCCCCCTGGATGACCAGAGGAGCAGGGAGGACTGAAGGAAGCACAGGATTAACATATTTTTTGAGAAGAGACTTATGAAATACATTGTGAATTCTCATAGACCCAGGTAATCGTAATCTGAATGAAACAGGATTAATGATCTCTGTGATAACGTACGGACCAATGTACTTGGGTGCTAGTTTACCAGAGGGAACCTTCAATTTCAAGTTTTTAGTTGAGAGCCATACCTTTTCTCCTATACCGTAATCTGGGCCAGATATGCGTCTTTTGTTCGCCTGTTTCTTAGCTGTCTCTTGGGCTTTGACCAAGTTCTGAAGAGCTTGGGCCCAAACTGTGCACAGTTTAGAATAAATACCTTCGGCCGAAGGGTTTACGGACTCTGACGCATGTACAGAAGAATATCTGGGATTAAAGCCATAATTACAATAAAATGGCGACATCTTGAGTGACTGATTTTCACGATTATTTAGAGCAAATTCCGCTAAGGATAGAAACTCTCTCCATTTATCTTGGCTCCCTGCAACAAAACACCTCAAAAATTGTTCCAGAGATTGGTTCACCCTTTCTGTCTGGCCATTAGATTGTGGGTGAAAAGCCGACGAAAAGGATAATGAGATGCCCAGCCGACCACAAAATTCTCTCCAAAATCTGGAGACAAATTGTACCCCCCTGTCAGAAACTACATTTTCTGGAACACCATGCAAACGTAAGATATGGTTTATGAACAATGTAGCCAAGGTACGAGCATTAGGGAGCTTACGCAGGGGAATAAGGTGACACATCTTAGAAAATCTGTCAACAACCACCCAAATGACTGTTTTTCCCTTAGAGGGTGGCAAATCGGTAATAAAATCCATAGAAATATGAGTCCAAGGTCTGGTAGGCACCGGAAGGGGATGGAGGAGACCTTCAGGTAGTCTACGCAGAACCTTGGATCTGGCGCAAGTTTCACAGGCGTCGACAAATGATTTGACATCTCTTGCCCATGAAGGCCACCAATAATGCCGTGAGAGTAAGTACTTAGTACCTGCAATTCCCGGGTGACCAGCCAACACAGAATTATGAATCTCCTCCAAAACCTTAAGGCGAAGGTTTGGAGGAACAAACAGTTTAGACTCAGGAGTGTTCCGGGGAGCCAGAGACTGAGATTCCGCAATCCGAGCTGCCAGATCGGGTTGCAAAGTGGCCACCACCACCCCGGGTGACAGGATGGTCTCTGGTTGCTCCCTGGGAACCGTGTCGATGTCAAAGCTGCGCGATAAGGCGTCAGCTTTAACATTTTTAGACCCAGGTCGAAAAGAAATTTCAAAATTAAATCGTGTAAAGAACAAAGCCCATCTGGCCTGACGAGGAGTGAGACGTTTGGCTTTATCCAAATATATCAGATTCTTATGATCTGTTAACACCTTAATTCTATGTTTAGCCCCTTCCAGAAAATGTCTCCATTCATCAAAGGCTAATTTAATGGCCAGAAGTTCTCTGTTACCTATGTCATAGTTGCTTTCGGCTTTGGAGAACTTCCTAGAAAAGTAGGCTATGGGTCTGAGGTTGGTGAGGGTCTCTGAACCTTGTGAGAGAACTGCTCCTACCCCAACCTCAGATGCGTCAACTTCAATGACAAAGGGTTGTTCAAAGTCAGGCTGAGTTAACACAGGAGCTTCAGCAAAACACCTCTTAAGCTTGTCAAATGCCAGGATAGCCTCAGGACTCCAATTAACCAGGTCTGCCCCCTTTTTGGTTAGATCAGTTAATGGTTTAGCAATAACAGAAAAACCCTTGATGAACTTTCTATAGTAATTGGCGAATCCCAGGAACCTTTGTAGGGCCTTAAGGCTACTGGGTCGCTCCCAATTTTAAATGGCTGTCACTTTAAGGGGGTCCATACAAAATGAGTTGGAGGTGATCTTATACCCTAAGAATGAGACCTCCTGTATCCCAAACTGGCATTTTGACAGCTTGGCGCAGAGGTGATTTTGCCTTAGCAATTCTAACACAGTACGAACATGCTGAACATGAGAGCACCAATCAGGAGAAAATATCAAAATATCATCTAGATATACCACCAAAAAACGACCCAGATGTTCACGGAACACGTCATTAACAAAATGTTGGAAGACTGCCGGAGCATTACATAATCCAAAGGGCATAACGAGGTATTCGAAATGTCCCTCAGGAGTATTAAAGGCAGTCTTCCACTCGTCTCCCTCCTTTACTCTTATTAGGTTGTATGCTCCCCGCAAATCAATCTTAGAGAACCATTTGGCTCCCACAATTTGGTTAAACAAGTCTGGAATGAGAGGCAGAGGGTGTTGATTTTTCACAGTGATCTTATTCAATTCTCGATAATCAATACAGGGGCGTAGACCACCATCTTTTTTACCCACAAAAAAGAATCCCGCTCCCATGGGAGAAGAGGAGGGACGGATGTGACCTTTACGCAAGCTATCCTTGATATAATCTCGCATAGCCTCTCTTTCTGGACAGGACAAATTAAATATTCTACCCTTAGGGTACTTAGACCCTGGTATCAAGTCAATAGTGCAATCATAGGGACGATGGGGAGGTAATCCTTCCACCGATCTCTCATCAAACACATCAGCATAATCAAGCAGAAACTCCGGAATCTCCCCATCATCAGAAGAACATTCAGCAAGCGACAAAGAAATACAATGAGGAGCACACTCTGGTCCCCATCGAACCAGTTCCCTGTTGGGCCAGTCAAACACGGGGTTATGCTGGTCCAACCAGGGTAACCCCAGAATAATATCAGCAGACAAATTTTCCATAAGCAAAAAGTCAAGCTTTTCAAAATGAACTGATCCCACCTTTACCTCAAGATGGGGGGTAATGTAGCGTATATTACCCTGAGCAAAAGGGGCAGAGTCCGCTCCAGTCACATTCAACGGACATTTAAGCTGAAGTGGACATGCCCCCAGACCAGACCAGAAAACAGTATTAATAAAGTTAGCAGAAGCCCCAGAGTCAACCTGGGCATATCCCGAGATAAATTTATCTCCCAAAGTCAAAGAAATAGGCAACAACAACTTCTTTTTCTTGTCGAAGGTTACCTGTGCACCTGAATGACCCCCTCGATAATCATTCAGGCGCTGAAGTTTTCCGGCGGTGAACCAGGTCTAGCGGTACATTGTCGTACTTGATGCCCCGCTTTGCCACAGTAGAGACACAGATGGTTCTGGAGGCGATATGCACGTCTGGCCTTGGCGTCAGTTGACCCGATCTGCATAGGTTCGTCTTGCGGAGGGGACACAGGAGAGGAAGAAGAAGGTTTAGGAGGTAAGGTCAAAGGACATGAACCAGAAGGGAATTTAGACGTTTCTCTCTCTTTGTGTCTGTCCCGCATACGCCTATCTACCCGTATGGCTAAGGTCATAGTTTCCTCCAGAGTCTCAGGATTAGGATAGGCTACTAACAAGTCCTTCAGTTGGTCAGACAAGCCCGCACGAAACTGGAAACGCAGAGCTGGGTCATTCCAAGTAGAGCAGGGGTCTCAAACTCAATTTACCCGGGGGCCGCTGGAGGTAGAGTCTGGGTGAGGCTGGGCCGCATCAGGGTTTCCACAAGAAAAACAAGATAGCAACCCTCCATAGCCACTCCTCTACAGTCACCACATGCTGCTGACTGAATAGTACCCCATATAGTATCCAATCCCAATTATAGTACTCTATATAGTATCCAATCCCCCCATATAGTGCCCCACATAGTATCCAATCCCCCCATATAGTGCCCCACATAGTATCCAATCCCCCCATATAGTGCCCCACATAGTATCCAATCCCCCCATATAGAGCCCCACATAGTATCCAATCCCCCCATATAGTGCCCCACATAGTAGCCAATGCCCCCAGTGCCCCACATAGTAGCCAATCCCCCCATATAGTGCCCCACATAGTAGCCAATGCCCCCATATAGTGCCCCACATAGTAGCAATGCCCCCATATAGTGCCCCACATAGTAGCAATGCCCCCATATAGTGCCCCACATAGTAGCCAATGCCCCCATATAGTTCCCCACATAGTAGCCAATGCCCCCATATAGTGCCCCACATAGTAGCCAATCCCCCATACAGTGCACCATATAGTATCCAATGCCCCTATATAGTGCCCACATAATATCAAATGCCCCCATATAGTGCCCACAAAGTATCCAATCCCCCATATAGTGCCCACATAATATCCAATGCCCCCATATAGTGCCCACATAGTAGCCAATGCACCCATATAGTGCCCACATAGTAGCCAATGCACCCATATATGCCCCATATAGTATCCAATGCCCCCATATAGTGCCCACATAGTATCCAATGCCCCCATATAGTGCCCACATAGTAACCAATGCCCTCATATAGTGCCCACATAGTATCCAATGCCCCCATATAGTGCCCACATAGTAGCCAATGCCCCCATATAGTGCCCACATAGTATCCAATGCCCCCATACAGTGCCCCACATAGTAGCCAATCCCCCATATAGTGCCCACACTATCCCACCTGACCCCCCCACACACTACCCCACGTGACCCCCCTACACACACTATCTCACCTTACTTCCCCCCCTACACACACTACCCCACCTGGCCACGATCCCCACACACACACACACACACACTGCCAACCCCCCAGCCTTCCCACCCCCCGGCCGCCATCCCCTGGGTTACAATAGAATACTCACCAGCTCCGGCCTCAGGGTAGAGAGGGGGAGAGAGGGCAGTGCTGACGCAGTGAGTGCCGGGGCGGGGGGGGATGTTCTGGGGGCGATCGCTGTCGGGCGCTGGCACTGTCTCCTGTAGTTTGACGTCGGTAGGCAAAAGATTCGGGGCAGTGACTTTTCCTGTCTGGGGCACTGGCCCCGAATCTTAATGCCTAGCGACGTCACTGGGTCGGGCCACATATAATGCGGGACACTGGGTGAGGTGGGGGCCGCAAACTAGTGTCCCGAGGGCCGCAGTTGGCCCGCGGGCCGCAAGTTTGAGACCCCTGAAGTAGAGGGTACACACCACTGCCTAAAGTCAGCACAGTATTCTTCCACTGGTCTCTTACCCTGTCTGAGTGTTGTCAATTGGCGCTCTGCCTCTGCTGCTCGGTCTGGGTCATCATACAGAAGGCCCAAGGCTGAAAAAAATCTGTCAACGGTCATTAAATCAGGGGAGTCAGAAGGTAGTGAGAATGCCCATTCTTGGGGTGGGCCCTGCAGGAGGGACATAATAATGCCCACCCTCTGGGTCTCATCTCCGGAGGAGCGGGGACGTAGCCGAAAAAATAATCTGCACCCCTCCCGAAAGGTCCGGAAATTTTTCCTGTCCCCCTTAAATTTCTCAGGGAGCTGCACTGGGGGTTCAGGAGCCTGCGGGGGGGTCAGACACATCTGCCTGGGCAAGGACTCTTGTTCCTGCACACGCTCAGCAAGGGTCTGAACCAACGTATTCAGACCCTGCATCTGGGTCACCAGGGTGTTCATAGGGTCCATGATGCAGGTGACCCAAAAATCTTCTTTCTGGCTGGCTATTCTGTCACAAACTCGCCGGACGTAGGTGGGGAACAGAACAAGACAGTGAGCCCTAACCACTAGAACCCACCTTCTGATCCTACCTACTTGCCTCAACGGCCCTAAACGGCCGTGGACAACCACGGTGTCAGTCCCTGTCCTACACCAGGTGATACACAAAACAAGACAGACGAAACAAACACAATAATGCAAAGTCTACGGTCCGGGTCAGCAACGGCGGTCAGCGAGGTACAAAAACGTAAGGCAGAAGAAGAGTCAGAGACAGACAAGGAGGTCAGGGCAGGCAGCAGACAAAGCAGGTTGGAAGATCAAGCAATAGGTCAGGCAACAGAAGTAACAGAACCAGGAGAGCTGAAGCGCTTAGCTGAGTAACACTCAATAGCCAGCAGGGAAATGAAGAGCCTGCTGCTTTTTTATCTGGAATCAGGGACTGGGTCCAGCACTTGATTGGATCAGCCCTGAACCCAGCACCCAGCTCAGCTGGACAGGTCTATAAGGAGTAACCCCTGCACTGCCAGAGTGTAACAGGCAATGCGGGTGTGGCTGGGAAACTAAGACAGCATTCAGACAGGACTGCAAACAAAAAACAACCAGAGGCTCAGCGCTTCCTCGGTCGCCCAGTACGGACCGAGGAGCGCAAAGTCACATTCCTGACACAGCCTATGGCTATGGCTGTATCCCAGTTTTCCAGACAGCGGGAATAGCAATAACACCTTGATACCATTCACAGCTCAAATAAATGTGTTTTATTTATTAAAGGATAAACACAGACTCAGGCAATAAAGATATGTTCTGAATGCTTTCATTGATATCTATCCAGCAGTGCAACCAGCTTGGTAAGCAGTCAAGGGGTTACAGATTCATTTCGTACAGGATCTGCAGCAGATTTGATGGCGCAGATTTGAATCTGCAGCAGATCCGCAGCAGATCTGCAGCAGATTTGATGGCCCAGAATTGATTTGCTTTGAATCTGCAGCTTCAAATCTGCCCCATCAAGTCTGCTGCAGATCCTGAACACACCCTAACAAAACTATTGTCTATTTGCCTCACAGTAAGGATTTGGTCACATGACACTTCCACAGGCAGCTTCAATGTGAAATCTGCTCTGAGAAAGGAGACTACCAATTCCTGCAATTTTTTTTTTTTAGAGGAATGGAACTTTCTAGCTTAGTCTTGGCTTGACCAGGGGAGTGAGAACACCTATACTCCATCAGTCCTCTAGTCCTCACACCAAGCCTTAGGCCTATTCAGTGCACAGTTTTTAGTAACTTGCTACCCTGAAACTTACATTGTGTTCCAGTTGCAACCACTGCTAAGGGACAGATGTGGGCCATATAAACAGCATCACACAGAGTCAACTTTCACCAAACAGCCTACAGTCCATGCTGAGAGAAAAGTTTCAATAGAGGCACCTGTTTCTAATTCAAACAGGGGAAAAATTAGCACAGACAATAAAGATATTAGTCTCTCTTGGGCTCTCCTGCACTATGTAACTCTTTATTGGCTAAAGTATGAATTCATGTCTAGTGGCTTATATGTCCCAATGTTCTCTTCTGTGTACACTCTTTGGGTGGGACTAGGCCCAACAACAGTAAAGGTATCTTCAGTACACTTCACCGCAGTTCACTAAATCTGTGGAAATCCTCTACAGCAGAATGTAGTTTATTTGGACCCCATGGCAACTAGCATCTTCACTAACAATTATAGGCTGGGTTCACACTATGTATATTTGAGGCTGTATTTGGTCCTCATGTCAGGTCCTCATAGCAACCAAAACCAGGAGTGGATTGAAAACACAGAAAGGCTCTGTTCACATAATGTTGTAATTGAGTGGATGGCCGTCATATAAGGATAAATAACTTCCATTATTTCAATATAACAGCCGTGGTTTTAAAATAACAGCACATATTTGCCATTAAATGACGGCCATCCACTCAATTACAACATTATGTGAACAGAGCCTTTCTGTGTTTTCAATCCACTCCTGGTTTTGATTGCTATACAGCCTCAAACATGCAGCCTCAAATATACGTAGTGTGAACATAGCCTATATAAGGTGCATGCTATGGGGAACTGTGACCAAATCTTTGGTGTCCACTAAAGTACTGTACATCACATCTAGTGTCATATAGGAAGTTTTGCCTAAATTATTGCATAGAGACTGTCAATAAAGAGTTAAAGGAGGGAAGGAGCAGGGCCACAGGTGTATGTGCAGGGTTTGACTATGTATGTGCATGACTAGGGTTTGGAGGAAGGCCGGGCTGGTGGGGACAGAGCTTAAGTTATAAGATTACCTGGGGCTGGGTGGCAAGGGATTTAGATGGGAAGGATCCAGAGCAGTCCCCTTTTTTGGTGTTGGCTACTTATTGGGGTTGCAGCGGACTGGCGATTTCACAGTTGAGAATAGCAGATGTCACTGCCCCTGGGTGGGGGGTCCTGGTTGTTGCAGGTCAAATTGGTGGGGGTATGGGGAGGATTATCCTGGGTTTAACCCTCCTCCTCATTTCTGGAAGTTAATTAAATTGCGGTCTGGTGCATGTTGACTCTCAAGTAAGGTGCATCAACGGAGAGTGGGTGGTTGGCATGGTAGCCAAATTTGGATGGTGTCTCCAAGTCTGGCAGGGCGGCTGGGGGCAAAATCAGCTGATGATCTTTTCAGTGTGGGCGTCAGATCTATGTAGCTACAAAGACCTCCTTCAAGGGTTATTGCTAGAATTCTTTTTTAGCATTTAGTAGTGGTATAATTTGAATTACAATGTTAATAACTTGTATGTTTTATGTGAATAAATATTGGTTGCTGTGGTAATTATTAGCCAAACGGAAACTCTTGTGTCATTCTTTATGAAGGGGAGGGGGAGGGGAAGCTTTTATAGTGACAAAATTGCTTGGTTTTGGGATTGTGACGTATGCTAGCCGTGCTCTACAATACCAAAGTCAAGTTGTTTCATGGAATCCTGGTGTCCAGAGGTCTCATTCCTGCAACATCATTCTGCCTTGTGACATCACAAAGGAACTACAGGAGCTAGCCGGTAACATACCATCAGTTGCCCCCTTTGGGATTTCTGGCACTTGAGATCTTCCACAGGGACTCCCTATACTTCATGGGCTGAATTAGTGATGAGGAGGCCGCACAGTAGGTGATGGTGGTTTCAGTTCCCGCAAGGCACACTGTATATAATGTATTGCCTCAGTGCAGGATAGAAGGCCAAACATGGGGGTAACAATAGGGTACAGTAGCGTTAAGGAAACCTGTAAAAATGTTCAGGTTCCTCAAAGTTAGCTGAACCCGAGCACTCTGTGTTTGATTCCCTATGGCTGCATAAGTTAGATGCCACCCTAGGGAGTCCTGGAAAACATGGATACAGTCACAGAATGTATCCACATTTTTTTGGCAGCCCTAGAGCAACCTAAACTGTCACTGTCATTACAAAAAAACCTTTGACATGTCATAAGTTTTGATCGGTCCGGGTTTGAGAGTTCAGACCCATACCGATCAGGAGTTCCAGCACTTCCTCTCCATGCTCTGAGTTAGAAAAAAAAATCAGGCTCCATAGAGCTCCATTATAAGTTTACCTTTTTTTTTTCTAACTCAGAGCAGGGAGTGAACGCGCTGCACTGCATCTTCTCCCCACTTATTCTCACAATTGATAGGGGTCTGAACACTCAGACACGGACCGATCAAAACTTTGAACATGTCTCTTTGATATATCAAAGGATTTTTGTAACGACAGTGACACTTTAAGCGGACACAGAGCATTCAGGTTCAGCAACATTAACTTTTTGACAGGTTCGCTCAACACTACTTGCTAGTTTCTTCCTGAAGCAGGTGTAAGTGAAATTCTGGTGGAGGTCTGCAGTGGGATAAGATCAGGTGATGGATGAAAAACTCTTAGCAGGAACAGTACACAGAGTCCCAAGATGACTTTCGGACTTTTTAGTTGGAGCAGAGCAGTGCCAAGCTGTCCTCAGCTACATTCTTTGACTATTGGAATCACTCTCCATCTCATGGACAGGCTAGCATGGAGTCTTTGCAGACAGAGAAGCTGCCTCACATTTCCTCTCACTAGAGATGCTACTGTAGAACTGACTGAACTTTCCCTCCTCGAGGGATAGGCTGTGGGTAAGCTCCTCCCTCACTTCTAGAAGGTTCTCTGGCTATATGTGTCTGTGAACATGTTAAAGGGGCTCTCTAGGAACATTCCAGGCAATAGAACTTAAAGGAGAAGTCCGGAATTTTTTTTTATTAATGTACTAAATTGTCCCCCAAAGGTTATACAAATCACCAATATAAACTTATTACGGGAAATGCTTATAAAGTGCTTTTTTCCCTGCACTTACTACTGCATCAAGGCTTCACTTCCTGGATAAGATGGTGATGTCACAACCCGACTCCCAGAGCTGTGCGGGCTGTGGCTGCTGGAGAGGATGATGGCAGGGGGACACTGAGTGACACAGGGTACTGGAGAGACACTGAGCATCCCTCTGCCACCATCCTCTCCAGCAGCCACAGCCCGCACAGTTCTGGGAGTTGGGTCGTGACATCATCATTTTATCCAGGAAGTGAAGCCTTGATGCAGTAGTAAGTACAGGGAAAAAAACACTTTATAAGCATTTCCCGTAATAAGTGTATATTGGTAATTTGTATAACTTTTGGGGGGCAATACAATACTTCAATACTGTAATACTTTTCGCCGGACTTCTCCTTTAACTATATTCTGCCTTGTGCAATAAAATAGCTGGCACACAATAAAATAGCTGGCATCTGCTTCCCTGCTGCCGTTGTCAGATCTTCTAGTCCCCATTGTGCTCTTCTTCTTTTTCCTTTCAATGATATTCTGCTCCTGCCTAGCCAATCACAGGTGTGAGTACACAGTTCCTATGGGAGAAAAACATCATTGGGAAGAAGAACATGAAACATATAAAACATTTCTTGTCATGTTAAGAATTTTTCCTGTTAAATAAGTGAAAGTGTCACTAATTTACTAGTTTGCTGTGTATAACTGCACCGATGATTCTATGTAGGCAAGCTACAGTATTTTTACAATCAGTGATTTTTTTCATGTACCCCTGGATATATATATGACACTGTGTACTGGAAGACTGGTGTATAAAGATATTATTCCCTTTGGTTGGATGAGTGATGGATTTTGTACCACAAAACTCAACGGCATTTATAATTAACATGAAAAAGGGATTGCAGCACAGCCTCATCCCAGCAGTGTCCTACTGTAGAAAATTGGTTTCATATATTAGTGTAAGAGAAGCAATAAATAGTCAATAGATGCAATAAATCACACAGCAACATATTGGAAGAGGGATGTTTATATCCTGCTAAACCACCTGACGTTTACATTGATTTGTCCTCCTTATGTTTTATGTGTTACATTAATTGGAAAGATATTCACAGAGATGATTTGTTTTAAAGAGCTGTTCTATGAGAGGCCTACGTGTGCAGCTTTACTGGGGATAACCATGTACCATAATAAAAATAGTATCAATATATATACTATCAAGTTGTATTCACTAAGCAAGTTGACAGATTCCCTTTAAAGTGACTCTGTACCCACAATCTGCCCCCCCCCCCCCCCAAACCACTTGTACCTTCGGATAGCTGCTTTTAATCCAAGATCTGTCCTGGGGTCCGTTTGGCAGGTGATGCAGTTATTGTGCTAAAAACTTACAACCCCGTGCCCAACGGGCCTATCTGTGCCCTAACTTTGCACCACCCCTCCGTCCCTCCTCCCCACCCTCTTCATCATTAGGAATGCCACTGGAACATTTTCTCCATGAGGAACATTTGCACAGCTGCTTAACGATCCAGCCCATGTGCCGGGCTGCCACAGCTGATGAATAGTAGAAAATCTGCCTGGAGCATTCCTAATGATGAGGAGGTTGGTGAGGAGGGACGGAGAGGTTGTTCCAGCCTAATACATTCACAATGTAGGCCACTCCCGTACGGAACGGGGCTGCCAGTTTAAAAGATGTTTTTTAGGACAATAACTGCATCACCTGCCAAATGGACCGCAGGACAGATCTTGGATTAAAAGTACAAGCGGTTTGGGGTGGGCAGATTGTGGGTACAGAGTCGCTTTAAAGACTTGTTCATGCTTTCAATTTTTTTAAGACAGTGAAAACTGAAGCCCTAAGAAAAAGTCTGAATATTTATACATTTTAACCCAATAAACACACAGAAAAATTACCAGTGCAGTGTCCCAGAACAGCCCATCTTATGCTCACACTTTTATTATAACCAGTTCTGGAAAGCTATGGTCCACTGCAAACTGCGTGTATTGTGTCACCCCTGCAGTATTCAGGTCTGCTATTCCATTCATTTATTGCATGTATATTCAGGTATCAGTGTCTAATGGGATTATGTCGCCTCCCAGTGTTCAAGTATGGTACTTCTCATGTATATTTCTCTATATATGCCTAATGGTGTGATGATGCAATGGCTGGATGTCACGTGACTGTTCCCTGCTTCCATGGTAACTCCAATGGTCATCGATCTTTGGCTGGGGTTTACCATGTGACTTCCTGTTCTACCTCAGTCTATCTCCTGCCCCAGAGGGGATAGGGTGTGTTGCTCTGCTGTTCCTGTTCAGTCGAGTCTTGTCCTCCACCTTCAGGAGACAAGTTCTGTGTCTGTCCTCTCTCCCTGCCAAAAGAGAGAGGCCTGCGTGTGCTCTGCTGCTCCAGTCCACTGGCTGTGTTCCTGTCTCAAGTCTCAAGATTCTCATCTGGGTGTCGATTCTTCAGTCATTCTTCAGTTCCTCTCATCATCATCTTCTTTAATCATCAACAGCAAGTATTTTATTCAAGTCTCATTCCACCCAGCATCTCAACTTCAGCCTATTGGAGCATCACCCATTACTCTGCTTTATTCAAGTTTGCCTTATTCCCGGTTGCATCCGGAGAGACTGTTGCTACTAGTTACCACCGTTACAATAAATATACAACTACCGTTGTTTCTGAACCTTGGCATTGGTGTGATAATTGGTGCCCTGACTAAGGACAACGAGGAATCGCATGCCCAGTATCCCCGCATGGTCAGGAGCCCGGTTTCCAGCTGTATCACCCTCGTGCCTACACCGTGACCACATTATCCTACAGCTGCCCCGGTTCCTGCCTGTTAGCACCATCTATACTGCGGAGTGGCCCCTAGGGGCCAGGGCATCGCATTTGGCGTCACGAACAGGATTACGATCGCATTGTGTGCCCCCAAGAGTGTGCCGCAACCCCAAAGAGACTGTGCCCAATTATTATGGGAGTAATGGAAGTGCTCAGGGCCCTAGACTGTATACAAGATGGCCGCTGTCTTCTTCAATTTCTGGCTGCGCCATACCCCGGTGAGGAGGGGGTTAACCGCCATGCTGCCAAAGCGCGGGAATCGCCCGGCGCCATAGACTTTACATTGACTGTTCCTGATTGGCTGCCTGGGCCAGATGACGTCACTGTTGCCGGGCAGACTCTGGAACCTGATCCGCCAGCCCTCTGCTCCTCCCCTTCCTGATACAAGATCCGGCGAGTGCGCAGCAAGATGGCATCCTGCAAGGAGTGCACGCCTGCTACCGCTGTACCCGTGCTACCGGAGCCTCCCGCCTCTCTGCCAGCGTTCGATCCGGCATGCCTACTGGCTCCGCTGCCCTCTAATAGTGACAGCAGCTGGGGATCCGTCCGGTCCGAAGACGGGGATCAGAGCCGGGCCTCTACTCCGACCTCCGCTGAATTAGGTGAGGAGACTTCGTCTGATCTCAGTATCTCCCGGGTCCCAATCAATCCGGCTCCTCGAATTTCATTTTCTCCACGGGGCCACCCGTCTCCTCCGAGGACGACCGGATCATAGACGAGTCACCTCCATCGCCCCCAGATCCTGAACCGGGGGGAAAGACTCTCATTAAGGGCCCCATATCTCCGGGCCTATGGCAGCATCTCGGGTGTGATTTGCCACCCCTGCCACAATGGGTGTTCGGCTGGAAGCCCACGATTTTGCAGGTAATTGACGACATTCTGCAGGCCCTCTCTGCCCTGCCGCCTGCCACTAAAGCTGCGACCGCCATGCCCACCGCTGCACCTGCAGCTCCCATTACAGCAGGGCAGTCTACAGCAGCTAACACTGCCTCTTCCACAGCCGTGGCTAAAGCCACCAACGCTTCTACTACCGTCACCTATAATGTGGCCCCTGTCATTTCACCTATAACTACTGTGACCCCCAGCATTGTGGTCACCACTGCATCCAGCGATGCTTCTGCTCCAGGCCCTTCTGCTTCTGCTACCCGTGGCAAAAGAAGAAGAAGCCTACTCAGGGTCCTCCTGCATCCTTTCATTAAGCTTCACTACAGAGATCAAAGTTCTTGACTGTTCATATGACTGTTTTGTTTCAGGTTGAAAAAAAAAAGTCCTATGCAACGTTCAAGGTTCGTGCCTGGTCCTCCTGAACAAGTTTCCTTATTATCATCCAGCTATGTGCTGATGGACACTCATTGACCAAACTGTTCTCTAGTGCCTGTCCCAGAGCCTTTACATGGACGATGGTGTATATTGCCTAAAGAGACTCTACCAAACAGAGACACTTATCCAGTTCTTCCTAAAGCACTTTTCATGATTGTGTGATTTTCAGAAGTTTATTATTGCACTTCAGTGGTCAAAAGTCTATTTTCTTGTCAGAGTCATATATATATATATATATTTTCCTACCTCTGAGTAAGCAGAAAAGTCATTTAGATAGTCTCAGAGTAAAGTGTGTATTTTGAAAAAGTATTTTCTCACAGTGTATATTTTCATGTCAGAGTCAGGCAGTTTCCTCCTCCTCTGAGTAAAGAAGTCAGTCTACATATTTATATCTATAGCCTCAGAGAAAGTGTATTTTCTAAAGAGTGTATTTTTAAGAAGAATCTTCTATTCTCTTCATGCATAGTATTATTATATCTACAGCTGGAAAGATTATTTAAGCCAGTTTTCTTCAGATGTCTTCATAGTTATGTGAGCCAATCCTCCTCCAGACCTCGCAGTTGTCACAGCCGCGGCGGCGGCCCGTGCTCCGGACCGCCGCCGCGACCTCTCCATGCAGCTGCCGGGGTCCATGTACAGGGACCCAGCGCTGCTACTAGTTCGGCTCCGGGGGGCGCCTTACCTCGCCCCGCTCCCGTTACCTGCTGTGCCGGCCGGCGCGCGTGTCCCCGCCTCCTGGGGCGCGCGCGCGCCGGCTGTCTCAGATTTAAAGGGCCAGTCCGTCCCTTATTGGAAGGTGCTCTAATCACTTCCTATAAATTCCAGCCCTGCCCCTCTACAGGTGTTGGAGCCTCTACATGCTTCCCATAGCGTTTGGCCCAGCTCCCTGTTGTTCCTGACCTTAGTCCTTGTCCCTTGTTCCTGTCTACAGTCCTTGTCCCTAGTCCTTCCCCGCTGCCTTCCCATTGTTCCTGAGTCCTGTCCGCCACCTGCAAGCACGTCTACAGTCCTCTGCCAGCACCATCTCCTGCCTACTGCTCCTGCCACGCCTCGCCTGCCGTCACTAGCAACCAAGCCAGGGGTAGCGACCTGGGGGTCGCCTGCCGCAGCAAGTCCATCCCGCCTTGCGGCGGGCTCTGGTGAAAACCAGCGGCCCCTTAGACTCCGCTCCCTGGTGAGGTTAGTGCCATCGCTGGTGACGGTCCAGTGGATCCACTACTCCAGGCGTTACAGCAGTATTTGTTGTCTGATGTATTTCCCTTCCTTTTGTGTCCAGTGTCTGTTCACCTCTGTCTTGTCCCTACACACGGTAGTTGCTACACATAGTCATACTTATCCTTTCCATTTGTTCATACATATTGCACCTTGGATACCTTTTCGTGTGTTCGGCCTATTGAGTAATTGTGTCGCGTGATTGACTGGTATGTATGGCGCGCCAAATGTATGTTTGCTTTTGTTATTTTATTCTTTCTCTTCCAGGTGTCCAAGTCACTTCACACAGACACCCAAGACAGTACACAGGTCTTCACAGTTTTCTTTCCAGTAGGGTAACTCATTGTCATTGAAAACCTACTGTCAAACTGACTGGAATATTGAGGGTCCCCCGCCAGCAGTTAAGTTGTCCTGGCTTCCATGTCAGATGGTCTATGCACTAACTACCTGTAACCAGAGTAGGTTAGGCACCCCTAGGTGAAGTCCTGCCACTAAGGTTTTCTTTCTCTTCATATTTTCTCTTGTCACCTGTGCCTTGAGCGTGGGAAACACACATCTCCATATTCACTCACACTAACATGCCTTCCTCATGTCTTGTTTTCCTGGTCCTCTATGTTCATTCAGCCACATCTAGCTCAGCTTGTGGTTCGCCGAGGTTGGCTCATTTCTAGTAGGGAGGTATGCAGTGTCCCAGAACAGCCCTTCTTATGCTCACACTTTTATTATAACCAGTTCTGTTCTGGAAAGCTATGGTCCACTGCAAACTGCGTGTATTGTGTCACCCCTGCAGTATTCAGGTCTGCTATTCCATTCATTTATTGCATATATATTCAG
Organism: Dendropsophus ebraccatus; assembly: GCF_027789765.1. Taxonomy (NCBI): domain Eukaryota; kingdom Metazoa; phylum Chordata; class Amphibia; order Anura; family Hylidae; genus Dendropsophus; species Dendropsophus ebraccatus. The sequence goes on from NC_091454.1 coordinate 170,467,243, forward strand.
GTATCAGTGTCTAATGGGATTATGTTGCCTCCCAGTGTTCAAGTATGGTACTTCTCATGTATATTTCTATGTATATGCCTAATGGTGTGATGAAGCAATGGCTGGATGTCACGTGACTGTGCCCTGCTTCCATGGTAACTCCAATGGTCATCGAGCTTTGGCTGGGGTTTACCATGTGACTTCCTGTTCTACCTCAGTCTATCTCCTGCCCCAGAGGGGATAGGGTGTGTTGCTCTGCTGTTCCTGTTCAGTCGAGTCTTGTCCTCCACCTTCAGGAGACAAGTTCTGTGTCTGTCCTCTCTCCCTGCCAAAAGAGAGAGGCCTGCATGTGCTCTGCTGCTCCAGTCCACTGGCTGTGTTCCTGTCTCAAGTCTCAAGATTCTCATCTGGGTGTCGATTCTTCAGTCATTCTTCAGTTCCTCTCATCATCATCTTCTCTTATCATCAACAGCAAGTATTTCATTTAAGTCTCATTCCACCCAGCATCTCAACTTCAGTTTCACTACTACTCCCATCATTCAGCACGCTACTCTCACAGCCTATTGCAGCATCACCCATTACTCTGCTTTATTCAAGTTTGCCTTATTCCCGGTTGCATCCGGAGAGACTGTTGCTACTAGTTACCACCGTTACAATAAATATACAACTACCGTTGTTTCTGAACCTTGGCATTGGTGTGATAATTGGTGCCCTGACTAAGGACAACGAGGAATCGCATGCCCAGTATCCCTGCATGGTCAGGAGCCCGGTTTCCAGCTGTATCACCCTCGTGCCTACACGGTGACCACATAATCCTACAGCTGCCCCGGTTCCTGCCTGTTAGCACCATCTATACTGCAGAGTGGCCCCTAGGGGCCAGGGCATCGCATCAGCACTGCTTTTTGTAAAGTATAATATAGGACGTTCATATACTGAATTAAATCACCAATGGTTAACCATATCCTTTTAGAATTTGTGTTTCCAGCACCCAGGTTGGCAACACTGGGCACATGTTTGTTTTCTTTTACTCTTAATACCAATTTTCTCTCACTGCAGCACAGTCTTCTCCCGGCTCGTTCTCCCGATCGGTACAGGTCTGAACGCTCCGACCCAGACCAATCAAAACTTTTGCCATGTCTCTATGACATGTCAAATTTTTTTTTATGATGACAGGTACACTTTAAAGGGTGAGGCTGTATAGACTCCACACTTCCCTGTCTTCAGCTTCTCCAAATTACAGTCGCATGCAAAAAAAAAACATGCCTCCATTTACCATACAGTCCCTTGTAAATAACATCCCTCCCTTCAACATACAGACCCATGCAAATGAGTACAGGCTAAATACTATCACTCCCTCCAGCATACAGTACATGTAAATACCCAGGGGCGTAGCTAGGATTCACGGGCCCCCATAGCAAAAATTGTTAAGGGGCCCCCTTCCACCTAGGCACAACACAAAGCACTGTGGAAGAAAAAGTGCTGGTGCACTGATAACCCCTGACCTCTGCATGGAGCTCTGCACATTTTCTTTTCCTGCTTGATTGCAGCTGGAGAACAGAGGTCAGAGGTTATCAGTGCAGTGAAGCAGAGATCTCTTTCTTCTGCTTGTTAACCCTTTTTTGTGTTGCAGCATGTAAGTAAACATTGGGTCACTTACACACTGTAGTACATAAGGGGTTAAGCAGAAGGACACATGCTCTTACCTTCTCCCTCGGGCCCCCCTCCTGCACGGGCCCCATAGCAACTGTCTACCCTGCCTCTATGGTAGCTACGCCACTGTAAATACCTTATTTCCCTCTGCTCAGCATACAGTCCCATGTAAATACCTCACTCCCCTCTGCTCAGCATACAATCCCATGTAGATACCTCACTCCCCTCTGCTCAGCGTACAGTCCCATGTAAATGCCACACTCCCCTCTGCTCAGCGTACAGTTCCATGTAAATGCCTCACTCTCCTCTTCTCAGCATACAGTCCCATGTAAATACCTCACTCCCCTCTGCTTAGCATACAGTCTCATGTAAATACCTCACTTCCCTCTGCTCAGCATACAGTCTCATGTAAATAACTCACTCCCCACTGCTCAGCATACAGTCTCATGTAAATACCTCACTCCCCTTTGCTCAGCATACAGTCCCATGTAAATACCTCACTCCCCTTTGCTCAGCATACAGTCCCATGTAAATACCACATTCCCATTTGCACAGCATACAGTCCCATGTAAATACCTCAATGCCAATCTATTTTGTGGCCACAATTCAGCATTCTGCCTCTGGCCACAAGAGGTTGTTCTCTCCCCCAGCGCTTCACTCACCAATTAGCATCATGATTTTCTAGTTTCTGAACATCATATTGATATCTGATCAGTCTTAGGCAGGGCCGCCATCAGGAATTTCTGGGCCCCGTACACTCAAAGTGTCTGGGCCTCCCAGTCGTCCCCAAAAAAACAACTTTGAAAAACCATATGTAAATTACCCCATGTAGTCATGTGGGCGGCCCTCAGTGGCGAAGTAGTCATGGCTCACACAAAAATATCTTCTCTATTTACACCTGTAATTTCCCGAGTGCCGACGTCATTGCTGGGTAAAATAACAGACTGACAAAATATCCTGGCTTACCATGAAGAGATGACCCCCATTAATATAACACACATACATCGTATACACACAGCACATACTATATATATATTACATACATCACATACACACAACTTACACTGTATATATTACATACATCATATACACACAACACACATTGTGTATATTACATACATCATATACACACAACTTACACTGTATATATTACATACATCATATATACACACACAACACACACTGTATACATTACATACAGTCACACTTTAAACAGATATATACACGTATGTACATTTTATATTTACATCCATACTACTAATACACAGGGCCAATTCTAGCTTTTCTGCTGCCTGAGGTTAAAATTAAAATGATGTTCTGCAGCAACTGAAGTGTGTATGATGAGGTTCTGCAGCAGCTGAGGTGTATTATGATGTTCTACAGCAGCTTAGGTTTATGATGAAGTTCTGCAGCAGCTGAGGTGTATGATGAGGTTCTGCAGCAGCTGAGGTGTATGATGATGTTCTGCAGCAGCTGAGGTGTATGATGAGGTTCTGCAGCAGCTGAGGTGTATGATGATGTTCTGCAGCAGCTGAGGTGTATGATGAGGTTTTGCAGCAGCTGAGGTGTATGATGATGTTCTGCAGCAGCTGAGGTGTATGATGAGGTTCTGCAGCAGCTGAGGTGTGTATTATGATGTTCTGCAGCAGCTCAGGTGTATTATGATGTTCTGCAGCAGCTCAGGTGTATGATGATGTTATGCCGCAGCTGAGTTGTATTATGAAGGTAAGCAGACATCATACTACACCTCAGCTGCTGCAGAACCTAATCATACACCTCAGCTGCTGCAGAACATCATCATACACCTCAGCTGCTGCAGAACCTCATCATACACCTCAGCTGCTGCAGAACCTCATAATACACACATCTCAGCTGCTGCAGAACCTCATAATACCTCTCAGCTGCTGCAGAACCTCATAATACACACCTCTCAGCTGCTGCAGAACTTCATAAGCCTCTCACTTTATAAAGAACCAAGCATCATCTTTTAGCTATAATTGTACAAGTTTCAGCATACAGCACAGAGGGGCTGAGGATACAGGTATCCAGTGCTGTGCTCACCATTACTATCTGGTGTGCACAGGGTGGTAGCCTAACCCCCACTCCAGGTGACCCCCCAACTCTCAAACAAACACACACACCTCACTAACACACACACACACACACCTCACAAACCCCCACACACAACTCACTAACACACACACACTTACATTCTCTGCAGGGAAAGTCTGGGGCAGCATGAGGTGCAGTCATCTTCTTCTTCTCTCCTGCACACAGCCGGCCCGGGCCCCTCCCCCTCCTGCTCCTCTTGTCCCGACAGAGAACGCAGCCAGAGAAGGTACCGAGGTGACTGGGGAGGGGCCCGGGGGGAGTGAGGAGGGGGCCCTGCTTGTGTCTTCTCTCAGCTCTGCTCGTGATAGATGCTGACAGACAGCAGGAGCTGTGTGTGTGTGTGTGTGTGTGTGTGTGCAGTACAGTTGTGAGGAGCTTCAGCGGGCCCCCTGAATTCTAGTTTGGGCCCGGGCCCCTTACAACTGTACTGCCAATACTGCCCTGATGGCGGCCCTGGTCTTAGGCCGCGTTCCCACATTAACTGTACTACACCACATGCAGCCGAAACCAGACCCTCATGCGGTAACCAATGGGCGTAACCAATAATCCTGTGACTTGGTTAACACCGCCATACCAGACCTGACCTATACCGCCATGTTGTAACTGGATAACACCACCACACCAGACCTGATCAATACCACCATAATCTCCCCCCCCCCCTTAAAAAGACACCAGATTTACTGGCAAGTCTGAATGGGAGGTGGGAGACTAAAAGATAAAAACTAAAAAATTGTTGTTTCCTTCCCCCTGCTCCCTGGTGCTGCCCTAAGCACCAGACCACGGGTGCCTAATGGTAAATACGGCCCTGGTTGCTACCTAAAGGGGATGCTGCCTATAAGGCGGGGGGGGGATTAGCTGCATGGGAAACACTACTGGAGGGCTACCAGCACAGAGACTGCATATTACTATACGGATGCACGGAAGTGACAATATAATGGTGTAATATATAGTTATAGTTAGTATCTTATTGAGCAAGTTGCAACTCAAAAGGGCCCGTGCCCCAGATGATTTAGAACTCCAGCAACAACCCTGGCTGATGTGCTGGCTACTCTCTGCTGACTAACCTGTCCCCTTGTCTCCTGCTCACATAGCAGTACTGTTAGTTATTGAGGGAGCTGAATGATGGGCAACCACAGCAATGCCGCATACAAAGCATTCTGACCCCCTGCTTACAGTCAGATTGTATGTCTGGTGGATGGCAAGGCTGTTTTCAACATAAAGTATGAGGTGGGTGGGGGGAGTAAGGGTTGTAATAATGTGTAATAATGTGGGGTGCCAGTGCTGCCCCCTGCAGGCTACCATCCTAGGCACCGGACCACGGGTGCCTAATGGCAAATACGTGGCAGCTGTGTAAGGGTGGTAATAGCTGCTTCTTCTTTCGGAAAAAATGTTATTTGTTCTAAATCAATCTGCTCTGTATCTCTTGTTCCTATAGTTCTGCAGGTTTGCAGGGAGTGGGCGGTGGCATAATTTCTAACAAGAATACACTGACAAGAGATAGCATTTGCAGTTCATTAAAAAAATATTTGTTCCTGATTCCTGAAACACAATTTCTGTACCTGTGTGAAATAAAGGTCTGCAGTTCTTATCGGAAACAAGAAATAATTCCATTTAAGCTGGCCTGTGCTGAATAGGGCGATGGCCCTGCACGATGTGCAGGACAGGTGTGCCGCAGGCTCTGCAGAACGCGGATTTGAGTAAACTATATTTTATTCATCATCCGAAAGCGTGTCATGAAGGTCTCCTGGGGGAAGTCAGGTCAGATCTCTGATAATGGATTAATTACATTCAGTCAATTCATGTCAATGCTGACGGGAAGCATTTCAGGTAAGAACAAGAGAAGCCTGTTACCAGCAAGCTGTGATACATTGTGCGTTTCTAGTCACTACTGAAAGACTCTACAACTCACGTCCATCAATATGTGATATATGCAGATATGATGTGAAGGAAAAGAAAGGTCAAGATTACTGGAAATATCCTTGGAGTACTTGTACTGTGTAATAGTCAATTGACCCACAGCACAGAGCGTCAAATCTACTGTATGGGGCCATCTACAATATGGAAGCAGCACAGAGGGAGCAGTACAGGGGGGGGGGGGGGGGGGGGGGGGGGGATCTACTGAATGGGAACTGCAAAAAGGGGGGTCCCCTGTATGGGTGTCATCTACTATATGGGAGCAGCACAGAGTGGACGGAGGAATCTACTCTATGGGCACATCTACTATATAAGAACAGCACAGGGGGAGCCTACTGTATAGGGGCCGCCTACTATATGGGAGCAGTACGGGGGCATCTACTGTATGGTGGCTGGAGAACAGAAAGGGGGCTATCACTATATGGGACAGCAAGTGGTGGGGGTTCTACTTTATGGGGGCTGCACAGAGGGGCCCAATATTATTTTGGAGCTGCACAGAGGGGCCTAATACCTTATAGGGCATAAAGGGGACTTAATCCAATATGGGCCACAGAGGGGCAAATACATATAGAGATGAGGATGGTGTCAGAGTGATGATCCTAAAGGGGCATCTATTGTATAGAGGCTGGAGAAAAGATCTATCTAAAAAAAAGCTATCTAGTATATGGGAGCAGCAAGTGGTGGGGGTTCTACTTTAAGGGGGCTGCACAGAGGGGCCCAATACTATTTTGGAGCTGCACAGAGGGGCCGAATACTCTATAGGGCATGAGGGGCACAGAGGGGCGAATACATATAGAGATGAGAATGGTGTCAGAGTAAGGATTCTAAAATGTTTGTTTGGCAGATACTGTGGCGACAAGTCATGCCTGGGAGAAGTACTCATGGTGCTCCAGGTGGATGGAGAAAAAAAAGGATGAGTGACTCCAATCAGAGAAGAAGCCCCCTTTGATTCACTCACAAAAGACGCCCTATCAGTCACTGGATGTAACTGCACCGCAATCACTGCAAAATCTGTATAGAGGTGGGATCTACATCTTTATGGTCATTGTACGAGATTATATTAATCTTTGTACAGTGTATTTTATTCAGTAGCAGTGGTGGCATTAGTCAGTATGTGGTGGTAATATTTAGCCCCGGTAATCTGGTACTGTTGGCATTCATTTTAGTATACTGGATTTGATCTGTATCAGTATGGTAGTAACAGTAGTGGTTATGGTGGGGCAGTTATAATTGCCCCTTGTATACTGGTATTATTGGTAGTATCAGTCTCAGTATAGAGAAATTGATCAGTAAGAATATTATGGTTAAAATATTTGGTTGGCTACTTACCTTCTGGGATTGTGCAGTACATAGCGTTGCATAGAGCACAGCCATGTAATATGTCAAAGGCCAGACACCCTCATTTGCAATAAATGATTGGGTTTTGGATTGCATTTTGGGTTTTCGGTCTCTAAAAAGTTTGCCATAATTGTTCTAGGCGTTGAGTAAACTTGTCCCCTTTAGGTCATGTTTAGACTTTGCATATTAGTTGCGGCCATACTATTGGTGATGTCATTAGTAATGTCACCGATGATGTCATCAGTTATATGTTTTATGATGTTGTCCATGTCATCAGTGATGTAGTTGATGCTTTAGTTGATAATGTCATCAGTGATGTTATCACTGATATTGGTGAGGATATCATAAGAGATGTTGTTGATGATATCGTTTATGTTGTCTCATAGATGATGTGATCAATGATGTCATCAGTGATGTTGATGATTATGTTAGCAGTGATGTTATTGAATATGCCTTAAGTGATGGCATTGATTACATCACTAATGATGTCATCAGTGATGTCATTGTTGATGGTGTGATTAAAAATGTAATTGGTAATGTTGTTGATGATGTCATCAGTGATGATACCGATAAAGCCCTCAGTGATGTTGTCAATGTTATGAGTAATGTCGTCTATGTTATCAGTGATGTTGTCGATGATGTCATCAGTGATGTTAAAGATCACGTCATCATTAATGTTAACAATGATGTAATCATTGATGTCATTGATGATGTCATCAATGTTACCAGTGATGTTGTCAATGATGTCATCAGTGATATTAACGATTATGTCATTGGTAATGTTGCTGATGATTTCATCAGTGATGTTGTAGATAAAGTCATCAGTGATGCCATTGATGTTATCAGTGATGTTGTCGATGAGGTCATCAGAGATGTCATCAGTGATGTTGTCAATGATCTCATCAGTAATGTTGTCAATAATGTCGGAAATGTAAGAAAGGTTTGGTGAGCTCACCCTTGTCTCTGGTATCCGGCTTCAATGTGTAATAAAAACAGGTTCTTTATTTCTTCATATTAAAATAGCAAATTGATGTAGCAATAAACGCCTACGTGTTTCGGAGTAAGACTCCTTAGTAGAGATTATCGAACATCGGGAAATCTTAGGTTCTTCCGCGCGGACCAGGAAGGCATCGGAATCAAATGCTGCACATTTGAAAATGTTCGCGTTCGATCGAACCTAAGATTTCCCGATGTTCGATCATCTCTACTCCTTAGTCCTGCCATGTTAGATACATATGCACACTTAAATACAGACATTGTAACAGGTATCATTAATGAAAAATAACAGGCGTGTGTACTGTAGGTCCTGGTACTTAGAACCACCCACATGGGGCGGAAATCTACAAACATTAGTATGCATAGGCTGGACACTGTGGAATGCAGTATTAACCCATAATATGGATATAGTTTGGCAAAAATACACAGAATATACCAGAAGATGTAATAAAATTTTATATAAATCACACAAAAAAACATGACATTTCTGATGACAGCATCGAAGTCATCAACTACATAATCAACGACATTACTGATGATATGATTAATTACATCATTGACAATGGCATGGATTACATCATCAATAATATAACGTATGACAGCATCAATGATGTAATTATCAATGACATCACAGACGGCAGAATGCTTATTACTGTATGAGTTTTCACAAAATCCAAACGACACGGTGCAGAAAAAGTGCAGATATTGGGGGGGTGCAATGAATTTTGATAGTAGTAGCATGCCTGATATGTTAAAGACTTTATGCAAATTTTTATGCAGAATTTGTTGGTCAGAGGCAAAGGGTAAACTATAGTATAAAGCAGAATGATTTTCTGTGACTTTGCAGAGGCATCTGTAAGCACTGTGTGAAAGCAAAGAACACTCTATTACTGAAGGTGAACTTAATGTCAAGATACAAGCTGTGAAGATTATATTCACATACAGTATATTATATACAAATAATAAAGGCATATTAACCGTGTAATAGTGCCATGCCATGCATTCCTGCTATCTGCTATATACAGGCACACACTCATTACAATCTCATAGACATACTAGCCCATCCACTACATTCATGTACACAAACATACATGCATATACCTAGTGACTCTAATAACAGTAAGATATGCATGAAGCATCACTGGCTTACTGATCAGTAAGTAGCACAGTACTGTGTAGTCACTGATCTTATACACAACTCTACACAAAGACTGCTTTAAGCAGTGTGAGGATTACAGTGTACTGGCACTGGCCTTATATCTGAATGTTTCTGTGTGAGATCCTCTCTCTCTCTGTCACCTCCTCCTCCTCCTCTCTTCTGAGACGGCTGATGTAAATAAGTCCCTGGCAGGCTGTATCTGCAACATTGAAGCTTCTTTGTAATACTGGGAGGTTTGATCTGAGGTCAAATTAACTCACTGCATTGCAATGTTGCCAAAAAAAAAAAGCTTGCCAGAGACTTGTTTACATCAGCTGTCTCGGAAGGGAGGTGGAGATAGAGAGAAAAGCTCACACACATATTTTTGTTTCTTCAGCAAAAAGCAGCAGCTCAGAAGTGGAGGAAGGAGACTAAATAGATAATAGTCAGTATCCTCCTCCACTCCAAGGTGGGTAAAACAGGCGCAGGTCCAAGAGGTAATAGAGATATAAAATATCATAAAATTTATTAAAAGAATTATGCCAGCGACACAACGCATTTCGAGACCGGTCCGGTCTCTTTATCAAGTGTAGACACTTGATAAAGAGACCGGACCAGTCTCGAAATGTGTTGTGTCCTGGCATAATTCTTTTAATAAATTTTATGATATTTTACATCTCTATTACCTCTTGGACCTGCGCCTGTTTTACCCGCCTTGGAGTGGAGGAAGATACTGACTGTCTTTAATCCCTGTGGGGATTAGTCGGGAGTGGCTGCGGTTCATTCACATGCTATCAGTAAGAGTTGTGCCTTACACCAGCACAACCTACTCAGGTGAGAGTTCTATGTGCTTACTTTCACCACTTCAGCCCTGCGGTCTGAGTTACGCTATGGAGCGCTGTGTTATATTTTGTAAACAGATAATAAGTATGGAATGAATTGTTAGTCTTACCATGGACAGCAACATATCAAAAGTTATCTTTGAGCAGAATACCCCTTTAATAGGGCTCCTGTAAATCCATAGGCCTCTGATTTTATCAGGGGGGCAAAAGGAATTCAACAATAAAAAAAAAAATAATCATGGAATGCATCAGATGTATGGAATATGACATATAAGCCATATGACAGTGCACAAACCTCTGGTCATGGGCCCAATTTTTAGCTCTCTGAGCTTCACTGTGCTTGTGGCTCAACAAGCATCTGATCTGTCTGTTAGGGTATATTCACATGGGCGGGCTCGCAGCGAGATTCTCGCTGCGAGCCCGGCAGGTCCTGGCAGTTCCCATACACTACATACTTGCTGCGGTCTAAATGACCGCAGCGAGTATGTAATTATACCGCCCTTAACCCCTTCTGCTCCCGCCGGCTCCCCCGCTGTAAGCAGCATACATTACCTGTCCTTGCTGCACGGGTCCGGCGTCCTGCTCTCCCGTCCGGCCAATTAGTGTGTTGCCCAGCCGCAGCCACTGATTGGCCGGGCGGGAGAGCAGGACGCCGGACCCGTGCAGCAAGGACAGGTAATGTATGCTGCTTACAGCGGGGGAGCCGGCGGGAGCAGAAGGGGTTAAGGGCGGTATAATTACATACTCGCTGCAGTCGTTTAGACCGCAGCAAGTATGTAGTGTATGGGAACTGCCAGGACCTGCCGGGCTCGCAGCGAGAATCTCGCTGTGAGCCTGCCCGTGTGAATATACCCTTAAACAGGAGGAAATGAAAAGGTCACATCAAGGTTACATGATACCACTCCATTATAATCCATTATATTATAACCCTTTGTATGCTCTATAGTCATGGATGGAGAAAACAGAAAGATCTTTATAACTATGTTATACCATTTTTATACTTGATTATAATAAGAGAATTTCACTATATCACTATAATCACTATATCATGCCACCTGCAGGCTATTCTTGGTATAGAATGGTATAGAAGTGGGTCCTAATCTCTAAATCCTTTCTGATAGGCCACAAACAGAAATTTTAGCCAACCTCTAGTGGTATACAGCAAACATAATTCTATTGGCTGGATATATTTTATCTTTCTTTAACATCTTCTACCATTACCAAACAGCTCGGAGCGCCTGCATGCTAAAGAGTTCACTGAATTAGCTGTAGATTCGAAGAATGCCCATTGATCACCTGTCTAGATAATGGGTTAGAGTGATGTGTTACCCTATAGAACATTCAGTGTGACTTGCGTAATTGTTGTCCACTATCTGGAATATATTCCGGCTTTCAATTTAATTTATTGTGTCTGTGTCAGAAACATTTTCCTGGAGGCTTGAACCAGGTTATCCATGCTAGAAAACCAGCAATATAATCCACATGCTGTGTATTAGGACATCTGTCTCTCCATCCTCCAAGCCAACTTTGATAACTTGTTTAAGGGTAAACGCTGCCCGCACAGGCACATTTGTATAACTACATTAACCTTCAGTGTTGCTGGCTTCTGATCTCCGTGATATAAGGTTATTGACAAAAGACTTATTTCTGCACTCTCTGTAGCCTTCTAGATGGATCGGACAGATGGAGGGGAAGCTAAATTATTAAAGGGGTACACCGGAGAGTTTCTTTTTCTTTTAAATCAACTACTGTCAGAAAGTTATCCAGATTTGTAATTTACTTCTATTTAAAAATCTCAATCTTTCAGTACTTATCAGCTGCTTTATGTCCTGCAGGAAGTGGTGTATTCTTTTCAGTCTGACGCAGTGCTCTCTGCTGCCACCTCTGTCTAGGACAGGAACTGTCTTTAGAGATTTTCAAGTAAATTACAAATCTGTAACAATTTTTTGACCCCAGAAAATTTAAAAACAAATGTTTATTTCCAGAGAACCCGATAAATAGAATCATCTCCTATTTGGGTGAAATAAACATGCTTTCAGAGTGACCACATGCAATGATAGGATGGAATTTAGAGAGACGTTTCATACTGTAGCAGTGCTAGGTATCAAAATAGGTGTAATGGTGGTAGCACGAATGTGATTTGGCAAATCTCACAATTGTTGCCTTTTGTTATTGATTTACAGAGTTCTGTTCGCTTTACTATTTTCCTGCCACCTACTGACTTGACCTAAAGACTATACTTTAATTTGTGCTTCCTTCCTTTGTTCTTGGTTTTCTTTTAGTTTTAGGCTGGGTTCACACTACGTATATTTCAGTCAGTATTGTGGTCCTCATATTGCAACCAAAACCAGGAGTGGATTAAAAACACAGACAGGATCTGTTCACACAATGTTGAACTTGAGTGGATGGCCGCCATATAACAGTAAATAATTGCCATTATTTCAATATAACAGCCGTTGTTTTAAAATACCAGCAAATATTTGCCATTAAATGGCGGCCATCCACTCAATTTCAACATTGTGTGAACAGAGCCTTTCTGTGTTTTCAATCCACTGCTGGTTTTGGTTGCAATATGAGGACCACAATACTGACTGAAATATACGTAGTGTAAACCCAGCCTGTCAAGGTGTTTTTTTAACCCCCATTGAATTTTTCTTTTTTCTTTCGTCCCCTTCTGCTCCGTAATGTGGCAGATATCTATAATAACATTTGATTAGCTGTGGATTTGCTACTCAGGACTTATATGTGGACATATCTGTAAACTAAACTTTATTTTAATGGTTCTTTAACTTTCAAATATTCAAAGTTCAGCTCATTATCCATCTCTGGCAGTACAGAAAGGGCTGGTGGCCTTTTTGCCCAAGCCATATTGTTTTAAACAACTATGAAATAGTGACATTTGTCTTGCAATTATTTAAATAGGAAGAACTTGCAATAAGTAGAAGTAATTTCGTAATTTTTCTCTTGTTACATAAAGAACAAGGTTATTGCAGAAAAGATAAAGGTCAACAATGTTTCTGTTTTTAGAGTTTAGCTCATTCATTTCAGCTTAGCAGTAAAAAGGGCAGCGGAGACACAGAAAAGTGGCTCGCTCGGTTTCATAGTATATACAATAAAGAATAATTAGGTATCTCTAAAAAGAACTGCAGGTAATTTTAAATACCCAAGTTTTAGGTTTGAGTCTTTGAAACATTATTAATTATTGTTAAAGTTTCTAAATTGCAGGGTTTGGACAAACACATTGAATAATAGAGACAAACACTGGAGAAAATTTTTTACACAAACCCAATTAAAATAAACTTCCCTTACATCCTTCAGCAGCACAACATAGGCCTTGTATACTGGTGGGGTTTCTAGGTGTAGCCTCTTGTAGACAATAATAAGGTTTATCCTATGTGTATAAGTTATTAACTACTTTTTTAAAGTTTTTCTTTTTTACTATAATAGCCTTTTTGATATCTGAATATGCGCTGGGCTATTCTCTCATTATCTGTCCCGTTCCACTATTAGAGACTAAAGGTACCTATACACCTTACAATAACGGTCGGCCGAACAATCATTCTCTCTCCTGTCCTACCACTGCACAACCCACTTAGTTTGAATTTAGTCCTGGTGCTTGAAGACCTCTAAAGGCCTAGATTATAACAATTATTAAGGACACTTAATATGTTGCTCTGGTTTGCACCCCCCGGAAATCATAAAAAGCAACAGATGCTTCCAGATACATGATCAGCCCATGGCTCCAGCATTCCACAGGGAAACTTAGGGAAGATGACAAACCCTTCAAGTGTAAGCGTGGACAGCAATATTAGCAGTATAAAAACAGCAATATAAAAACATGGCATTAAAATTGTTACCCTGATTTTTTTTCATTTACCCCAAGGCGGGAGTTAGATAAATATCCTATACTTACCTTCCTTATCCTGCACCATGAAGCTCCACTCCCACTGGGTACTACTTCCAGGTTTGTGGACAGTGGCCAAGGTGGTACATAGCTGCAGCTGCTGATTGGCTGGGTGGGTAATGCCACCTGCTGACCCCAAACCCTGGAAGTGCTGCTCAGCAGGACCATGCATAGAACTTGCCTGGTGTGGCACTTTGCCTCTTTCATCAAAGAACAAAGAAACAAATATTTTTCTCCTGGATAATGGTGCATAAGAGACTATAGTAAGGGACCATACAGTACAGTTTGGATTCAGGATCTTAGTCTTTTTGATATTCTTACATGCCCGGCAATTATAATTTACTGAAAGAAGGAAAAATAATATTGTGATGAATTGAATAAGATTATATGATAGATAGATAGATAGATAGATAGATAGATAGATAGATAGATAGATAGATAGATATGCAATAGATAGATAGTGGATGATAGATAGATAGATAGATAGATATTGGTGAGATAGATAGATAGATAGATAGATAGATATTGGTGAGATAGATAGATAGATAGATGATAGATAGATAGATAGATAGATAGATAGATAGATAGATAGATTTCATAAACAAGTTCTCCAACTATCTATTTTTATCTATCTAGCCTTGGTAAACAAGTTAAGCATATCTGTATGAAGAAAACAAGTGGTGAAAGCTTTGGCTGAAGCGTTAAGGAAAAGCCTTGGAGATTTTCACAGTGTTCTGTGTCAGTAATGAAACAGTTCTTCACTCTTTAATGTCAGGGAACATCATTTCTTTAGTTATGTCATTTCCCTAGATACAGTCATGGATTTTAGACTTCAAGACACTATTGAAGATCTCTCTTTGGTCAAAAGTCACGCAATAGATCTTGAAATTGTGGCGCTTCTAGTACTAAACTACAAAACTAATTTCACATACATACAGTATATAGATTTTTCATAAAATTGTTAAAAACATATTACTGATCATTTTTCAGACCTCA